>NC_088979.1:17659277-17980775 GCF_963932015.1 Anas acuta
AGTGCAAAGCAAGATGGAGAGACCAGAATATGGTGGTACGGGCTGTGTTTGTTTGCTGATTCGAAATCTGGATCTTGTTGTGTGGCAGTGGCTGGGAAAACAACAGGGTCACTCCATAAGTGAGGGAAGGCATTTGAAGGACACATCTGCCAAGAGACAAAAGGAAGAGAAATAACTTACAGTTTTAAGAGAATAAAGAAAGTTGTTAGAGCTGAAGGACAGGTGAGCAAACATCCTTGGAGTCCATAGTTACTTGTGTAGAAATAAGCCATATGGGCTTTCTGTAGTGGCAATGGTAACTACAAAAGCAAAGCAGCACGGCGCTGAAGCCAGGCAGCAGGTACTGATACCAGAGAAGAGGCTGGGAATGCATTTCAGCTGGCCACGATGTGAATCTGAAATTGTGTAGCTAATGCTTTCAGTGCTTTCTTTTTCTTTTTCAGTGCTTTGTCCTAAAATGAACATTTTAGGACATTCTCCCTGGCACACCTATACCAGATCATATATAAAATATCATGTAGACATTGTTCAGCTGGAAAACCAGGTAATATTCCCTTGAGGACTTACATGCTGTTTGCATGAATTACATGCCCTGTCATGAAACCACAGGCATACTGTAGTCCTCTGCAGCTCATCCAATCTGAAGTGTATCCAAGGCTTCAGAAGTACAGTTTTCAGAATGGAGAGATTATCACTGGGAAGTGTACGAGCTTCAGTGATGGGCACATGATGCATCCAGCCTACACAGCTCTCCCATTCACACTGTGGGGATTTGGCTACTCCCGTGGAGACTGGGCTGTGGCACTGAGAAGGACAGGAGTGGTTCTGCCACTTGCCTGCAGAGCACAAGAGGAAAAAAAAGCAATAATTACTGAGGTGTTGTAAAGTAAAAGGAGAGCACCAGTATAGATAGAAAAAAGGGACAGTGAACCTTGTGTAAGGCTATTTTCATAAAATATTGACTGTGTTCACTTGGATGCTGCCCAGCCATCCTCACAGACAAATACACTCCATTGACACTGATACCTCTGTGCCTCCTACTAAGCTTTTCTCAGGCAAGAAGGGTCATGGCAAAGTGAGACAAAAAGGATTTTTTTTTTTTTTTTTTTTTTTTCTGAGCTGAGAAGAACAGTGCTAAGGTCAATACAGCATGCAACAATCATTGGACATGGCCTAGCAGAAGTGACTGTAGCCTTCATTGCAGCCCTTCTTTGTGCTTCTGAATTGTCTCTGGAAGCACAGGAATGATTTCCTTATTGTTGCAGGAAATACCCACAAAAGTGATACTAGTGTAGAAAACCAAAAAAATTGAAGTGGTACTGAGGTACATGTCTCAAGTGTGAACTCTTATCTCAGGTACAGGTAAGGAAATTGTTGCTCTTAACTCTGTGGACCAGGAATTCCTCCTTGTTCCCGTTGTCCTTGCTGATCCATGGGCAAATGTTCTGGCAAGCATTGTGTTGAGGACTGCTATGCAGGCTCTCTCATTCATCCACAAAAGTATTGTGGTTTTCCATTTTGTGTTTTACATTGGTTCTGTTTGGGTTTATCCCATTTGCTGTCCTCAGAAAGCTCCCCCAGGATGCTGCTCCCCAGCAATGCCACCAGCAAATCAGACATGCAATGCTTTCTGCTCAATTAGGAACAGGAAAACAATCCACGCAATAGCCAGTCTGTCGCTGAGACTGGTGCTGAGTAGTTCATAAGGATGTTCAGGAATGACTACAACAGGCAGCTACAGAATAATGTCTCCATAAAATGCTTTTCCTCCAATTCTTTATTATTCAGTGACGCATTAAGCCCAGATTTATTCCATTTGGACTTATTCAATTTCTTTTTAAAGAGGGAAGCTGCAGCAAACGATGGGTGTTCTCTTATATATAAACATGAGCTTTTTTGAACTTTCTTTGTCACAGAATGAAATCTTGTAGCAGGGACTTCCACCACACACTGTGCCTGCTGCTGGTGCTGCTCCTCCTTACCTCAAACTCTCTTTGAGAGCCTGTGGTTTTATCTCCTGTCACCTGCTAGCTGTTCTCCATCTCCAAAATCATAAATAACAGACAGAGATGCACCTTTGTGGGGACTACTCTGCCAAGCAACCCCTTCCCGTGGAGGATGTCACTCCAGCAACTTCACTAACCAGAGATGGGGCAGTGGCAGCTAGATGGGTAGCAAAATATTCACTTTTCTATAGCCTCTTTTAGGTTTGGGCTGTCCTACTGATTTATGCTGCAAGTGTTGTCTTTATACTCCATATTCACATGCCAGATGCTGGGATCCAGGTGCTGCTTTTGTTCTGCCACTGACCTCTTCTGTGGCCTTAGCTTCACCTCACTGGTTCTTTAATTGTGTTCTTGTAGACCACGATCCCTCTTTAATGTTTCAAAATCTTGACATTGACTTGATGGGGACTTTTAATGTTATAATGTAATTAATAATAATGTAACATAGCAAGCTGAGAAGAATCAAGCAGTTTGGTTACGGCCTTGACTCAAAAACACTTTCTATTCCAAGACGGTATAAGAGTTTGCCATCTTTTTGAGAAAAATAGAAAGGGATTTGTAATGTCATGCACTGGAAAAGCTTTCAGAATGCTTACATAAACGCTTTCAATATCACTTCACTCTTCATGCTCCTATAGTCTGACAGTTTTACACAAATCTAGTCCTGTCTAATTTTTTTCCCCTACAAAACAAGCTATTAATAGAAGAAATTTTTGCTGCTCCTCTGCACTAATCATTTGTTTGCACACAAAAATTACTTGCAGACTGTTCTTTTTTTTTTTTTTTAATTTGATTTCATTTGTTTAAAAAAAAAAATCTAGTTGATTATATAAAAGAAAGAGACCATTGTGCCTTTGCAATGTTATTGACCTGTTTTGCAGAATGATATTGTGCTGTAGCCTCCCAAGTTCTGTAAGCTGTACGTTTGCTTTTTGTTGTTATTCCAATTTTGTCTGCTTATATTACCTTTGCAGAAATATTGCTTAATTTGACTTTCAGCAAGGGAGACTTCACCTTTCCAAAGTATCTTATCTGTATTTTTGCAAAGTTTCTGTTCTAATGCAGTCCATTATTTTCAAAGGCTTTCAACAAGCAGCAGAGAAATATCATTGTGCTCAGACTAGACATGTGAACTGATCAGGAAAATGACCATTGGGGTTGTATTTGTCCATTTTTGAAGAGTTTGGCAGAGGGGTTTATAGTATAAGAAAATCTCTAAGTTCATCCATGCCTCAGTGATTCACCTTTCACAAAAGCACTGAACTTCTTGTTCAAATGCCTGTGTTCTCCTGCCTTTCATATAAATGCATTGTTACGTGTATCTACAAAGAAGGGAATAAAACAAGACAAGCTGTAGCCTGCAGACACAGTGATGAGATTATTTTGAACCATCTTAAAAGTTTCTCATGTTAATGACTGGCAAGTAGTTAGGTCTTTTTATAAGCATGGATTCAATGCTCTGTAATGGCAACTGAGAAACATAATTATTTTCCAAATAAACTCTTAAGACAGAAGAGTTGCAGCCTCTCAGATGTACAGAGTGAGTCTGTCTTTAATTTTAAAAGCCCAGAGAACATACAAATTGTGCAAACTTGTAGTCCCTTGCTAATTATACTTTGTGTTTATATAGCAGCTCTATCTCAAAGCTCTCTCCAAACATTAAGACTGCTAGCACTTCTTTTATGTAGGTATTATTATCCCTGTCATTACCATTATCACATTTTCCATTTTATAGGTGGTAAATGAGCAAAATCACACTGTGAGTCAGTAGCTGAGTGGGGAATAGAATATTGTAGTCCTGACTTTGTCCCTTGCCTTAATTACTCACTAACATGATTGTTATTTGTGGATTGAAGTGATACAGATTGTGTTCAGTGTAAAATCTCCGCAAATAAGGAGGATTCTTTTGATCTGTGAGGTCTTTGCTTGCATGCCTTTCATACTAATATTTTTCAGCTGTTGGTCTGGCTTTAAGTAGGAGATGCTCTCATCTTCCAATTATATAAGAATCAATAAATTTTGTTTAATATGATACAATTTGCATAATAGACTGGAACAACTCAAATGAAGCTTAGTCTATCAAGTAATGAAGTATTTATCTTTTTAGGTTGTGTCCTACTCCAGTCATTGTAAAAATCATTATGGAAACCTATGGAGAAATGTACTTCTGTAAAGTAGCTGTTTTTTAAGTGGCAGTAACTCAGCTGTTATTAATTGGGCTTTTTTAATGTGAAAATACTGTATGTGATGACTAAATTAAGTTAAAATCACTCACCAAATAGATTTTTTTTTTAAACAGAACAGATTTTAGCTGATAAGAAAGAGGCATCCAAATACGTTCATATGAAACACAGTAGTATAAAAGTGCCACCTTCATCAACTAGGTGGTTAACATCATTTTGTTGTTTCCCAGGACTGTTTTAATCTGGAAAGGCAATCTAATCACATAGTTGGCTCAAGCATATGTAATTTAGCTTCAAAACATTCCACTACCAGCATCCCAGTCCTTTGTTTCTCTGGTATCAAATGTCATGAGATATAGGAGAAGAAAAAATAATTGTCAGGACTGGTTACTCAGAAGACCACAAAGTGCAGTCCTGTGAGAAACTGAAGATGCCCTGGAAACTGAAAGCATGGTTTGCCCCAAAAGATCCATAAGGCACTCTGCAAGACATCATGACTGCATAAGACTCTAATCAAGGTCAAACCAGCAAAGGGCACTTGACATCACGAGCAAGATTGATACCGCTGAGCAGCTAGTGCCTTGTATGGCCAAGCTCTTTCCTTCCCCTCCTTTCCATTGCACCTTATGCCTACCATCTGCTGGGAACAGTCCTTGGCCTCAACGCTACGATGGCACATTGTTTGCAAGGGTGCTTGTTGCCACAGGCCAAAACTGAGCCACAAAGCATGCTAACAGGACACCCAAGCCCTTATCCTTGTCTGTGTGCACTGCTCGTGTGAGTAGGATTGCATCCAGAAAGGATTTCCTGCCTCTTCAAAGAGCACCACACTTCTCCTACTTCTGGATGCTAGTTATGGTCTTGCAAAGTAAATTCTAATCTCTGATTTTATCTCAGTTGTAACACTCTTAAACAGGGCATTCATGTTAGAAGTGGTTGTGTGCCCCCACCCCCCACCCCCCCTTTTTTTTTTTGTCCATTTCTCTTGGACTTTTTCTATATTTTTCATCCAATAGCTGTTTAATCTATAATACATAAATGGCCTTTTGAACATGGACCAGAACCCAGGTTTTGCTTTCAAGGTGCATTTCTAAACAGCCAGGCTTAAGAACCATATTCCTTGCCAAGTTTTCTGTGCAGTGTGCTTGGCTTCGCTAGCCTTTCTGTGGTACTTTGTTTTCCTAGTCATCATATTAGGGGTGCAAGTAGTTACTGCTGCCTTATACAGCTCTGTTCAGGGGGTTAAGCACTGAAAGTTAGGAAGCTCAATCCTTTACTGAACCAAATATTTTCTTTGTTTTTTCAGCCTCCTGCCTGTTCTGAGGGTGGCAGAAATATTTGGTATCTACCCCAAGTATTACCATGAAGACATATTCCAACTTTTCTGATGAACAGTGACCCTTGTCCTGCCAAATTCTCTGGTTGCTATTGGATAGTGAAAGTTCCTGCTTTTAAACAGTCCTCATCCCTTCTATGTCATCCAGTCACTTACTCCTTTTCCAGAGTGCCCCATTCCCAGCCTCTTGCCAGCTTAAGACTGTGACCCCCAACTAGATTTAAGGTATTTAAAAATTCCTTCCTGTTTACTAGATCCTGACCTTATGCATAGAATGAGACTTTATTAACTTCAGAGTTAATATTTTGATGCAGATGTTCCATTCTGATAATTTCCTTATCAACAATTAGTATCTTATGTTTCTGTGTGAACACTGTACATATCCATACAAGACTTGAGAGTAGTCACTCTGAGATACTTACTGCTTGCTGAGAAGTCAAATGATACTCCAAGCATGTTGAGAAATAGCAGATTTCCCTTTTCCTTCTCTTCTCCTTCTTTTTCTCCTATTCTTCCTTCTTCTTTTAAACAATACATTTCTGGATGTCTTTGTCTTTTCTTTAGCTGCAGTGCAAAAATCAGATGCCCTACCAGAGGTCTGCTTGCCTACAGGTACAAAATTCAGTTCTTAGTGAATCATTTTAGAAATCAATACTTCCTTTAAAGTCTGTGGGACTGGCACTGCTTAACATCTTTGTTGGCGACACGGACAGTGGGATCAAGTGTATCCTCAGCAAGTTTGCCAATGACCCCAAGCCGTGTGGTGTTGCTGACATGCCGAAGGGAAGGGTTGTCATCCAGAGGGACCTGGACAGGCCTGAGAGGTGGGCCTGTGTGAACCTCATGAAGTTCAGCAAGGCCCTACACCTGGGTCAGAGCAATCCCAAGCACAGATACAGGCTGGGCCAATCCTTCTGTGGAGAAGGAGAAGCAGGTGAAAAGCTCAACATGAGCTGGCAATGTGTGCTTGCAGCCCAGAAAGCCACCTGTACCCTGGGCTGCACCAAAAGCAGCGAGGCCAGCAGGGCAATGGAGGGGATTGTCCCCCTCTGCTCTGCTCTTGTGAGACTCCACCTTCCCTCCTTCCTTCCTTCCTTCCTTCCTTCCTTCCTTCCTTCCTTCCTTCCTTCCTTCCTTCCTTCCTTCCTTCCTTCCTTCCTTCCTTCCTTCCTTCCTTCCTTCCTTCCTTCCTTCCTTCCTTCTTTCCCCCCTTTCTTTTTTTTCCTAGAAAAGAGTGAACACAATACCAATTCCTATTCTATTTCAGCTCTGTTTCTACATTTGCTCTCATTAGGCAGACATTCTGTTCTTGTAGTACTGTCCCTGAGAGTTTATGATGTGTAGTATTTCTATCTTTAACACACACTTTGTAGTGAATGTCCAACTCTTTTCAAACTAGTGGAGTAAATATGACAGGCTGGAAAGGACCCCACAGCACTGAAAGTGGCAGGTGACATAAAACTGCTATAGCATTTCTCTCTCTTTTTTTTTCATACTATCACAGAATTTACAGAATTTTTAAATGTGTGTTCTCATAGGAATTAGATCTTGCTCTAACCAGAGCAGCTAAACTGCATTAGTATCATGTCCTTACAGGCCTGTGAGTGAAATGACAGGTGATGGTTTTATGTTGTATAATTTTCTGTTATGTAGTTCCAATTTCTTATAATCTCCCACTGTTATGTTTTGCTCCCCAAATGATAGCTATTTACTGTCATGTCTGCGCTGTATATCCCATGTTCCACCTGCACTTTTTTATTCTATAAATTGTATTCTCATGTTCATTTTTTGTCTATTCACTTAATTTCTGTTCTGTAGACTGTCTTCCTCTTTGCTTACCGAGCTTTTCTTTTTCACATTGATGCTCTACCAATGTGACCCACAAAGACGGTGAGGGGTGGGTTAGCTGAACTATACTCCTGGGTCCTTCAAGGCAAGCAAAAATATTTGCACCATGTCCTGATGCTCTGCAGTAAGCAATGATTTAGAGACCTAATTTTTACTTTTGAGCCATGAAGGTCAGAAGAAATAGGAAGCAGTGCTAATCGCAAAGAATATATACATAGGATTCCTCCCGGTTCTATAATCTACAGGCACTTCTTATCTAAGTACGCAGAGAAAAGTTATGGTATCAATACTTTCTTTGAGTATGTGCAAAACAGCTAAAATGCCTCCTGCTCTAAAGCAAGGACATTGCCACATCCAAATATCTTCTTGCAGAGCTTTTAAAAAGCCGGTCATTCTTGTTGAATGTTTATTACATTGATATTTTCTCCTTATTTCCACATGCTGCTGTGGTGTTTTTCGTTTTTTCTTTTTTTTTTTTTCTTTTTTTTTTTTTCATTCTTTTAAATCATTATTATTGTTATTATTTTAGAGAGAGCTTAATGCTCTCTCAGAGCATCTCCTGATAAAAATCAGATAATTCAGTTGCTTTCTCAAAGTGTTTTTAGTCTAATTTCAGACATGACATGGCAAAGAGTATTACAAAACTTAGCAGAAGGAGACAGAGAGAAGAGAAAAAAAAGAGTGCAGCAATAAGAGATTACATGGTTCTCCAGTAAAGCCTCATATAGTCTCTGGTGAAGCAAGCCAACTTTAAAATGAAAACACAGTAAACAGCTGCTTTCTTGCTGATATCACTGGGAAAATAAATGCTTCTAAGGGGAATGATATTATTTTTGTAAAAATGGATTATTCACAAGCACATCCTGCATGATATCAGGTAAATGCCAGGAATAACAAAGTGAAAACCTTGAGCTTCTCTGTCCATGTGTCAGAGGCTTTTCCCCTTTAATAGCCACTGGTATCGTCAGTCACAAGATGGGGTCCCTTTGCCATGGACAGGACCATCCCTTCTGCAGCTGGGGCAGCTCCATTTGCTGTGGAAATGCCATTTGCTCTTTTGGAAGAAGTGCCTGAAAGGGGCTGTTGCTGAAAGGTGCTTGACCCAATCCCACGAGCAATTGGTGACTTCTTTAGTTCAATATTTTCTGTGGGCAGTTGCTTGTATCCTGGGTTGGATTTGACTGCAGGGCATGGCACTTTGCAGAATAAGACTGTAAGATCCTAGTTTAGAAACTATCAACATACGGAAATTCTGCACTTAACAAGTTTGGGGGTGGTACTGTCATTAAAAATTAATATTCCTTTTCCCTTTTTCCAAATTGCACTCTTGGAAGAAAAAAAAAAGAAGCAGTATAAATCTAGTAGAAAAATTGTTATGTTTAAATAAAATTTTTAAAACGAATTCGAAGTTCTGTAAGAGGAATGGTACAGATGGCTGCTTATTAACATCCTGGCTACAAGCAGTGTGATAGACACGTTGAAAGCACAGGATTGTTCATAATGGATTTAAAGTACACAACAACAGGAGGAAAATGTATTTCCAGCAGTTGTTACCTGGATTTCTTTTACTATACTGGTAGGGAGAATATAGGGATAAAACCAGTGGTCTCTTGGGTACTTAAGGCCCAGGAGATGAGAACAGAGCAGAATAATAACGAATACCACCAACTTCCTGCCTCACACAGTGGTTGAAGGAAAAAAGAAAAAAAAAAGAAAAAAAAAAGAAAAAAAAAGAAAAAAAAGAAAAAAAAAAGAGAGAGAGAGAGATTATAAAAGGCCTTGAGCAAAATGTGAGCTCTATACTTGACTGGAGAACACCACAGTAAGCCCGGGGTTGACTGAGCATGGATTTTTTTTCTGGTAGAGCTGGAGGTAAATGGCTTTGTCATCCATTACACTTTTCCAGCTTTCTTAGATTTCCTGGCTGGAATGAAGCCAGGGTGCGACAGGGAGCAGGAAGCTTGTTGTGTGCGTGGAATGAGCAAGAAAACCTCAGCCCGAGCCCCGTGCTGCTGAGCCCTGCTCTAGCCGGGAGATGAAAGATGCGAATTCAAGCCCCTTCCCTCCTGCATGTGGGCAATAGCTGTCGGACTGGGGGCTGTCCCCTCCACAACACCTCTGTGTCTCTGAGTCTCTGGAGGGATCACAAGAGCATCGGTCAGGACCACTCTCTTCCTGGGCCATGGGATGACCTGTGGGAGGTGTGTTTTTAACTTCTCTCTCCTCTCTTTAACCCAGCCCTGAGGAGGTTCCCCCTTGTACCCACTGGTGTGATGGGGAAGTGTCCTAGATCAAGCAATGCAGACACAGCACCGAGGCTGTACAAAACCACCAAAATCTGGGGCTGAAATTTGTCTGAACAAGGGGTTTATCCCATATTAAAAGCTGGAGTGAGTGATGTGATGAATTCTCTTCTAAATGCTTTCAAACCGTGCTAAGGGAAGAAGGTGAGGGGCTGTTAACATGAACTCGGATTTAAATTGGGCATTGCTTAAACCTCTTTCCAGGTGAACCAAGGAATACACATTTCTTTCTTCTCTCTCAGTGATAGCCACTGGAGTGGTCACTTTATATTTTGCCAGCCAGTAGCCATTTTCTCCGTTTAAAAAGTATAATTAAATTCTGCACCTCTGAGTTCCCTGAAAACTCTGTAAACTATTAAGAAGAGCAAAAAGATTAAATCTGAAAGGTCATTACTCTGAAGAGGCCTTTCTAAAATGTATTGTCTAATGAAAAAATAAATAGCATTTTTAATGTGCTGTTACAGATAAAATCCTGCCTTTCTTTCCTCTTTGTATTAATTTTACCCAGATCAGCAACTCATTAGTAGATATACGCATGCTGCAGCTTTAGAAGCCTGTTGTCATAATTAAACTGAAGATCCGTGTGTTCTGTCAGGCATGTCCAATGTTGTCTATTTATTGTAAAAAGCCTTCATAGTCTGAGCCCATGTTCTGCTCCTGCTGCCATTTAACACCCTGCTGAATTCAGCAAAAGCTCAGTAACCTTCCCCAGTCTGCATCACATGCATCCTTTCATTTTCTCACTGTCCCATGTGGTAGATTTCTCCTTTACCAGAAAAAGAAAAGAATATTTTTCTAAAGTAAGAACAGAAAATGAATATGTAAAATTGTCCCTACGCTTCATAAGGAATCATCTCTTGAGAATGAAGCAATTGTAAGCCCGCATCACCCAGACTACCCTCTTCTAGAAGGCATGGGGGAAAGAAAGAAAAAGAATACCTGCTTTTGATCTGGGTAACCTGGGAAGCAGCACTATCAGTCACAGTTAAACTATTTCCAATCAAATATCTCTCAAGGACACATAATATTTTTGCGAGATAAACTTTTGCAACGTGCAGGATATTAGCTGACCTACCATTGCTCATGAAATACAAATCTATTTTATTTTGTTTTTAAAATTACTTTTATTTACAGCACCATGCTTTCAGACTGTGTCTAAATCACTGGGCTTCACCTATAGTAGTGGGAGTATGGAAGGACCTAAAGACTTCTGTACAGATGGCCCTTATCCCGTGGGGAGACTGCAAATTAATATGAGGGTCATTGGCATTCATCAGGTACTTGGTCTGTCTGGCAAATGATGACATCAATCTCAGTGCAAAAGGGATCATGCATTATTCTATATGTAATCAACTGCTAAATTTAAACAGTGAGGGGACGATAAATTTTTTTCAGGAAGGGTCATTAATAGCCAAGGGCCTGAGCCATCAAACCTTTACTTACATGAGTGGTTTTTGCCCTTACAGGTTATCTCATTAGGCTCCCGCCTTGGCAAAAAAGGGCTGTGTAATACAGGGTCTGAGGAATTAGCATCTGAAGGAACAACTTCTCTAATTAACAGATTAAAAAATATCCATGTACAAAAGTCTGTTTGGGAGATTTGCAAATATGTATGCCGTCTGCTTCTTACCAGTGTGAATCCAGAGAAAACTGGAAGTTACAAAGGTTGTAATGAATATAAACACAATTGTAAAATACAAAAACTAAATACAATATTGTAGGTCATGCAGTGGCCAGTCCTACGTGAACAAGAAACCTGACCTCCATAAATGCCATAATGTGTATATACTATGGGGAAATTCACTATAACTAACGAGCAATTTGTTCTTGAAAGAGGGCACTCATATTCTTTATTTTTGTGATAAATAAAGGGAAGGGCTTTTCATGACCACATTGTGTATTGGACATGCATGCTCTTCTGTATGTTTATATTCAAATCCAATTGTATCAGTTAATCAGAAGAGTGGAATAATGCACAGCTACTTGTCCATGACAATATAGATTTTCCCCCTGATTTCTGAAACTCACCATATTCTGATCATGGGTATTTAAATCTATAAACTTTGACTGGCTGGCAGCCAGTGTGAGCCAGAATGCCAAGGTATATATAATGACAGTTCAGTTATTTCCCTTCTTCTCTACAATGCTTCTCTTCTGACTATCTCTCTCATTAAAAATTGTAAAATTAGTTGCCAGACAGAGCAAGAACTAACTCTGCTTTTCAATTCTTTAGCTGAAGCAGAAATATTCCAAAATGGTACATGAGCACAGACAGCAAAGGGTCTGTGACAGCAGAGAGAGAGCTGAACATCTGCTGAGGTTTCGATGCTCTCTGCCCTTCTCCAGTCCCTGGGCCCAACTTTCACCCCTTGCAGTTTCACAAAACCCTATGACTTAGAGTAATTAGCACACCAATACACAAGACACTTGAATTTTCACTATCTGATAATCCTGAAAGCCAGGAATAATGAGAGTAGCATTCTGAAAGTAAGTAAAATTTTCACAAAATGTTCTGAGGATTTCAGCCCAAATGGTCTGGGTGAAAGTGGGTTAATGTGGACTGGGCAGGAGAGAGGAAACTGGGGCAGGAGAGATGAAGAGGCAGTTTGAGACACGGTAGGCAGATGGTCACTTGGTGAAAGACAGCAGATGAAATGAATACACAGCTGATTTTAAACGTATTTTAAGCAATTTAACTTTCAGTACTTCTGTGTTACCTGTTGACAATTGAAACCAGAAGATGATTAAATATTTTACTGCTATATGTAACTAGATCTATCTATTAATTTTGTAATAACCATATCCTGAATTAGCAAATTCTTTGTCTTTGAAGTTTATTCAATTCACAATTTGGTTATTGTTGCCATAAATAGAGCTAACATCCTAAGATGTCTTTATACCTACATTAAAGCTGCCAATGCTATTTTCTGTATAAAAGGCCATTCCTACATGGTTCCTTCCCTTCCCTTCCCTTCCCTTCCCTTCCCTTCCCTTCCCTTCCCTTCCCTTCCCTTCCCTTCCCTTCCCTTCCCTTCCCTTCCCTTCCCTTCCCTTCCCTTCCCTTCCCTTCCCTTCCCTTCCCTTCCCTTCCCTTCCCTTCCCTTCCCTTCCCTTCCCTTCCCTTCCCTTCCCTTCCCTTCCCTTCCCTTCCCTTCCCTTCCCTTCCCTTCCCTTCCCAGCCCTGGCCATGGGGCTGAGAATTCATCTTGGCAGAGGAAATCCCAAGTTGCAGACCCTTTGCTTGGGTCTACCCCAACTGGGCTGGGCAGTTTTTGCCCTGCAGCCTAAATCTTTCTCAGGAACCATCAAAGAGTTAATGGTGACTGACCAGATTTTGCAACTCATGTGTTTACCAGAGGCAAAAGCACTACAGAAGAACTCCACGGGGAAACCACGAAGCACGTAAACGCACGGCCTATCAGCTACATCCCGACTCTGAGACCACTCCTCAGCTGTCGGGGCCAAAGGATCTTTGTTCCTGAATGGTGATTTTTTCTGAAGTCACATCAGAGCTGATCTCCTACAGATCTTCCTCCAGGCTTCTCGGGTGCCTCCAGGCCAGCAGAGCACACTGACACTTTCTGTCTTCCCTAAAAGTCCTGCTACGTGCAGTAGGGCCATGCAGCACCTCTGCCCCAGCTCCCAGGGCAGCACTGAGGGAACCTCCTGGGCCACCAGGCCTGGCCCTATGCAGTCACACCCAGCCCATCATTTCACTCCTGGACATTTGAAGAACACCACCCTATTTCTTTTTTGCCCTGTTATCTCTACAGGAAGCATCATGCAGATCCCTTGTGTTTGGAAATGGTGAGGGGCCTGGAGAACAAGTCCTACGAGGAGCAGCTGAGGGAGCTGGGCTTGTTCAGCCTGGAGAAGAGGAGGCTCAGGGGCGACCTTATTGCTCTCTACAGATACCTTAAAGGAGGCTGTAGAGAGGTGGGGGTTGGCCTGTTCTCCCACGTGCCTGGTGACAGGACGAGGGGGAATGGGCTAAAGTTGCGCCAGGGGAGTTTTAGGTTAGATGTTAGGAAGAGCTTCTTTACTGAGAGGGTTGTGAGGCATTGGAACAGGCTGCCCAGGGAAGTGGTGGAGTCACCATCCCTGGAGGTCTTTAAAAGACATTTAGATGTAGAGCTTAGGGATATGGTTTAGTGGGGACTGTTAGTGTTAGGTCAGAGGGTGGACTTGATGATCTTGGTGGTCTCTTCCAACCTAGATGATTCTGTGAAATCAGCCAGATTTTAGCTGGGAAGTGCTCTCAGGCTGCTCATGTCCGGATGCTCCTGGAGAAGACACCTGCGGCTGTGGGAGGGCAACCTTCACATCGCTACGGCTGGGTGCTCAGATCCTTCCTGGGGGGACCAGGGATGGGGTGGGATGGGGATGGGATAGGACGGGATGAGGGTGGGATAGGGGAGCTGGAAGTGGGAAGGGGACACCAGGATTGGGGTGGGGATGGGAAGGGGATAGGATGGGGGGACTGGAGGTGGGGTGGGGGTGGGATGGGGAGGCTGGGAGTGGGATGGGGATGGAATAGGGGGGCCAGGGGTGGGATGGGGGGAAGGAGGGTGGTGTGGGGATGAGAATTGGGGGCCGGGAGTGGAGTGGGGATGGAATGCGGCGGCCGGGGGTGGGATGGGGGTGGGATGGGGATGGCACAGGGGGGCCGGGGGTGGGCTGGGGGTGGGCTGGGGGGGCCGGGGGTGGGGTGGGGCTGGGGGCAGGGGGTGGGCGGCCCCACCCTGACGTCAGCGGCCGGGGCGGTGCCAGGCTGCGGGCGGCGCTCCCCGAAGCGGCGGCGGCTCCGCTCCGCTCCGCTCCGCACCCGCTCCGCACCGCTCGGCGCTGCCGCAGCCCCCCCAGCGCCCGCCGCCGCCGGGCCGCCCCCCGGCCGCCTCCTCCGGCGCAGGTAAGGGGCTGGGGGGCGGGCGGCGGGGCTGGCTGCCCCCCGTCCCCGTGCCAGGGGTGGGGGGGTCGGGGCAGGGTGGGCGCTGATGTGTCCGGCTCCCCCTTCGCAGGCTGCTCTGGGGCTCGAGGGCGAGCGAGAGGCAGAGCCGGCAGCACCCCGGGCATCGGCAGCGAGCGCCCGGCCGGCCGCAGCAGCCCGGCAGCGGCTGGAAATTTCGGCGAATTCAGAGAGGGGAGGGAGATCCTCGTCTTTGCGAAGCCTCCTCAATGAGTGCCAGGCTCTCCAAGGAGTTGAGGCTGTCCCTGCCGCCCTGCCTCCTGAACAGGACGTCTGCCACCTTGAACGCCAGCAGCACCTGCATCGCGCAAGTGGGTCAGCTCTTCCAGTCCTTCTCGTCCACCCTGGTTTTAATCGTCCTGGTCACCCTCATCTTCTGCCTGATCCTCCTCTCCCTCACCACCTTCCACGTCCACAAGAGGAAGATGAAGAAGCGGAAGATGCAAAAGGCTCAGGAGGAGTACGAAAGGGACCACTGCACCCGCAGCAGCAGTAGCGGCAGCCGGCAGCACCCCGGGACAGGGGCGCGGGGAGAGGCACCCCAAGGAAGAGACAGCCGCCTGGGAAGACCCCCCCAGGACTCGGAGATCCAGCGCCCCTCTCCCTCGGCAGCCCCCAGCTCCCAGCAGCCACGGGCTTCTTTGGACACAGCTGGCGCGGGGCTCTTGCAGACGGTGATTTTGTCATGATGGTTTGGGGGAGACCTCGCGACGGCGCTGGTTGGTGTTTGTAAATACCTGAGTGATTATTCTTGTCCCCGAAGAAGAAGAAAAAAACGTTGCTAATTCAGACGAACGAACGAGCCCCCGATCCAAGCGCATGACAGATCACATTGCGTTTCTCATTGACTGTGTGCAAGGAAAGGATGCGTCTTTTTACCGGAGAAGGAGCTGCACTCAGCTGCCACACACCATCGTCCACCTGGAGGAGAGGGTCAGGGGTGGGGGTCCCTTTTCCCCGGACGTCGTTACCCCGAGGACCAGGGCAATCCCACTCTCCTGGGCTCCCCCTGCTCCCTCTGTCACCATTGCATGGCGTGGTTGGGGCACGGGTGAGGGGTGCAGGGGGTGAGGCAGGTCTGGCGGGCACCTCGGGACCCCCCGTCCCCTCGGAGCAGGGTGACAGCCCACCGTGGTCTCTCCTTCTGTGCCAGGACTTTTGCCCCTGTCCCACCCCTCTCACCCCTTTCCAGGACTGGATATTGTTTCGTGTAGAAATGTCCACCCCCAGTTGGGCGTTAGAAAACTGCGGGCACCCCACAGCCCCGTCCCCCAGCCGCAGCGCTGAGCCCCCCGCCGTCCACCCAGCAGGATGGGCAGAGCAGAGCAGAGCCTTCCTCTCCCCTCAGCATCCCTCATCTTCAAACACCCCCCGTGACACAGACCCCGAAACCCGGCACCGTTCTGCGTGGCGGTGCGAGGCGGTGTGCCCCGAGGGAGGGTGGCCTTGTCCCTCCTGGTGGTCCCCAGAGAAGCCCGGTTCTGCACCAGGCACCCCGCTCCGACTGCGCTGCATTCACAGCTTCACCTCCCGGCAAGGAATCCTGCAGCAGAACGGGGCTGGCTCCTACTTTTTTTTTGGCTGATAGGTATTTTTATCCCTCCTAACCCAGTAGGCAGTTAAGGATGCGCAACACTTAATTTTCCCCCTTTTGGGGAGCAAACCATGCGGTTGTGAAAAATGTCAGCTCGTAAACCCCGGCAAATGTTTATTTCAGAAGTGGCTGGTGTGGGTTCTCCTGAGCACACACCAGCAGCTTTCTGTGTGTGGCAGGCAGGTGTGAGGGGCTGCTGGTGATGTGGGTGCTGGAGGAGCCCTGGTACAGCGAATGCGGCTTCGCTCAGCGATTAAATCAGTGCCCGTTCCTTGGAGGTGCCTTAGCAGAGTGCCGTGTCCAAACTTTGAGACATCTCGTGTGGTATCACAGCAGAGGCAGCCCTCTACTGTGCAGATGAACATCTAAAAAAATACAGCAAAGGAAAAGTAATCCCGAGGGATTTCTTTTCTTTTTTTCCTTTCCTATCCCGGCATTCAAAGTGGTGCGAGGAGATAGTAGTCCACAGTTCTTAGTGTTTTGTCCCCGCTCTGCTGTACTCTGCCTCCTGGCGTGGCTGCCGGGCTGGAAAACCCTGGGCACAGGCGGGGAGCAAATGCTGCTCACCGAGGTAAAAGGAGGGAGGAGGGCGGCAGAAGCGCTCCCTAATCCTTCGACAGCACCAAAACGCGGAGGTTTCAGGGCAGTGCCTCTGTTACCCCGTTTTACCCCTTTCTGATCTTGCCTGGCCTGATGGGCAATGACTGCTGGGTTTGGATCCGTGTGTCCGGCGCTGTGGGCAGGTGCTGTAGCATCCCGCTCGCTCGAGGAGCTGCTCCGCCAGCCGAGGTTAGTGCGGGGACGTGCCTGGAGCCCACCGGGTTTCACGCTGCGGCGCGGCCGCACCAGTGGCCGATGCTCCCCGGCAGCCGGTGCCACCAGATGCTGATGGCTCCTGCGTCGTTGCTGGGCAAGGAAAACGGGCTTTTGTTTTGTTTCCCCTAATAAAGGATGCATGAACTTTTGTGTTTAACCTCCTTATGCAACTGCAGCACGGTATTGCACCACAGGGAATAGATTTAGGACAATGAAGAGAGTTCAGTGAGCAGTAACGGAGCTTCCTGGTCGTTGATCTCCACTAAATAGAGAGATATTACTTTCCCCCTTTATTTTGTGCCTTTTCATAAAAACCAGTGTATAATTTCGAGTTTTATAAAAGCAATAAGATGTTCCAGATCACTCCAGTGCATTTCTGGTTGATGGTTCCACTTCTTTAGTGTCTGAAGTCAGATACTCTTCCTTCTGCCTTATGCACTCAAGGCATGCAATAATTCCCCAGAAGTGTACTGCTTGTCACATCTCATTGCAGTTATAAAATTGCCCTATTTTTGAAGAAAAAAATAAAAAAAGAAGGATGGAGATACATATATATATCTTTATATATATTACGGATATATAGGTATATATATTATTTATATTATCTCATGACACTAAAAAGTAGTTGCAAAAAATGTAACTAGAGTTAAAATGTTATCATGTAAACCTCTATCCTCTGTTAATTAGCTTTGATTTATTATTTTAATATCTCTGTATTTATGTAAATCTATGTAAATTATGTGGTCTATAAGTAAAATTTCATACTGACTTTAATTTTCTCAGAACTGTGAGCTTCTTGTGGTGTCATTTAAGGTTTTGCATTTCTAAAGTTAAGTTACACAAGATGCGAGAAGTTATAAATTCCTTTTATCACACAGGAATACTGCAATAAGGTTCATGCGTTCTCCCAGTACACGACCCTACCTTGAAGTATTGTAAGCTTACGAGGTTTAATTGAACGGTCTCAGGAGATCCAGTTGATACAAGCAGGACACGTAGGCTTTCATTTTCATGAAACAATAAGCAATCTAGGGAATAAATGTGGATTTTTAAAACAGAGTTTATGCTTGGAGGTTCTGTCAAATCAATTGCTTCAAAACCCTACAGCTACAGCTAAACTTCTGCACTTAGCATTCAGTATTAATAAGGCTGATGCTTCTTCCCTTTCCCCCTCTTTCTTAAACTAGAAAAGTGTAGGAAATTGTTCATATTTCTAAAGCATACATTTTCAGCTAACTGTGAAACTGCCCAAAGGGTTTTGAATCTACATATTTTATGCAAGTGTAATATCTATGTATCTGTATCCATATACTTAAATATTTTTGTGTAACCTTTTCTACGATATTTGATAGAGATGCTGGGTGAATGCTTGATCCATTCTTGTACGTAAGGAAGGATTTATACCCTGACTATGCGGACGTTCTTTTTCCTGCGAACTGTTAAAAATTTGCACTGTATTTTTGGCAAGTTACGTTGGAGCCCGGACAGCTGCGTGCTGGCTGCTGGAGAACAGACAGTCCTTCCTCTGGTAAGGGGCACATCCTCTGGCTGGATTTCCCTGCTTCAGAATAAGAAATCGGGGCCTGTTGCATCTTGCAGGTGTAAGAAGAAGTGCCGTGGTGCTCACCAGCCCGGTCCGGTCGTCATCCCATGGAAGGAGCACGACTGCGGTCGCTTATTTTGTAGAGCCTCACCAAAGCTGGGTGGCAGCGCCGGGGCTGGACCAGCGAGCCAGCAACTCCTCATCCTGCGGGGCATCCCCAGAGCTTGCTGCTCCCCCGGGGCTCTGTCCAGCTCCCACTGACAGCAATGCGAGTGGCATCTGCTGACTGCGAAGGGACCTCGGGCCCGTCTGTCATCCAGGCAACGGGTGACAGCATCCCTCATCCCCACTGCTTGCCATGCTCGGCATTTTGGTGGGGACAGGACCGCCTGGGACGCTGAGCCTGGCTGTGGTCAGCCCCGCTTCACCGGCCCGTGGCATGCTCACGGATCCTGCGTGGGTCACGGACAGGGAGAGGCATTTCGTTCACATGTATTGGTCCAGCATTTTTTTTTCGGGGGGGGGTTTGTCTACTGCAAACGTAGTCTCTGAGATGAGATTTGCCAGCTTGCCATCCAGGCATGATTTCGCTTTTGGTAAACCTCTCCCAGACATATATCTGCACATACACAGATATATATCTCCAAAGAAATGCTGGACAAAAAACAAAGAACAGAGATTCCACCTTATAGGCAAAACTGTCCCATGACAAAAACCTGTTTTAGTTTTGTTTGTTTTCTTTTTTTTTTTTTTTTCCTTTCCTGTTAGTTTTTAATTCATTTTAAAGGCTACTATCTTCAATGTAAATAGCAAGTTACTATGTGATTAATGTTTTCCACGGCATTCCTGAGTAGTTGCTATCTTGTTTCTGGAAAACTATGTCCAGTGTTTTGAAGCAACTGTGCTTTTCTTGTTCTATTGTTATGAATATGAGTGCAACTTTTATGTAGGGAGGAAAAAGAACGCGATCTGACTCCTTAGACAGGACTGAATTATTATAAATCCAGTTATGGGATTTGGTTGCTTTTCTTTCTAGTAGTCATTTTCTCTGCACGTTTGTATTTTTTCTATGGGTAATTGAAACCCTACATTTTAATAAGTACGCAAGCTATGGAGGGTAACGCGAAAAATGAAGTAGGAAACATTCTTTTTCCTCTTTTGTGTAAATAGCAAAATTTATAATGACTTAGATACCATTTCATTACAGTTCTCATCTACATAGAAGTTGGCATGACTCGTATACGAACCTTTAATAACGTTTTAATTTATGTTAAGTATTAGAACTACTTTTATCCAGGACTGACTTTCTCATCTCTTTCTGGTACCTAACTCTTTTTTCACTGAAGCCAAGTTTTCCATCTGATCACTAAATAAATTTCTAGTAGAACAGAGCCTCCTTCTGTTTTTAGTCTTTTACATGTAGCTCTCTGGTCTAAATCCGGCCAAACTCAACAGTACAGGAAACGAGTTACAAACTGGTGAAGCCTGGATGGTGTAGGAGCCTCGAGGGGAGAGGTGACTGTCCGACAGGCACACAGGGGAGGTTCCTGCCGATGTCAGCCTTAGCTTCCCCATCTGGAGTCGTGGAGGTGAAACCTCATCCTCTGGCTGACCTGGATGAAGGGGGATCCATTCCAGCCACAGCACAGACAAGTATCAGCCTCTTTCCTCACCCTGTTGCTCCAAAGCATCATTTTCTACATTTCTACATTTTTTACTGAAATAAGATCTACAGATCTTATTTCAGTAAACTACATGTAATATAATTCTCATTCAAGTCAAAGAAGTTTTCATTGCTCCACCGGTATTGTATGTTCTCTGTGGGTAACTAGAAGAATTCATTTTCCAACCCTTTTAACCCAGTACTTCCACAAGCATCAATTTTAAATGAGTTAGGAAATAAATAATTATTTGGATCAGAACACTGCCAGTACAAATTGCCTTTATTTGTATAATCTAGTGTTCCAGTTGGCTTTTCCTTGTTGTTTTCTTCCTTGAAATGGAGCAACTTAATCTGTTCATTATTTTACTTTTCTAAAGGGTATGAAGATTCTTAAGCAAGCACTGCAAAATACTCATAAACAAACAGAGAAAGATTTCACGTTGTACATCACAACAAAATAATGTTGGTTTTGTTGGCTTCTGTGAAATTCTTTGTTCTCTGTTTTTCAGACCTCCCCAATCAAGCTAAATCCTTACCTAAAATCTTCTGAAGAAATTCCCAGATAACATATAACACAGAGTTTGCCTTTCCTTTATGGTTTTAGTTTTGCAAAGAGCAGTAACAGGCGGTCATTGACAAAGTACAGGTTAAAACTTTGCAAACATCCAGCAATCTAAAAATAGTAAAGTATCCTCAGGGATTATGATCACTGTAAATAAGGGTAAGTAGACCACATTAGAAGAGAAAATACTAGCTCTGTAGTGCAATAAGAACAATATATGCTGGAGGATGAATTCACCATTGTAAACAAGCTCCTTTAAATTTTATTCCTGGCTCTGTCACTCATTTATTGTTAGTCCTTCAGCTTCAGAGCTATGTGTGTAGTAACTGATACGTAATCTACTTATTAAATAAAGACACAGAACCTGCAAACAGGCAGCCCTGAAATGCATAAATTAAGCCTCATATGCATTAAGAAATTGCTGATACCACAATACAAATTAAGAGTCTTTATGCTGATCACCTGGCTTGGATGACTCAAACGCTTACATTTGGCAGTGAGGTCCAAGTGGCATACGGCGCAGCTGGGAGGTGGATGGCTGGGCAAGATGCTTCAGCAAGCACACCGAGAGACCCAGTGTAATTTTCAAGTTGAAGTGGAATAAGTATTATGAAGGAGAGCCAAGAAAGCTAATGTTTGTTTTACCATTTCATCACTCATAACACTTTTCTCCTAACAGTTCTGTGTGACTTTAAGTGGAGTGCTGACTCAGGTAGTGAGGATATAGATGAAAATTCTTGGGAATAATCCATCACTGATGAAGTTAGCTGATAGAAAAACCTCCCCAAATTCAGCAGGGTCTGGACTATGCCCAGGATTACACCTGCTGCTGGCTGTTAATCCCTTGCCAGTGCAATCAGACTCTTGACTGCTGCAGTTAGTATTTCTGGGATTTCTCTTGTCTTTTGGCTCACAGTCTGCACCCAGCTCCTGGGGGGGACAGCAGGGGACAACCTGGGGGTTACCTGTATGTGACAAGCTCACTCTCACCTTTCTTTAGCTTTCTTTATGGCTTGCTGTTCATTCTGAATCTGACTCTCCACTAGAGAGCCTGTCTGGTGAATCTTTCCATGGGATGAGAGCTATGTTTTCCAGAAGCTATGCTTCTTCCTTACCTCAGGCTATCTCTGACATTACGAATTTTCTCTCTTTAAATGATCATTTTCTTTGATTTCTGCAAAGCTACTGTAAGACTTTGCCCTCACCTTGATCATGCATTTACCCATAGCCCAACCCTATGAGCACAGCATCAAAATCTCTGCTATCAAGCTGTTGAGAAAGTGCTGGACTTCAAACAGCCTGAGAAATCCTGCCACGCGTCTCGAGATGGCCCACTGGCTTTGGAACAGCGTCATATTTCCTGGTTAAGCTGCCAGCCCTACACTACAGGCTGAAACTGCTGAAAAATGATCATTCTTTCATAACAGGAACATCACTGTAAGGAAAAGTATCAATTACTACAGAGGGGAGAATACATAGATGAGAGGATGCAGTGATAATATGGGTATCAGTATGCAAATGTATTTGTAAATCTGTGAGACAGACAAGGTCAAGTGAACGTCTAGTGAAGGCTGACCTCCTGGTCCACGTTTTATTCTCTTAAAACAAATTATCATAGTCCATCCTTTTACTTATGGTTCTGAGTGTTTGTGATGCTATCAGACATACGATTTTACCTCGCTGCACAGATAGAAAAATCAGTCAGTGAGTCTCTGCTTGTCTATAAACTCCAGCTGAACTGTTTAAAGTCTGTTTGCTTTCATTACAGAAATAGTTTCTAATAAACCATCTGTCTTATAGACCTCAACAACAGCAAAGGGGAGCCCTCACTTCCAGAGCATGTGCTAGAGCTCGCCCAATCTGGCAACAGTGCTTTATAAAGAAGGACAAGTGTCCAGCTGGTCACATGTGGGCACTTTGTAAAGTTCTATGAACAACTTTTGATTGCATTTGAATGAACAAGAAACATTTAATATCTTGTCTTTTTACCCATTTACAGTGACGCAAGTTCAGATCTTCTCTGCTCTACTACTTGAGCCATCCTGGATTTATATATTGCTAAAATGGAGCTGAATATATGGGCCATTACCTATGTAACTGAGCTTCTCTAAAATCAGCTTCTCCTGGTGTAAAGGGACGATGCTGAAGCTAGCAGAGGAGTGAAAAAGGCAGCTGAAGTATAACAGACTGGCCTCAGTGCTATTATTTGCACAGGGCTGTGGCCATACTGCAGGGGGACTGTACCAAAATAAGGGCAGATTCCTTTGCTTGCAAGTGGAAAAAACAGCAACCATGATGTTTTTTGTATCAGATCTGTGTGCAATGTCTTTTATAAATGAAAACTTCAGATGCTGCAGTTTACAGAGAAACCCTTGAGATCATCATGCTCCAGTTAGGCCTTTTCTGTTTCTTCTCAGAATATTTCTTCACACATTCCAGAAAGAAGAATCTCAGATTATGTCCAAATATAGTCAGTGATGTGACATCATAACCTGTGTGAGAAAGCTGTGCTCCTGAAAGACACCAGTTTGACCAATCTTTATGTGTTCAAACCCTGGGCACTTCACCACCAGCTGTGCTTTGTCTCCAATGCTGTGTACCTGCCGTTGCAGTGAGGGGCCAGGAGGAGGAATTCAGACTCCTGGAGCACGCAGTCTCCACTCAGCTCCCCACGACTGACAGAGGTGGTGGCAATAGCTGTCAGTGAGGCACTGGAGAGAAAACATTCACCTCCCATCGTGTAAGGCATAGAAAAAAAAAGCAACTTTGGTAAACACAAAGCTCTTGCTGGGTTAGAGCTGGCAATTTGGGAAGGAAGAGGTACTAGGGTTTACTTCCTAGTATCTTAGCCTAAATTACTTTTCTGTAAGCACTGTTTGTGTGAGTATTAGGGAACAGGAGTTTGTACATTTTTTCTCCTGGTTGGTATCACCCGATGCAAAGTGGAAAGCTGGGCTGGCTGCTGCAGTGCTGCTCTTGCACCAGGTGCCATGGAGAAGTCAGCATAGGTGCTGCTTTTGAACAACCACAAAATGTTAATTAATGTCAATGTTTTCAACAATATCCAGTGTTATGTCTTCGCTAACTTATTTTACTCAGACTGACACAAGTTATGACACACTTGTATGAATGGATGGTGAACAAGTAGTGAATCACAAGGGAGCAATGCCAACCATGAGTGTGGAGCGATGGGACAACATGTGGCATTGAAGGGAAGGATACAGGGGCACTAAACCCTTCAGCACAGTTTTGGCCAGAAGGGTTTATGAGTCTTAGTCTACCTGGTGCTCAGTATCTCCCTTATGGATGCCTGGGATTAAAATATAGACAACCTGTTGGGGCTGCAGAGCTTCAGCTGGCTCTTGGGTAGCACCACATCTCCCACAGCCTGCTCACACCCCATGGAGGCCAGCAGCGCTCCCCTGCTTTCCTCCCTCTGTCCTCTGAATGAGTTCCTCATGTGTCCAGCCCCATACACTGTCTGCAGCTCCTGCTCCTGACCTGGTTTCTTGCACATGGTATGTACAGAGCTGCACGGGTGATGGTGGAGTCATCAGTGCAGGCCTGGTCCCAGTTGTCCCTGCCTGTCCCAGTGCAGCCACCAGCCCGGTCCTGACCCGCAACCCAACCACCTGCAGGTCTTGTAAGGGGTCCACATCATTCATCTCCCTGCTCTTCTTTCAAACGTAGTTGAAATTATCCAATGGACACAGAAATGGCTGGGGAAGGACAACTGACAGGCAGTTGGGCAGCGAATGTGATGGCACAATAATGCAGCCATTACTGAAATAAGCAATTTCTCACATCTCATGAATTGTAAGTAAATTTCAAGACTTTTCTGGTGCCTGACTCATAGTTTTGAAATGTTTGGATTTGGCAGTGCTGCTCAACAATATCTTTGAAGCCCATCTGTGCTGTTTATCCGCTCTTTCTTCAACCCCCAGGCATTGTCTGTTTCCTTTGGTTTTCCAGACTGTAATCTTTTGAAGCAAGAAATTAGGGTTTTGTTTGATAATTGTGGTGGTTGCATTAAGCTTGTTCAGAAGGTGAATCATAGATTTCTAAGACTAGAAGGGGATCTGGAGGGATAAAGCTACAAAATGATCTACTGTCTGTCACAAACAGGATTTTAATCCAGTAATTCATGTCCTGCCTGGCAGGTCTGCTGGCACAGGAGCATTCATTTTTTAGAGCTGATTTTAGAGCTGATTTCCAACCTGCAAGTGGTGGAGCATCCAGTTCAGACTTTCATAAGTTATTCCAGTTATTACAAAAGTAACCCAAAGAATAAAGGGTTTGTCCATTCAAGGCAACAATTTTTAGTATGCAGACTAAAGTTAGCATGTGCAGTAGTTATTAGGACACTGTTAAAAACTGACATCTGGCAAAGGAGGTAAGCCATCTGTGAAAATACAGTTCCTATTACATGTAATAACCGAAACAACGTCTCAGTTGTTATAAATTCACAGCACTGGGAGTGTAAACAAAACTGTGTCCTGAGGGAAAAATATGGGAAAGTGTTACATATGCAACTGTGTACCTACTCTGGAGGTGTCAGCTGAAATAAATGAGATGCTCATGGTAGCCATGGAATTTTGTCTCACAAAATAAACTGTTTTTACAGGTAGCTGTGGAATTTTGTCTCACTAAATAAACTGTTTTTACAGATTTTGTCTTCCCCCCCATTCATTGTGTCCTCCTTATTCCAATGTCTCTTTAGCAAAAACAAACAAGCAAAAAAAACTTGTGCTGAACCTCCAAATATTTCTCTGTGCCTCACTAACATCAGAGCAAAGTTGAGGTTTTTTTTTTTTTTCTTCTTCTTCTTTTTCCCCTGACACTGCATTGAATGGATTAAGGTCTGCATTGAAACCCTACTGAAGTTAATGGGAAGCTTATGTCCATTCCAATTGGATTTGGATCATATCAAAAATATTTCTGGAGCATATCTCATAGTTTTTAAGGTCTAATATGCACCAAGCCTATTGTATTTGGAAATTCAAATATCTTTTTACAGTTAAATATCTGAAAAGTATTTTGCCTGTATAGATTATGCAAAAATATTTTCCAAAGGAGACTTAGGGACATAGAATTTTTCTCATCAGACTTCTTTAAATTAGAATTAAGCCTTCCCTTTTATGATACTTTTTAGGCTAAAGTTACAGGATTCTGTACTTGTAGACAGAGAAAAAAATAAAATGTTATAAAGCCTCCTAAAGTTACAGGCAATTCCTTTTTGCCTCAGCAGTAGCCTTTTTTTTTTTTTTCTCAGCCTTCCTCTGATGAACTTTACATGGTTGCAGTGTTAGCACTTGCAGGTATAATTCATGTATTTAAGGGGGTTTGCAGAACAAAATCTTTAGGCTCTAAGGGTGTTCTTACAAATGAATGTCCCTTCCCTCAGCACCTCTGAAGACAAAGTCACCTTGGTCTTGGTGACCAGGGAGAGGCCCTACAGCAGGCAGTTTGAAGGCCTGGGTAGAAAGCATGATGCAGAAGCTCAGTGTTCATCAAGCTGACTGGATGTGGGATGGAAATTTTGGTCTTGCATTGGCCCTCTGAAGAGCCAGGACATGTATGTTGGTCTTTCTGCAGCTGGAAACAAATTAAACAGTCTTATTTCAAGGGTGACCATAGTAAAAAAAAAACACAACCTTAGCAGGATGCATAAAAAGACCACATATCGTCCACGGCTTTTTGTTTATATATATATATGCGATTTATGCATGCATATCATATACATATGTATATATAAACTATTATACAAATATTTAGATCTGTTTGCTCCTCTTGAAGCCCAGGATTCAAAAGTCAAGTTAATTGTTCTTCCCTCACTGCTTTCATCTGTGTTCTCTAAAAAGAATCACCACCTACTGAAGGTTCTGGTTACTGGTAAGAGCATGAGCAAATGGCATTAAACCATTTGTCTTCCAGCCTGAGCTCAGAAGCAGTCCTCATTTTGGCTTGTCATAAGAGAAAGAGAATAGCATTCATGCTTACCAGTGAGTATTTCCTGGGGTATCCAGCTAGACACAAGACAATATACTGAAGCAAGATGGAATTTTTCTTTTAATTGATGAATAATTTAGAAAGCAGCCATAGGATGGGGCATGAAATCTGCCTTCTAGTGTGAACCTAAAACACTCAATCTCTTCTGCTTACCAAAGAAAAAGCTGAAAAGTGGTTTGAGAACAGCCCTAGAAAAAAAATGAAAAGTGGTTTGAGAACTGCCCTACAAGGGAAAAACTTTTTTAAAAATTATTTTTATTTATTATGTATTTATTATTAATTAATTAATTAATTAATTAATTTTGTGGGGAGCAATTGGTTAGAGTAAGATAAAGCATCCCAATGTGGCTCAAAGGGGAGAAGCTGAGGTTGTATAATACAGAGAACATTTCTGATGCTGGAGATAATGAAGTGCACTACAGTGCATTCTTATCATTTGGACCATTTAAATCCATGTTATTATAAAATATCATTACTTCTAAAGAAGTTACAAGGTTGATAAAAAGATTTTTGGTCAATGATGTTCTTCAGATGGATTTCTACAGGAGATTGGACAAGATGATTATATCATTTTCCTTTAGCCTTCAATCAATAGACCCACGGAACATATTTTTTCACCATTAAATACCTGTTTTTGTGTAAGGGAATTAGTGGTTTATTTATCTATTTATTTTTCAGAAAACTGCACAGAAATGGACAATTAAAAAAAAAATCATATTTTAATGTCACAAGTAATTTTTTTTATATCAGGCTAGCGTTTCCCAGAAGTGAGAGTTCCTCTGCTTTCTCGTAGCACACCCTCACTACTGCATGAGACATTGAAGAGATAGAGGACATTTAAGTTCCTTGACAACAGCTATTAGGTGGGTAATGTCAAAGGCTGCCTCAAACAATACTCAAGTTTCCTCTCCCACATGTTTCTTTTCAAGAGATGAACCAGAACGTTAAAAAATATAAAATGGAGGCAATCACTGCATTAACTTTATATTTTCAACTATAACTATGAACTGAAAGTATTGTGGGATTCACAAATAACCTTTCTACAGATCAAAGACCAAACTTTACAGTTTATTGCATGGGAACAGGACAGTAGCCCCCTAAAAAGTTAGAATCCTCTAGTGGCACTATGTGTGTGCTCATGGGTATCTCCCAGAGCAGTGGGATTATATGCATGCTGCCATTGGAGTTTGTATGCAAAGTTGTTACCATGGCTGGTTGGGCTAGAGGAGCCTGTGCTCTTCCTTTGCAGCATGCATGTTGTATAAAGTAAAAAGTATTACCCATCAGAGTACTGGAAGAACATGGTCACCTCTCCTACATAAGTAGATGTTTTAGTAAATACATATTCACAGAAACTAAATTCAGTAGTCTGATGAAAGACATTAAGTACTCATAAGATTTTTGCTGCATCAGCTAACCTTGTGGACAGATCCAGTAATTGCTTGGTATCTCCCTAGTGATGCAGCTCAGCTTCAAAGAGCTGATGCTCTGTACACACTGGAAGAAAGCAAGAAGTGACTAAGGAATTCAAAGTCTTTCTGCAGGGGCGAGTGGAGATAACTGGAAAGAAGGGTATGGAAGGAAGAATGAAAGCAAAATTTGATGTATTGGGAATAACTTCCAGGTTTTGTTCTCCCTGATAATCTCCCTGAGCCATTGGTAGTCTCTCACAGCTATTTCCTGAGCCATTTTTTTTTTTATCTCCATCTCATCCATCTCACTTTTTTTTTTTTTCCCCCCACAAAATGCTGTCTTCCTTGCATATGCACCATGAGACCTCACTCTCCCTCATCCTGTTCCTCATATTTCCTTCAAGCCCATTAAGCTAGCAGCTAAACCTAATAACAGAAGTCTGGGCCTATTGCATGACTTGTGTGGGAGTCTGAAACTAGGATTTGGAAAGTGAGGGTTGGGTGGAGAAGCCCCTGTTTCCAAGGGTCCTGATCAGGGTTTGGTGGCAACCAAGTGCTCAGAGTGCCATGGCCGTGAGCAGAGGGAGCAGCAAGCTCTGGGTACTCAGGAAGCTGCACATCAGCTTGAGTCTTCATGCACGTTGAGGGTCAAAAAGCAACTAGGTGTGGGAATTTAGATATGCCTTTGGGACTATCCCTGCTTAAGCCACATAAATACTTTGCTGGATGTAGCCCAATTATTACAACAGGAGGCAAGATCTAAAAGTTGCAGTGCCCAGGATCTGGCTTTAAACGTGTCCCCAGAGCTGGATCTAGTGAAAACCTTCTCCAGCCCCACCTGATTCTATATGACAGCAGATACACTTATTAAAAGAGCGGCTTATATCCTTGCATAACCTCATATCCTAGCTCAGACTTCCTTGCAAAACAGATGTATTCACTCCCCACGGTTTTGTCTTGCTCTGCCTCCTTTTTAGATCCAAATCTATAACAAGTTTCTAATGAGGGGGTTAGCTATCTGTATAATTTAAACTCTAAGCTCCTTGGGGTAGGGACTTTGTTCACATGTACCAGGCACACAAATGGTGCTATATACACACAAAGGATATGCCACTAATTAATAAGACCTCAGTTCAGCTGTGCTTCCAACGGTGACTTACACAAGCAGGGGCATTTTAATGCTGTTTGCTCTGAGGACTGTCTTCTATGCAACGCAAAGCGAGAAGATCATTCTAAGAGTATGGAATTGCTAGTGACATTAATTCAGTCCCAGATGTGTTGAATTGTTC
The DNA here is from genome assembly GCF_963932015.1 of Anas acuta. Taxonomy (NCBI): domain Eukaryota; kingdom Metazoa; phylum Chordata; class Aves; order Anseriformes; family Anatidae; genus Anas; species Anas acuta. Next base: position 17,688,808 of record NC_088979.1, read on the forward strand.
CAATATGCGAGGCTGAAAAGCTGAAGCCATTGAACATGAATGTAGTGGGTTGTTAATGTGTTTGATTATAAGGAAATTAGAACACTTGTTGAAATGTTGTCAGCAGAGTTTCATTTCCAATAGATTTATCTGAGCATGAAGCTCAGGGATGAGGTTGTCCTGCCCTGGATTATGCTTTTCCAACAGCATAGTATTTCCACTACAATATTCCCACTACAGGCAATATTTTTTCTGACTGAAAACAGCAGATCATTTGTAAATGTCTTTGTCCATGGGACAATGATGTGCTCTTCTAAAGGTTCCTTTCTATAATGACAGTGACCTCCATTTCTGTCACTGCTCATAAATGACACTGCTCACAAGCTGTCTGCTCTGCAGCTGCCTGCAGTGGCAAAACTGTACTCAGATGTAGAAACACACGGTGTTGCCCTCCAAGGCACAGAGTAACAGTGACACTGCTCTGTAAATCACTTAATTAATGTAAAAAACACTGCACATTTTAGTGTGAGTTGGAGGCAGACGATAATGTTCACAGCGCAGAAGATGGAGGTCTCCAGTCTGTTCTTTTGGCTGCTGTAGCTGTTCTTTGAAAACCAGCTGCCAGCACATCTGGTATCATTGAGTATCACCATTTGTGTGGATGAAGAAATTGTTCAGATCTTCTAATGGACAGTATGGGCTTTCAGATTTCCCATCTATCTCTGAGACTCTTTGCTGACAGTCATCTGCACCAATATTGACCTGATTTTGAATTAGCTGCAGAAGACTAGAGCTGTTGAAGGCTCTGGTACTGTTGTATTCAGTCTCGTGTTTTTGCTAGGGCTTCTAATACTTATCTGCACTCTATTAATGACCATTGAGTTTCTCCTTTGATGAATATTTGGCTGCTTTTTTGTTTGTTTGTTGGTTTTTGTCTTTTCATCTCCCCCTAATATATATGACATTTATCGTAACTATAAACAGGATTTAAGAGGTGCCATACCTTAGATATGTAGATGATGGGCCCTGCACTCATGAATAAACTGATTACCAGGCTTGGGGCTGGGAAGAATTTTCCTCCAGGTAAGACCATTAGATTGTCAGCATTGTCCTTTCACTATTTTGCATAGTTGGTAAAGCCTGACTGAAAGTTCTATTTAACCACATTTAAGTCTTTTTTTTCCTCATTATTCTGGGTTACTGGTGATGTGCTTGCTTTCCTTCTGTGTTACTGCAGCTTAAGACTGATACAAGGTCATAGGGAGTATTCTGCAGCCTTTAGCATGGGGTGGAAATTGGCACAGCTTTTTGACCTAGATATTTACTGTGTGGTTGTCAGGGGCTGCAGGGGATAAGAATCAATGAACAAGCCCCTGATTCTTTTTTGTTTGATTGTTTGTTTGTTTGTTTGTTTTTAAATCTATTTTATTTATTTATTTATTTAGCTGCAGTCCAGAAATGTGAATTCAGGTTCTTCAGTTTACAAAAGGATATGAACCAGATTGTCCCCTTTGGTAGCTGCATGCCTGTGAGGTGAAATCTACATGTATGTGTAAGAAATGCAACTGGGCAGTTGCAGAATGATGCCTCATCCTACTGGCCTTGTGAAATAAATGCCTTACCAGATAACACTGTCCCTGCCTGGGTGGTTCAGTGCATGAACCTATGGGAGATACTTAGATATGGGAAATTTACCAGGGGAAGACTATAGCACCTAATCCTGCACAGCTGCCCTTAGAGGGAAATGTTTGAATGAATTCAATCAAAAAGGTATGAATGTGGTACTCCTTCTCCATCTACTTCATCTGCCTGGTCTTTCAAAGATGGACCAGGCAGCCTCAATGAGAGGAAAGAGCAGTGCCCATCTGAAAACACTGAGAAGCAGCCCGAGCTTTGAAAGGAAATAGATGAGGGTCATTTCTGTCTTCTCCTGTTTTTCACCCAACCAAGGTCATGGATTGTTTGGGTTGGACTCAGCTTTGTCCCTGGCAAATCTAATACCCAAGTAATACTCTAGCATTAACTTCAGATGCAGCACTGTCCTGACTGGTTCTGCTCCTCCAGAGTAGTAGGCAGGGCACTGTGCTGATGGTAGGTGGGCAGTATTGATCCTTGAGGGAGGAATGAAGTTCGTACTGTTGTTTTAGTCTGTGTCAGTGCAATAAGAAACCTAGGTTGCCCCTGGAGGACAGAAAACGGGTGCATCTCTCTCTTCTATTGTTTCAGTTGTTCCTTGCTATTTTACTTGGTCATTTGCAGCAAATTCTGGCTGGGGTGAAGGTAAAAACCAACCAACCAACCAAACAAACAAACAAACAAACAATAACAAAAAAAAACAATGTAATTCCAGTTTCAGAGAACACTCTGCTGTTCTTGCAGGTGAAACTTCAACTTCATTCTCTGGACTGGACCAACATTGCATGCTGGAGTCCCAAGATAAACATCAGCCATGTGGCACCTCTCTCACTATTAAATCATGTCCCTGAAGGGAGAAGAAGAGAGGTGAAAGCTGCTACAATGGAGACAGAGATAGAGGTGGGATAACTAAATGGCCAACAAGCTCGTTTTCACATTGTAATTACGACCAGAAGCTGATTTTTTCTGTAGTGCTAAATACCAGTATTTTACTCTAATTTTGATGACAATTTTTGTTTCACAAAACACTGCACAGAAAGCTTTGTACAAACCAGCTGTTAAGTGCATCATGTAAAATTTGAGCATGCCAGAATAATCAGTTCATTTCAAAGGATCTGATGTACTGAGGCTTTTCCTTCCTAACTACCCATGCAGTGCTTCAGATTGCTTATTAGAGCAGTTAGGCATATAGAATATTAATAGAAAATATCTTGCTTTTCTATTAAACTAACAGTTTAAAATTCAAATACTTTATATTATCTTCTCTTTTGAATGGTAGCCTGCTAATAGAGGAAACATATTCAAGGTGATTTTTGGATAATTTTAAAGAATAACTAATGCTAAAGGGCAAGAATGTGATTCACTGCATTTCAATACAATGTTAATGCAGATACTCTCCCGGATGGTCATAAAATGAACATATTTTTGATGACAATCTGTAAGATTATGGCACTGTGGCTGCCAAATTTTAAGTCTGAACAGTAAACAAAGGAACTTACTTCAGGCATTTTTGAAAACTGTTTTAAAAGGACAACTGTAATGAGGGTACGTGCTTGTAGATCTGCACAGTATGCATGGATTTTCCAAATGTTATAGAGGACTATAACTGTGAAATAACTGAAAATAAACCTGGAAGAAATATCATCAGGTCATCAAGCCTGTGTCTCTGTCTCCAGCTTTACTAGAATGAGAGACCTGTATTTCCTTGGTGAACAGTTATTTCATCACATATCATAACACTTCCTCATTCTAATATCATACATAAATCCTTTAACAATTTTCATGAGTAAACTTCAGGCCTTTATAAAAGTTTGAAGTGTATTTTTATGTGCTTTTTTCAAGGACAACACAACAGTCCCCCATTTGCAAGTGGCACTCAGCTTTGACAGAAAAGTCCCTGGGGAACTGAAACCAATTTGTGAGGCAAAGCATTCCAAATTCTTGTCAGTGCTGGTCAACACAGCTTTGCTACTGTAGTTCTGAAGTAAGTGCAGTGTCTTGCCACCCGGTGGGGGTGGGGTGTTTAAAATTATTTCTCATTTCAGTTCCTGAATATCTGAAGCCTGGACCACCTGGAAACAGGTGTAGATTTTGCATAGCTTTGGAGGGGAAGGAAAACTGGCACATCATCTCTCCCTTGTGATAACTCACACGTGGGAGGAGGATCTGAGCTCTGCATAGACATTTGCACTGACTTGCAAGGGACTGCAAGTTAGATTTCTGTTCCTTTAAAGGGTAACGACAGAGGTATAAATATAAATATGTAAATATTAATATGAATGGAATTTCTTTGATCAGGTCTGACATCTCAGTCTGACATGATCCACATTGTCTGAAGTGGCAGTTGAGTTACTCTTCAGGGTTTACTCATTTCACTCTTTGTCTTGGAATGGAGACAGCTAAGGTAAATGGCATAATTTGGGTGAGATGAGTTTGGGCTCTAATACAGGAAGGGGACTTGGGAACTCTTCAAGGTGAAGAGAAACAGGTAAGCACTTAAAACAGGTGCTTATCACAAGAACAATGAGTCTAAATGACTGATAGATATGAAACATACTAATTGATATTATTTACAAATAAAAGAAAAAAAATGAGGATTGATAACATTTGTTTTTTTCCTACAGAATTTGGCCATTTGCCGAGGCGATCGGCTCCGGGGCAGACGCGTTCTGCAGCGGAGCGGGGGATCGGGCCAGGCAGGGCTAACTTTCCGGCATCGAGCCGACTTCAGGGAGCCGCCAGGAGCCGGCAACCCTCGTGAGGGAGGCTGACGAGACGAAGGCGGAGCCAGCAGCGCCCCCTCCCCGGCCGTTCAAAAGCAGCCCCTAGGGAGCGCGGCGACCAGGACGGGCAAACAGGGAGTGGCTTCAGAGGGGAGTGGCGCGGCAGTTAGCGCAGGCAGGGCGGAGAGCAACCCCTGCCCACACGAACACCTGTTAATGACAGCCGTTAGCTAGGTGATAATGGTCTCCACCAGGCACGGAGCGCTCTCCAGGAGGTCGGTACACACCCAGACCGACTGCCCGTTAAAGAATGCAGCGGTTCAGGTCACCGCATGCAGGGAGTGTCAGAGCCTGCTGCTGCCATCGGCGGGAGGCAGAGACACTGCGTGCGTGAGGTGCGAGCAGGTGGATGACCTGATCCGCATGGTGGCGGAGTTCAAGGAGGAGGTGGAGAGGTTGAGGGATATCAGGGAGTGTGAGCGGGAGATAGACTTGTGGAGTAACTCCCTGCAGGGCCTCAAGGAGAGGTACCAGGGTGAGAAGCCCCAAATGGGGGTGGACCCCCTGCCCTGTCGCCGTTGGGCAGAGGGAGGGAATCTGGGAGTTGAGGAGGAATGGAGACAGGTCCCTGCTCGACATGGCAGGCGATGCCCTCCCCTTCCGGCCCCACCTTCCCAGGTGCCCTTACGAAACAGGTTTGAGGCCCTGGAGATTGAGAGACCAGCGACTGAGGAAGAGATAGAAAGTGTTCCCAGGAGGATGCCTAGGGCGAGGAGGTCGACTCCACGCCTCAGGACTGCCTCCACCAAGAAAGACAGGAGGGTGATTGTTGTGGGAGACTCTATCCTTAGGGGAACAGAGGGCCCTATTTGTCGGCCTGACCCTACCCGTAGGGAAGTCTGCTGCCTCCCTGGGGCCAGGGTCAGGGACGTTGCCAAGAAAGTCAAGCGCCTGGTACGGCCCACTGACTACTACCCGCTACTGGTCTTTCAGGCTGGTAGCGATGAAGTAGCAACGAGAAGTCCGAAGGCGATCAAAAGAGACTTTAGGGATTTGGGGCGACTACTTAGAGGATCAGGCGCGCAGGTTGTGTTTGCCTCTGTCCTTCCGATAGGGGGGATCGAAGCTGAAAGGTGCGCTGTTCACATAAACTTGTGGCTTCGAGACTGGTGTGACGGGCACAACTTTGGGTTCTTTGATCACGGGAGGGTCTATGCTACACCGGGCCTGATGTCACCGGATGGGATACGCCTCTCTCGGAGAGGGGTAAGGATCTTTGGTCAGGAGTTGGCAGGGCTGATAGATAGGGCTTTAAACTAGAGTCGAAGGGGGAAGGGGCTAAAACCAGGCACGCCGGTGAAGACCTAAGGGATGGTACGCTAGAATCAGAGGGGCTGTGTGCCAGTGAGGTCCTTCGGTTAGATCCACAAGGTGCTGAGTGTAAGGAGACGCACCTGAAATGCTTCTACACGAACGCACGCAGTATGAGGAATAAAATGGATGAGCTAGAAGTACTGGCCCAGTCCCGCAACTACGACATCATCGGCATAAGCGAAACCTGGTGGGATGAGTCCTGTGACTGGGGTGTTGCGATAGATTGTTACAGGCTCTTCAGGAGGGACAGGCAGGGTAGGCGAGGTGGTGGGGTGGTGATGTATGTGAAGCAGGGGCTGGACTGTGTGGAACTTCAGGTCGGCGATGGCAAAGTTGAGAGCCTCTGGGTAAGGATCAAGGGACGAACGAATAAAGGGGATGTCATTGTGGGAGTTTATTACAGACCGCCTGGCCAGGACGATAGCGCCGATAAATTATTCTTTACAGAACTAAGAGAGGCCTCGAGATTAACTCCCCTTGTCCTTATGGGGGACTTCAACTTGCCAGACGTTAACTGGGAGTGCCACACGGCTGACACGAGCAAGTCCAGGAGGTTCATGAAGCACCTAGATAATAACTTCTTGGTGCAGGTGCTAACGGAGCCAACTAGGAAAGGTGCCCTCCTAGACCTGTTGCTAGAAAACAGAGAGGGTCTGGTGGGAGATGTGGTGATTGGTGGCCGCCTCGGTCATAGCGACCATGAAGTGGTTGAGTTCAAAATTTACAGTGACAGAAGGAAAAGTGCCACCAAAACCTCATCCCTAGATATGGGGAAAGCGGACTTCAGGCTGCTCCAGGGAACTAGTCAGCAAGGTCCCCTGGGAAGCTGCTCTTGAAGGCCTCGATGTCCACCAGTGCTGGTCATTCTTTAAGCGATGCCTCCTAGAAGCACAAGATCAGGCGATTCCCGATTCCTAAATATCGCAAGTCAGGAAGGCGGGGCAGGAGGCCGGCGTGGCTGACCAGGAACATTCTTATGGAGATAAGGCGGAAACAGAGAGTGTTTCGCTACTGGAAGGAGGGCCGGGTGTCATGGAAAGAATACAGGGATGCTGTTCGTGTTTGTAGGGAGAAAATTCGTGTGGCTAAAGCACACCTAGAGTTGAAGCTGGCCGTGTCTGTGAGAGAAAATAAAAAGGTTTTTTTTTAGATATGTGAATGGAAAAAGGAGAACTAAAGAATACATAGGGCCGCTCCTTGATAGGGAAGGTCTCCTCACAGACAATGACATAGGCAAAGCAGAGACGCTTAACGCCTTCTTTGCCTCTGTCTTCAATGCCAATGATGGGCTTCGGGACCCAGGGTGCCCTGAGCTGGAGGACTGGGACGGTGGGGATGACAAACTCCCAACCGACCCTGAACGCGTGCAGGATTTGCTACTCCACCTGGATCCCTACAAGTCCATGGGTCCGGATGGGATTCATCCCCGGGTGCTGAAAGAGCTGGCGGACGTCATCGCGGAACCTCTCTCAATTATTTTTCAACGATCCTGGGAATCTGGAGAGGTCCCGGTAGACTGGAAGCTGGCAAATGTTGTGCCGATTTTCAAGAAGGGTCAGAAAGAAGACCCTAGCAATTACAGGCCTGTCAGTCTCACGTCAGTGCCTGGTAAAATCATGGAGAAGATGGTTCTCGAACTTATTGAGGTGCACCTGGGGGACAAAGCAGTCATTGGTCCCAGCCAGCATGGGTTTGTGAAGGGTAGGTCCTGCCTAACTAACCTGATTTCCTTTTATGATAAGATCACCTGTATGGTGGACCAAGGGAAACCAGCTGATGTGATTTTTTTGGACTTCAGCAAGGCTTTTGACATGGTTTCCCATAGGATCCTACTGGACAAAATGTCCACCATACAGCTAAATAAAAACATCATATGATGGGTGAGCAATTGGCTAACGGGCAGGGCCCAAAGGGTTATGGTGAATGGGGCTGCATCAGGCTGGCGGGCGGTCACCAGTGGGGTCCCTCAAGGCTCCATTTTAGGGCCGGTACTTTTCAATATTTTTATAAACGATCTGGATGTAGGAATAGAAGGTATTTTGAGCAAGTTTGCTGATGACACCAAACTTGGAGGAGTTGTGGACTCTGTTGAGGGTGGAAAGGCCTTGCAGAGGGATCTAGATAGGTTGGAAAGCTGGGCGATCACCAACCGCATGAAGTTCAATAAGAGCAAGTGCCGGGTCTTGCACCTGGGATGGGGAAACCCTGGCTGCACGTACAGACTGGGCGATGAGATGCTCTAGAGCAGCCTAGAAGAGAGGGATCTGGGGGTCGTGGTAGACAGCAAGATGAATATGAGCCGGCAGTGTGCCCTGGCAGCCAGGAGGGCCAACCGTGTCCTGGGGTGCATCAAGCACGGCATCGCTAGTAGGTCGAGGGAGGTGATTGTCCCGCTCTACTCTGCGCTGGTGCGGCCTCACCTCGAGTACTGTGTGCAGTTCTGGGCACCACAGTTTAAAAAGGACATGAAACTGTTGGAGAGTGTCCAGAGGAGGGCTACGAAGATGGTGAAAGGCCTGGAGGGGAAGACGTACGAGGAACGGCTGAGGGCACTGGGCCTGTTCAGCCTGGAGAAGAGGAGGCTGAGGGGAGACCTCATCGCAGTCTACAACTTCCTCGTAAGGGGGTGTCGAGAGGCAGGAGACCTTTTCTCCATTAACACCAGTGACAGGACCTGCGGGAACGGGGTTAAGCTGAGGCAGGGGAAATTTAGGCTTGACATCAGGAGGGGGTTCTTCACAGAGAGAGTGGTTGCACACTGGAACAGGCTCCCCAGGGAAGTGGTCACTGCACCGAGCCTGACTGAATTTAAGAAGAGATTGGACTGTGCACTTAGTCACATGGTCTGAACTTTTGGGTATACCTGTGCGGTGTCAAGAGTTGGACTTGATGATCCTTAAGGGTCCCTTTCAACTCAGGATATTCTATGATTCTATGATTCCTTAGCAGCATAAGACGAAAGGATACAGCCAACCAGTTCAGAACCTCTTGGCCACAACAAAGTTTGGGAACTGCTTGGGGCACTCATCTACTGAAAGCATCCTACATAGTTTCCCCTTTGTTTTCCTAAAATGTTCAGCATTGTCTATTGATTTAAATTATGATAAAACTGTTCTTGAAGCCTTGCAGCATACTGGCTACAAACCAGACCCAGTGCTGTCATTTTGTTTCATAAAATGGCAGTGTTTCAATGATAAACATAGCCCAAGGGGAACATTTCGGCTTTTTTTTTTTTTTTTTTTAATTAGGTGTATTGTTTCCAATTAGATGAAATCTGCTTTAATAGGACAAAGTGATTTTTTTTTTTTTTTTTTTTTTTTAAACTAAGGTTTTCTTCTAGTTGTCATCTAGCCTTGGAATTTATGAAGGTGGGCTGGAGGCACCCCTCAGTTCTGGGTTGCCTATTTAGAAACAGATCTGAAATACTGGCAAGTGCTTTGAGCGTATTCAGGTCAAAAGAAGTAGGAGGCTTTGGGGTGTGCTGTTGACTTGCCCTGCCAAAGTATGGCTGTTGGCCAAAATGGCCTGAAGCTGGAGAATGTCAAAAATCAGGAGGCAAGGGAGCTTGTGGGGTCAGGGGAAGAAACAGTGATGAAGTGGAAGCTTTGGGGATATTTGTGGCAAAGGAAAACATCTGGGTTACTTGCACAGGAGAAGGGAAGGTGGGCAGTGATGGGATTATTTGAGAAGTGAGGACAAAATGGCACCACAGTGCTGTATGACATAAGGAGTGAGAGAAAGGTACTATCCCACCTACAGGAGCAGGATGCAGAGCAGAGCAGCTGAAAGAATATCTTTACTATTCCATTCAAGACAGAGGGCCACTAATCCCCAAGCCTCTCCTCTATGCAAGCATGATACTGGTGAGCTCTGAGTCACTCAGGCAGGGAGAAGTGCAAGCCCTTGGTGCACAGTAAAGCTTTTTCCTCAAACAGGCACAGCAGAGCCAGGTGTCCTCTCATTCATTTCACCTCCAGCTACTTCAAGCAGAGCTCTTCCAAAGTGCAGTGCAGAGGTGTTGAACCCGAGGGTGCAGTTTCATGATCCATTTGATGTGACTAAGCCATTTGCTCAGCTTTTTTTTTTTTTTTTTTTTTTTTTTTTTTTTTTTTGTGGACTTTCAGCTAAACCAGTTTCCTGATCTGACCCATTATGCATCTACACACCTTGTTCAGGCCCAGGGGAGGGAACATGGCTAGGTCAGAGAGCAGAAGGTAGAAATATTCCCTTAAAAAACAACTACACTTAGGTCAGCTCAAAGTAGTTATGAAGCTGGAGCTGTATCATCAAGGATTCACAGTCAGATATATGGTCACAATATGGGTGTTGACTTTCAAGCATGAAAATACTGTCCTCAATCACTGTGCATTTCAATTTTGTCTCACACAAATTGTGGAGTTACTAATACTTCCCTATATAACAGAAATGTGAGGCATAGTTGATCAATGTGAAGTGCCAGGTGCTGCAGAGACCTGAAGCATGATGTAGCATCTTTCCTAGACGCCCATTCCTGCATATTGTATCACTTAAGCTTTTCAATTATCCTATTCATTGTGTCCCAGGTTGTACTTTAACAAGACATTAATGCCAGAAATATTCAAAAGAGCCTCTGTGAGGTATGTGCAGGCTCTTAGACTCGACCCCTCAGGTCTACAATCTGTTGTTTTGTGTTTCTGGAGGGCTGAGCACAATGGGTCTGTAACTGAATGGCATAACTTTTGTGTAGAAGCTAGTGCATTAACAGTTACTAATAACAGTAAAAATAAACCTAGGTACCTAATGGCCCACAGACAAGGATACGTTAATGTGTGTTAACACATGGTATGTGAAGTGGATAAATTAGATCCCTTTCTTGTCCTTATCTTCCATTTTCCTCACAGGGGGAAAAATTATATGGATTTCCACACAAATTGCATCGGAAACACGGGAGATTTTTTTATATAATTATTATTGCAATGATTTAATTCCTTTTAAAAGGTGAGATCACATTGGTGGATATAGAAAACTGACAAGGTGAGGCACTGCATTTGTTGACGATGTTGTGAAAGAGAAATTGTGATGATGATTATATACTTAAGGTATGAGAGTGATTAGATTACATGAAATACCATTTCTTTTTATATGGAATGCTAAATGGAAAGGAGACCTTCAGTCAGCTGTATTTAATTTTCTCTTCCTGCATGCTGAGCTCAGACTCTGGGAGACTTGGTGTGTGAAGGTAGAGTGATTACTGGCATGTAAAAGACAGTATGATGAACTGACGTTATCACAGAACAGTAACAGTGAAGTGTACATCTTGATCTTGAAGTCCAGATCCTTCCTAATCTAGGCAAACATGCCATTTTATCTCTTTTGTAAGTGTATCAGTCAGTTTGCTGGTGAATGCAAAGCAAAGAAGTAGAAAAAGCTGTAGCATAGCTGAATGTTCCATTGTTCATTAAACCATCATTCATAATTTAATGGTAATAATGAGAATGGTTGGTAACAAGAGCTGGAAAATGTGTCAAAACAGAAATGACAGATAAAAGAAAATCTAAACAAAAAGCAAAGCAATAGACTTTGCAATGCCACAGAGTGGCTATGAAATTTTGTTCAACTTCTTTCTTAAAGCTAGAATTTCCTAGATCTAAGCAGATGAAAAATTGAAAAAGCAATTCTATATTATATTTGCAAAGGAATAGATTTATTGAATACTTAGACCTGCTAAAGAAAATCACTTATCTAATTTAACCAATATACTGTATGATCCCTTTTCCATTACTAAGACCTTCAGGGGAAAAGAAGTTGAAATACAGACCCCGTAGCTCAGATTCAGGAAAGAAAATTAAGGAGTTGTTCATGGCCTTCTGTTAGACCCAACTGTTGCCTGGTAACTGTCTAAAAATTAACTGTGCATCACCTGGCTTCTAAGGACCGTGGCATCACTAGGAAACCTGGCATCTGCTATGTTTTACATCAAAAAGCAGAACTTCATGACTTGGTTATTACGATTTTTTGTCATAATCAGGGAAGAAATTCAGCTACACAGCTGAGATGCTTATGAATGCTTAAGGTAAAATATTGCACAATCTACAAAGCAAACTTATGTTAATGTATGGAAGTTTCAAGCAATCAATTTCTGCTGGGACTTCTGCAGTTTCTTTTTTTCCTTGTGTGGTGTAGATATTGTTTTTAATTTCTTTGCTAATATCTGCATATTCTGAGTTTCACCAAAACTTTGAGAGAGGCTAGAACCTGAAAACAAAGTGCATTGACAGAAACTGTGGTATGGGTATTCCTCTAACGGAGAGCTGGCAAACATCCCTGGACTACCAGATGAACCTTGACCAGACTCATAAAATAAACTGTATTCAAATACTTTCCAGGTTGCTTGATGTCTGTTTTGAACAATCTTTAGGGACAGTTTCTACCTGTTATTCAAATGGCAGTGGTGTGTAGACTATGAAGATTTAGGTGGATATGGATAGGAATACATGGCATAGGTATATAACTAGGTGAAACCTGTGTTCTTTAAATTGAGCAATTAGCCTGGGATTGCAAACTGCTCACCTTTTTTATAATTCTGGCTGCTGAATGCTGAATCTGAAGGCTCTGCTGCAAAACTTATTGCAGGGTATCAGAAAACCTGGTCTGAAGTTTGTTTGTTCTCTCTCTCTCTTTTTTTTTTTTATATATATATATATTTTTTTTTCCAAATTGTTCACCTACAGCTGCTGTGTCAGGTTATTGTGTAATATTCATCCTAACATTAATTTTCTGTGCTTACAGTGCTTCCCTTTGGAGAATCTCAGAGTCCTGCACACACCAGTTAATTAAGCTTCAAAATGCCCATGTGAATGCACTGTTTTATTGTTTTAATTGCACAAAAGGGGGAAGACAACCACACACAGATTAAGCAAACTACTCAAGGTCACTTCATTAATTAACTTTAGAAGTTTTGTTTTCAAAAAGAAGGTAAGCACATGCTAGGTATACTGGATATCAGAGAGCTACTTGAACACTTAAAACTAAGGTTTTGGTTTATGTAAGCTCCTGAAGTGGGAGCAGAATCAGAGGGCTGACGTCCATCACAACAAATTTTTCTCAGCTCTCATGATGCTACAAAGATCTTGACTTCTCTTCCTGTGCTGTGTGAAGTCAGACTGAAGGCAGCAGGCTATATGAAGACCAGATAAACACCACAGATTTGCACTGTGTGTTACTCAAACTCTCTTGGAGCTGACACACAGGGTATTGTTTCAGCTACAAAAGGGTGACAGAAATGATAAAGGGTTTGGAGAGAAAGATGTGTGAGGAGCAGCTGAGGTCCCTTGGTTTGCTCAGCCCCAAGCAGAGCAGGCTGAGGGGAGGCCTCATGGCGGCCTGCAGCTCCCTCACGAGGGGAGCGGAGGGGCAGGCGCTGAGCTCTGCTCTCTGGGGACAGCGACAGGACCCGAGGGAACGGCATGGAGCTGGGACAGGGGAGGGTCAGGCTGGGGGTTAGGGAAAGGGTCTGCACCCAGAGGGTGCTCGGGCACTGGGACAGGCTGCCCAGGGCAGTGGTCACAGCACTAAGCCTGCTGGAGTTCAAGAAGTGCTTGGACAACACTCTCAGACACATGGTCTGAATTTTGGGTGGTCCTGTGTGGAGCTTGGAGTTGGACTTGATGGTCTCTGTGTGTCCCTTCCAGATGGGGATATTCTGTGATTCTATGATTCTGTAACTCCATGATTCTGTCTCCCTGGCACTGCCACTTCTGCCACATCATAAATCTGAGGAAACCAAAAGTGAAGAACCAAAGGGTGAGAATGAAAAGGACTGGAGTGGTCTGGAGAAGAACAAATTTGAGAAAACAGAAACAAGAGGGGATAATAGGGGCTGGTTGCCATGTTTGTTTGGCTATGCCATATACCTGGCCAATGTAGCCTGACCCAACTTCTTATTAAACTGTATTTGTAGCTATTTTCTTGATCAAGGGACTATCCATTCTGTACGCATGTGTGTGTACGGGGGTCTCAGTGCCTATGGGACAGTCTGTGAGTGTGTCATGTGCGTTGGTGGGAAGAGAGGGGTCTGTACCAGCAGACTGTGTCTGAGCCCGCCTGCTGGAGGAATCCACATCATTAACACTTATATGTATTTTCCTGACAATAAATATGTGTGTGTATACACACGCGTGTGTATATGTGTGTGTGTGTTCCTGTCATTTGGTTGTAATTTAAAGATGGAAAGGGGAGAAAACTATAAGCTATGGGGTATGGGAAAGCCGATCAGCCATCTGTTGTCACCCAAAGACCTCTGTACACAGCGGAGATATTTTTTATCCAAAAAGGTGGCATCAAAGGGTAAAGATAGTAATTTGTTTTGGGAAGGTCAAACACAGGCATGTGTGGCCCTTCAGAAAGCTAAAAAAAGTCTCATTCTGCAGCAACAAGAGCCAATCTTTTATATGGCTTATAAAGCTTTCCAAGCACTATTTTCTAGCAACACAAGCAACACAATCAACAAAAATGCTTGGAGAGGAAAAACTTTTGTCAGCAAGTTTTCTCTAAGATCAAACCTTTAAGAAGCAAGCAAACTCAACATTTTTACATTTTCAGGCTTGCTCTTCATGTGAAGGGCAGGGAGTATGTTGGAAATGAAACAAATATACCTTTATTTTTCTACAAAGGAAAATGGAAATCCAAATTGTGAACATTCTTGCTTCTTTTATATATCTAGATATCAGGTAGAAACCCAAGAATAACTATTTTCTTGAAGCTGGGAAACCTGTATATCAGTATATTTTGCAAGCTTTTTTTTTTTTTTTTTTTTTTTTTTTTTACATATTCTTTGCACAAAACCACTGATGACAGTCTCTGTGATAGATAGATTGAATCCCACTCATTTTGATTACAGCTTTCCAATTCTTTTTTTGGAATGGCTGCTCCAGTGCATTCATATGAGTGCACTAAAGGGCTGGACAAGATAAACAGATAAGGAAAAAATAACCAAGCACCTGAAATGGTGCCTGTAAAATGAAGGAGTGAAGAAGGGTCATTCCCTATCACTCTCTCTGGTGCTGTGGAGACTGACTTGAAGCATTTCTGGAAGAAAAGGACCAGGTCATTTCCTACCAGCTGTGTGCTATGTGGAAAGCTCTTATTTACTAAATACAGTCCTAAATTTACATCTTCTTCAGGACTTCTCTAATTTACATCTTCTTCAGGACTTCTCTGTGTTACAGTCTATACAGTACATACAGCATAGCTTTCATAACAGAAACTGCTCAGCAGTGCTGTGCTGGGAAAATGTCTCTGTTTTTGGGTTATGATAAGGCTGGGTTGTTCTGGCCCAGTTCAGGTCCTTGGGAATATCCCCACGGCATAGTACAGGCACCAGTAGGAATACCCAGTGTAGTTGCAACCAACTGTACCAAATTATATCCTGGTAATAAACTGGTGGAACTGTAACAAGCCAGGTGGACCTAGAAAATCAGTTCTTGTATTAGCATTACGGTAATGGGACATCTCTGAACTTTAGACTTATTATTAAAGTTTTAATGTTTCCCTCCTGCTTCATCATCGCTCAGATAAATTACTGATTAATTTTACAAATTCTACTTTTACCTTGCAATATTAATATTACCCATCACATACCCTTGGCAGATTCTTGCAGAGCTCTGTTGAAATTCATCTTGTATTACATGAGTAGCAAAGTGGTGAATCAAGGTCTAACAAAGTTCCTGCACTGCCTTTCTTGCTTCTAGGTAGCATTTATGACCACCCAGCATGGAAAAGCAGCTACACTGTTTGGATAACAAGATTAAACATCTATTAAAAGTCTCTTTTTTTTTTTTTTTTTTAACCAGCAAGATAATAAGTCTTTCTCACATAGGCTTTTTGAAATACAATTAGAAAGTTGGGTAATACCATTCTCAGACAGGCTCATTTTCTTAGACTATCATTCACCTACAAGCATATTTCACAGCCCGGAGATGTGAGGCATGTATATGTACCCATCATTCCACCTACCAAGTTTATTTTAAATGTGCATAGCACAAACAAGCTTGCAGTCCAGCTGGAGTGCCACGCTCAGTTTCGCAAAGCAGACAGATCTTTAATTTCTTAAAAAAGCGATGGATGGAAAATGACCCCAGACTAAGAGAAATCTATCAGATCTCGGGCAAGAAAATTTAATAAGTTGTATTTAATGTTGTAGGCACTCTGAGCCTAAAGAACATTTCAGCTTCTTTGAACTTGTCCTCACTTTCCCCTGTCAGGGAATTACCCTCACTGCTGTAGGGTTGCTTCCCAAACCCCATGTCTAGTATTCCAGTCAAACAGAGCCAAAACTATGGACTGTAGACACCTACACACCTAGGAGACACCTGCATTTACAGCAGCAGCTGCTGTTCATAGCAGTGTCTGAGAAGAGGGTAAATGGTAGTGTGAGGTGATTTTGATAACAATGTGAGTAGAAAAACACCTCCTTGTTCTCATTTGACACTTCTCAGTGCATCCTGTCTGCTTTCTGTCATTTAGGTTACACACTTTCTGTCACAGAGGTTGTCATTTTTTTCTGGATGTAATACCGAGTCAAACACATTGCTGATGTTTTAATTACAACCATATATATTTAAATGTTCTGTGAGTGCCGTGCTAGTGTGAGGGAAAGTCAGGTTCATTGCTGATTTGATATCTACAACTGATCTAATTGCTATTTGGGAAAATGAGCATATCAGCAATGATCTATTCTTTGTCCTACATGTAGCTCTGTCCTGCAGACCTGCTGTTCATTTATGGAATAGAAAGCCTTGTGCTGAAGACAGTCTATTAATCTGGGAGTCAGTATGGCTAAGAACAACAAAGAGATGGTCAGAGTAGTGCAATAAACAGTGAGCAATAAACAGCTCTTCAGTGGGCTCTGGTGTTTTAGATTGTGTGTAGTGTTACCCTCTTAAAAGAAGATAGTACTGCCAGGGAGACTCACAAAAATTAGAAGTTTATTTCATGAATCTTTCCTCAGGGGCTTTGTCCTCAGGTTAAATCAATCAGAACAGCTACAGCTGCAGCTGAGCTATAGCAAATTGCTCTTGAGTTGTACCTGCCAATGGTTCACTGTCAAGCTGGAAGTGCTGTCTTTTGAAACTCTGACCTGGTTCTGGGTCCCAGGTCCATGTAAAACAGTGGTAAGAAGATGAAGTGGAGAATGCGCTTTTTAAATTCTCAGAAGACAAATGTATGTGCAAATGTAAAAGTGCACCAGAGATCGGGATTATATTGATAAATTAGAGACAAATAAATTAGATTCTTAAAATAGATGGAAGTTCTAGATGCAGAAAGCAATAAACTGCTGTATAAAAAAAATAATGGTGGAAGCACAGGCTAAGTAACATTTTCACAGAAAGGGACCTGGGATTTGCTCTGATTTACAAGCTACACAAGTCAATATATTTAGGCTATGACCAAAACAAACAAACAGCCAAAAGAAAACCAACAAAAATACACACAAAAATGCAGATTGGGGATGCAGAAGGGATGCCAGGAAACAATCCTTCAGTTCAGAATGGATATGGCATTTAGTTTTGGGCTCTGTATTTTGAGAAAGATGTGGAAAAAATGCAAAAGACTTCTGAAAAAATGTGGCCTAAGAGAAAAAAATTGTGGAGCTGTGATCCTTTATTGTAGAGAAGAAAAGGCAAGGGGATGATATGATAGCGGTCTTCAAGTAGGGAACAGATAGTTGTTGGGGAGAAGAGAAAGTGTTGTCTTTTATGTTCTCTCTGTAGACAGAATAAGGAACAGCGGGCTTTAATTTCAATGAGGCGAATTCAAATGAAAGAAAGAGTCTCTGAGGCCTTTTCTGTACTGAGAATTAATCCCACTTTCAGCAGCGGGTGGCCTGCTGATAACGTCTGCTACAGTCCCAGAGCAGAGACCTGGAAAAGCCTAATTTCCACTAGTGGCACTTACTCCTATTAATAACTGCTGATGTCAGGGCTGCATCCTAATACAGACAACTCATTTTGGCAACCTTGGACATTTTTCTTTTCAATTTTAAGCCATTTCACTTTGGGAAAATGATCTATGGAACACTCAGCTGGGCTGACAATGACCAGTGTAGCCTGATATAATTTTAAATTACCATGAAGACTAAAGCAGGGATTTCTAAGAGAACAGCCAACTCAACCTCCATTGTACTGAAGGTAATAGTGTTGTCTTCATGCCAGCAGAACATGCCCAACGTTCTCCACTGAAGTGATGGATCCAAGGCAGCGAATAGCGGGTGATGCCTGGTGGTTATGGTGGCCTCAGGCTACACTTGCTGTGCAGGCATGATGCAATTCAAAATGCTGTGCTGCATGTGCAGCTGACACACCACTAAGCTGTAACATAAACCATCATAAATGCTTACTTGTCATGGAGAATAATTTTTATTTATTTATTTATTTATCTATTTAGTGAAACCATGCTGATCTAATTTTTATATGCTAAAGTGGAGCAAATGCTGTCTTCATTAGTTAACCATAGCTTATCTGTTCCCTTGTTAGTGTACAAGTTGACTCATCAAAGGCAAACAACACTTGCTAACCTCAGCAGGGTGTTCTGAAACTACACAAGGGACCGTGGCTAACTAGGCAGTTTGCAGCCAGCAGGACAGGATGGATATCAGCAGCCTGAGCAAGTCAGCTCCTGCTCTAAGCCAGGTCTCAAACATTTTGCAATTTTAGCAGTTTTTTGCTTTTCCTGCTAACAACTGTCATATGATCCTGATGGAAAAATATGTTACAGTAATCCTTCCTTGAGGCAAGTGCATTTCAGGGACAACTTGAATAGAGAGAAACAGGAAAGAGATCTCAAACATAATTTCATATTATGATATGGAGAATAATATCAATATGTATATGTATATATTTAAATCCACCTCACCTCGCCTCTCCATTAATTTTAGATCTATTTTAAAGCCTGAACTTAATTTTAAGTTTAGCCTTACTTGATTTAATCAATACAGATGAATAAGGCACATGATCAAAAATTTCAGCTTGTGCATTGCCATTAGTAAATCGCTTGCCCACTTTGATCAGTGTATTGCAGCAATCAGCACATAGTGATTCCCAGAGACTTCACTGGGATTATTCACATACTGGAATCGGAACTGAAGAGTGTCACTGGATTCAAAGCACTCTGGATGTTTTTTCCTCTCTTCCCCCAAATCCACCTCAGTATCATAGAAACACGGAATCACAGAATGGTTTGGGTTGGAAGGGCCCTTAAAGATCATCTAATTCCAACCCCCTGCCATGGGCAGGGACACCATCCACTAGACCAGGTTGCACAAAGCCCCATCCAACCTGGTCTTGAACATTTCCAGGGATGGGACATATGTATCCTGATTGATATGTATCCTAACATATCAAAAATAATGCGCCAGGGTGCCTGAGCTGAGACATGGTAGGGGTCAATACTGAGTCCAGTCCTGTTTAGCATCTTAGCATTTATGATCTGGATGACAGGACAGAACGTGCCCTCTGGCAGATACATAAAACTGTGGCCCTGGGCAGCCTGTTCTGGATGTCCCTGCTTGGGCAGGGGTGGAACCAGGTGCCTCCAGAGGGCTCTGCCAACCTCAGCAGTTCTGTGATGCTGTGATTGGTGCAGTTTTCCTGAGAGGGATGGAGACAGGGAAGATGCCTCCCAAATCGTGTTTTCCACCCACACTCCCAACTTGACTAGACAGGTTTTTTTTTTTCAAAGGTGCATTTTCATCTGTCTCAAAGCTCTGTCTGAAAAGGGACCCAAGGAAATTACAGTAATACAACAGAAATTAAAATCTCGTTGCTATCACTGAGGTCATTTTATACAGCTGGCAGTATTGCAAAGCTTGTAGAGTGGTAAAGCTAATTCAGTGAGAATTAGACCTGTGTATCACAAAAATAATTGCTCTGTGTGTTCATTCTCCCCTTGCTCTCAAAGTCTATTTTTTTTTCCTTATTAATATAAATGATCAGAACAATAGCTGCAGTATGTTTGTACTGCTGTCCGGAGCTGTGGCTGTAGATCAAGCATGTGTATCAGAGAGAAATTTAATCTGTTAAGTTGGATAACTCCAATCACCTAGCTGAAAAAGAACAGCCCTCAGCCTCAAAATATGTATCAAAGGTCCTAGCTGCCCCCACACTCTTTTTTCATGTATATGACAAACTGCTGGCATACAAAGATGAAATAATTGGTAATAAACTTGGAAATCACAGGGAATAAGTATGGCAATACAGTAGTTGTCATTAAATTGTTCCAGGCATGAAAAGTCCCATGAAATACCACTGACCCTACAAAGCTATGAATTTCTATTTTAAAACAGCAGCTGTTCTCTGTTATTTCTCCGGCAACTTCATTACCAAATGAGACTGTGAAATGCTCAGCATTGTGTTAGGATCAGTTTGCTTCTTTTACAGATCTGAAAAGGGTGACTGGGAGAAACAATTAACATAAACATCAAATGGTTGCTGTAACTTCGTAAAGAAGCTTTCAGGCACTCCGTATCTCCATCTTGAAGTGCCTCGTGTATCTTAAGGAAAAGATACAGAGGAGGAGGAGAATAAGTGTGATAGAAACAAGTTTCACAAAGGAGACCTCTTGGGTGAGAAAGTCTTTTCCCTCCACAGACAGCATTTAATGACCCTTTCAAACACTGGGCTCCCCACCAGACTGATCTAGCAGCAGCAGTGACTTCAGGGATGACTAAATGCAAATTGCTCAATTGATATTCAGACATTCAAGTTCCTTATTTAACCTCTTCAGGAGATAAAAGAAGTTCTGGCCTTAATGTCTTTGAACAGTTGCTGTCCTCAGAATATCTTCTTAAAGTGAATAAATGTCTCATTTGCTCCTTCCTTAGCTGTATGTCTAGAGTTCATTAGTTGATTCTAGATTAGAATTCCTTTTTTTTTTTTTTTTTTCTTTCTGAGGTTTTATCAGTTCCTTGCACTTAACTGAGCCCTGGATAACCACAGCTAGTTGAATTTAAAGAGTTCAGGTCGTTCTGCAGAACAGCTGAGTGCAAGTGGAGGTCATCCCTTGAGCGTTGCTCTTAGCCTGCAATAGGCCAGGTATGTTATCAGGAAAATGGTGAAGAGGAGAAAATCCTTTCTACTTTCTGGGCAGTGCTGTTCATTGACTTTTCATTTCAATAAGCAAAACTGCTGGGTTGCAGGGGAGTAGTGTCTGGTCCAGAAGGAGCACAGCTTATTTCAGTCATCTGGCAGTTGTCCCGTCATTCTGTGCACACAAAATGCTCACCTTGCATGTTGTACTTTGCATAAAAATTGTTATTACCTATGCCTTTTTTTTCTGGTTTCCAGAAGACTCCAATGGTGGAACCAACCAAGCAAACAAAAAGTCCCCCAAATGGAAACCAAAATGCTTGTGACTGCACGTACTTTTAGGTAAATGTCTACACCATTATTTCCCTTTAGTGGACCTGTCTTTCTATGTCCTCACAGCTATTTGTTGGAGACAAAATGGTTGGTGGCTTGGGTGCAGACAGCACAGCCTCAGCAGCAGCTGCTTTGAGAAGGACATCCAGCTGCTAATTAGGAACAGCAACTAATTGTCTCCCTGGGGGAGGACTGCTCATGGGGTGTGCTGTGAAGTTTCTAGTGGCTGGGCAAACCATGAGTCAGGTGGTTAAGCGGGATGCCAGCCTTTACAAGAAGGCATGTTTTCTCCTGGACAATCCAGAAGTGTTTGAATCATGCCAGGATGCTAAAAAAATGGCTTTGAATGGGAATGTTCTTTGAAAGAACATTTCTTTGAATGTTGTCTTTCATTTGCTACTTTTGCTCCTCTTTCTAGAGTCAAATTAATCTTGAAAACACATGTGTGCTGTAATCCATAGTTGGCATTTGTTTGCTTGGGACCAGAGGATGACCTGTATTAAATCCTGAAGTCACTTCCAGCCCAGTCATCTGTGACCTGTGCCGTAAGACTGCCAAGACTACCTGCTTAAAACACAAGGATTTTGGCCTGCAACAAATTCAAAGGCCAGTTCTACCTCCATCCTCTAATCAGCTGAAAATGAGCAGTTGCTTTTCCACAGTTAGTCTGCACTTCGATTGTTTAATTGTTTAATAAGAGCTTTAAACAGGTATTTTTAAACTACTTTAATCTACGTCTGAAATGTATATTTCTGTTGGCTGCTTCAAAACTTCCAGCTGCATTGGAATAAACCTATTGTCTTGCACTTCAATGATTTCTATTACGTAGACATTTTATAGGATGAAATAACTTTTTGTTCTCACATTTTATTTCTTTTTTACACAGATAAGCAAATGTTTCTTTTAATAAACAGCAAGGTTCACATTATATAGCTATTCTGTATGCACCGTTTATTTTGTATGTGTAGACATAACTGTGTATTCATTATTTTTGGGACGTGTTGAGTCAGTCAAATGAGATGAAAAAAACTGTTTGGGTTTTCTTAATGACAATATACATATATAAAGCTTATGTTAAAATCAAATCAGTATTCCTACAGAAAATAAATCAACATTTAAGAAAATTTATTCAGTAAATATTCCTCCTTCTGCTCACAGCTTGGAAAAAACAAATATTTTGCCTTCAAGGTTGTTGTAGAGATTTTAACTGAAGGCTAAATAGTACTGTGGATTGTGTGGTTTAACTGCTTGTATAACACTGCAGGCACAACTCTGATGCCACTGTCTATGGAATAAAACCACTGACTTTGGTAGCAAACTATTTTAATCTTATGCCACTACAATAAAAAAGGGCTAATCTAAACTATCTAAACTGCTGGCTACCTTCAAATCCTATTGAAAAGAGCTCCATGCAAATTCTTTTGATTTAATACTTCACAGAGTTTGGCTCCGATTTAGTAGATAGAGATAGCAATCTTGAAATTGCTAGTATTTGTCACAATTGTTTTTAAATTCGAAACTACGGTAACACTCAGTGTTTTAAGCAGCCATGTAAACACCATCTGTGCAAAATATTTGTAATTATTTACAAACAAACAAAATATCAGGGAAGCTTGTTTCTGGCACCGAGCTGGCACGCTGATCTAGCAGAATGTGTCCACCGGTCCCATCCATATGCTGGTTGCTCTTTAGGTCAGTGACATCCACTGCAACTCCTGCCCGTTCTGCTTGTGTATGTAATTATTTCGGCTTCATGAGCAAATAAAGAAGGCTGAAGGACTGTGCCAACCTGTATGAAGGGAAATATCTGGTCATCCCTAAACCAATGCTCTTCATTGGTCCATGGAGACCATGGGATGCCAAAGCAGCACACAGTTGAAGATGTGTTTACCCTTGGAGTGGCAAAAGATCTCTTTCCATCTGAAGTGCTGATCGCCTTGGGGTAATGGGGAGCAGAATTAAGCCAAGTGCAGTGCTTGCAAAGCCTCTAGAAGGCCATGGGGCTGGTTGTTACCTCAGAAATAAGTATTTATATGTACCACGCACCCTGCCTAGAATTTGTTCTCAAAGTCAGCGTCAGGACATTTCCCACATAGACACTTTCAAATACATGTCAATGTATGGCCATGCACCGTGCTTGCAAAATCTTCTCTGTGACAGTCCCGGCATCCCATCTAAAAGGCTGACTTGTGATTTGCCATATTTAATAGCTGCTTAAAGCAAGAGACCTTCTCCTAAAGCTAATAATAACAGTGAGAAACATCCACATGCCAAGGCACAAATCACAACTTGTGGTACAGGTAAATCATAAAGCTATCTCTCCAGAAATACGTCACGTTGAGTAGTGCCAGATGCTGAAGGGCCAGAGACCCAGCTGCTTCTAGCAGGCTGGCCCTGGATCCATCAGGATGTACCAGGTGCCAGCAGAACCCCAGACACCAGGAGGGCTGAAGGAGGACTGCAGCTGCCCCAGCGTGTGGCCCTTCACATCGTGAGGTTCTGCCTCCAGTCTTGGTACTGCCAGATGTGAGGAGACGTGTGGAGCCCTACCAGCCTGTGCCAGGTCCTCACTCCAAACTGCCACTCAAGGAAGGGCAGCTGGAGCCTTTGGCTGCAAAATCATTACTGAATTATACAAATGCTTGCAGTAATTTCCCAGTGCTGTGGGCCCAATCCAAAGCTAGCAGCAGTCAGCGATCAGAGCCCCAGAGTGAATCATGCACCATCTGTGCTTGTGGGTTGACTGTTTGTGTATGTAAAGTGTTGGGTAAATATGTAGCCACAGCACAGAAAGGCAAATCCCCCTCACTTTCATGTAGAGGGGAAAGTGCTTATACCCTGCTCGTGGGTCTGAACGGGTAGTGCACATTGTGATGTGGCCCATAAACTTCATAATTGCTGCTGATCGTGCCAGGTATGAATATTTATGGTGCTGGCACTGGGCAGTGGTGTTCTTTGCTGAAATCTTGTAACAAGCAGGAGAGAGACGAGACACAACCGATGACACAGCTGGGTCTACTCTCAGAGTAGCTCAGATGAAGCAGCAAAGTAGGGAGGAAACTCATTTCCTTCAATGCAGAAGATGGAGTAGGAGTAGAGGAAGGCATGTCAGGTCCCCATTCCCCACCTCTGATTTTCTTAGCCTACTTTTGGAGCATGGACTTTGAGGTGGTCCCCTGGTGTTTTGACATAGGAGGCAGTATGATGAGGAAGAGTCAAGGTGAAAAAATGAGGGTGTAACTCTCACCTGTAGCCTTTACAGTGAGTAGGCTGTGGTAGTCGTGGTAAGAGCCAGAGAAATGCCAGGAGGTGGTGTGTCCTGGCTAGACTTGTACTGAATGGTTTCAAAGGTACAGGGATAGTCTGCATGGCCCCACTGTTCCAATGAGGAAGCCAAAGCCTTACCAGTGTGGGGCTGAGCAGGTACACTTGAAAGTCTGGGTGACTCTGCCAGACAGCACTGAGAAAGCTTCCCTAAGTACTTCATTGCTTTTAGCACTGCTTAATGGACTCATTTCCAGTGAGCAGTAATAAATTTCCTTTTATTCCCACTAAATCACAGGTATGTCACTGAAGGTAAATGCATATATCTGAACAATTTTGTCTGCTACTTCACAATAAGCATATAAGCAGACAAAGAGGGATACTAAAATAAGTGAGTCAGAGCTTTCTGAATGCACAAAGAAGTTCAACGTATTGTTTTTACTTCCTTCTAGCATCTTTTCTTATTTATTGTATGCAGCATCATGAGGGAATGGAAAGCTTCCATGATACAGTTATAGGACAGAGTCTTCTATACCTAAGCTGCAGGGCTAGATATTGGCCCTTATTGCTTAGGTAAACAGATATTACAAATGACTAACAAAGATCAATGACTTTATAATGTGGTCAAAGTGAACTGATTGGCTGTGTTCAGTCTCCATTTCCTAAAATCTGTATATGTCTCTATCCCCTAAACTTAAGCTTGGAGTCAGGGATGACGCCTAGAAATGACACATTTGAGAGATCTATCATAGGCTGATCAAACTGACTGGATAGAAAAGGAGATGTGCTGATATTCTGAAAATAAGATGATCTCCATAGCATTGGGTATGGGATGAGAATATGGATATGGGTTTACAAGCAATCAGTAAGGGCTTGGGCAAATTCTGGATAGAAAAGCGTATTGAAGGTTGTTATATGCAGAAGTGACTAAATGGAGCTACTGACTGCAGATGAGAAGATGAAGGAGCTGGTTGTTTGTTTGTTTTTAAGCTGTCCCTGTCTGGATGCAGGGGGAGACCAAGTCTGTGTGCCACCAGAGACAAAATAATCACCTAAGCAGCCAAACTGTACCTGCTACCTGTTCACGTGTATATGGATATACCCTGCAGCAAGTTTTGGGTGCTTAGTGCAGCACTGCACCTCCAAATTCACCCCCAGTGTCCTACCAGGACCATTGTGCCCGGGACAGAGAAGCAGGAGATACTGTGGCCAAGGTGGTCTGTATATGCCTGGTGGTTGGGGTGTCTGACCTGCTGGGCTACAAACACTGCAGGATTTCTCTGAACAAAAAGTTGTCTCGGATCCTCCTTTACTTCAAGCTTGTGTTTTTTCACAACAGGACCTGTGGTTACACTCCGTGTGGAACCTCTGGTGATCAGTCATCCACATGCAATGAGGAGCTAGGGGTTAGGAGGGCAGGCACGGGAGCTGTGGTCTGCTGCATGCCCCCACAAGCAGAAAGACACGCTGCCTGCAAACAGCCTGTTTAAATGAGGTGAAGTGTGTTCCTGCCATTGTCTTGGGAGTTTCTCAGTTTCCAACTGAATGCACAATTCCTAACTTGTGCAAGATGGAGAACTCTAGCCGTTGGGCTTCTGTCACCGAACTATTAAAAATAAATACACTGTAGAGGAGACAAAACATTAAGGAAAGATCTAATTGCTTATTCTCACATCTGGGTTCTTTCTCTTCTGCTAGGCTGATTTCTCTCTGCATATAGGTAGTGGGGCATAGAATAATGGAAACAATCATAAAGAATAACAGAAATACAGTGTAAAAGACTAATTATGTCTTTATATAAATCTTCCCATACTTCATTCAAGTTCACTTTCAAATGATTGGAACAATAGGGATTACAGAAGTTTCATTGTGGAGTTACCCTTCAGTAAGGAAATTTTCATCATTAGGAGTCTTTTCCCCATTTTCTGCCTAAATCTTGTTTGCTTAATATTGTACCATTTCTTTAGATGCCTTCCTTAATCAATTTTTCATGCTTCTCTTTGTTTGTATTCTTCAGATACTTATAAATACTGATTATGGTGGGGGTAGATTTGACAACTCACAGCCCTTAAGCACCACTGCTCAGCTGATTCCCTTACATTTAATTCTGGTTGTGTATTCTTTTTCTCATTTATCTTAAAACTGTGACAAACCTTTAAGCTCAATAGCAAAAAGTAAACCTCTTGCTTTGTCTTTAAATAACAAATCACACATCTAAAATGGAAATCTCTTGTGTCAGATGTTATGGGAGAAAACAATATCTGTGCTTTGGAATACATGGATTTCTCAGCCGTTCCTGACAGAAGGTTTTGCATAAGAAAATTTAATTGCTAGATTTAATCACGCCATAAACTCTCAGAGACTTGTTCATAAATACAGTGCTATTTTCAGAACCATATCATCTATATCTTTTCATAATTCCATGAATCAGCATATACCTGCCACCCCGAATGGATGTGTAAAGGTTACTCCTTTCTCACAGATTCATCTCTCACCTGTCTTCTTTTCCTGGACGAAGTGGAAGCAGTTACAGGAATCAGAGCTGTAGAAAAATTAGAGCTGTATAAATATTGCTTAATATGGAGATTGTAAAAAGAGCAAAAAAAGGTTAGATAGCCAATTCCCAGTACCATTTCAAGCACTGGGTGTGTAAATCAGCATTTACACTTCTGATAAAATATTTTATTTTATTTTTAATTTTAGTCCATAAATTGAAACTAACCTTCCACCACTGCAGCTTTCTATAACCTTTCAATTACCTAATGAGGGTGAACAAGTTGTTGCTAGATAGGAAGAAAACTCTGGCAACAGAAGGAGGGCTTTATTCTTCACTCTTCATGCAACTGTTATCTCAGAGGAATCCCATAGAAGTCTTACCAGAAGATCTAGCAAGCAGACAATGATATTGCTCAGGAAGAAGTAATACTAATAATAATTAATTAAGATAATAATGAGACCAACCCAATAACGAAGGAGTAATTTAATTTTTACACGGTACTTAATTCAACTGTGGAACATGTGGGTGCAAAGAGTTCCAAAAGGGACTGAGCAAACTCAGGGAGAAAGTCTCCAAGAGCTATAAAGCACAACCTACATGTAGTGTTCCTCTGGCAAAAGCAGTGCACTGAGAGACATGGAGAACAAGGGAGATGTCCATTTTTTATTCATAGTTGTTTCTGAATCCAGCTGCTTGGATTATTCAAACAGATTGCACCCAGGTGAAACAAAATGCAGTATGGAGTAAACTATGCACAAAATGAAGCAGTGGGCAGTCATACATTGCCTCTGGAATAATACCTTTGAGGTAGCAAGATGACTGACGTTGGGCGAGATAGATTTGTACAGCTAGTTCAGTTACAACCAGAGGCCTAAGATCAAAGATTCATAATCAAAGATATGAAGTCAAAGATCCCTTCCTCTTTCCACATTCCTCTCTCAAAGTTTATTTATCTCATAAGTAGATGTTCTTTGAATTAGATCCTTGAAAAGAACAATACCATTTTTGTTTCCCTCAAATCACATCAATACTGGTTGCAACTACTCACAGTCAGCTGAGTGCACTGCATAATTTATTGTGTAAAAGCAGATTTTCTTGTTGTTTCTGTGGTGCTGAGATTATCTTGCGTTAGAGGCAGGAATCTCTCCCGCTCCATTGCTTTTTCTTTTTGGACTATATAAGCCATGTTTCAAATTTACTGGAATTAAGTCCCAGCTGCTGAATATCAACCTTTGATCACAGAGGCTGGCACAAGTAAGTTTCTTGTTACGCTGTTGTTTTCTTTCTTCGTTAAAGAATCTGCTTGGGAGATTGTTAGTAAAACCTCCTTTTGCTGAGTTGTTATTTCCCAATTCACCTGCTCACTCCAGCTAAAGAAAAGCATCAGCGTGCTCTATAACATTTCTTCAGCTTCCTGCCCTTCAGAATTACATGCTCTGGGACTTTAGAGAGCCACGCGGAGAAGAGCACGTTGCAGAAGCTCCTCCTCACTGCCTGTTCCTCTCCAATTGTACTTGGCATTTACATGCTTTGGGAGCAGGCATCTTGCTGATGCCAGGAACAGACAGATGAGGTCAGTGAGGATAGATGCTGTTCAGTGCTTCCTACAACAACCAAAAGGCACCTACTGGCAATTGCAGAAGACTGGTCCATCAGAATCCAAATTCTGGCAGAGACACATTGCTGGTGAGTCAGTCCTCTAGAGCAGCTTGAAGGGGTCTTTGTTATCTGTATCCTTCTCCCCATAAGCAAAACACGGTAAAGATCTTGCTGCAGGACAGAGAAGCCAGGTCACTCACAAGCAGCAGTAGTATAATTTATTATTTATCGAGTGCTAGCATCACAACGACATGCAGCAGTAGAGATGAGACTAGAAACATTCAGGCATTATTAAACCTCATATTCTTTATGTGATTGGGTGAAGCTGAAGTCTGGCTTTGTCTCATTTTTTCTTTCTCTAATATATTTCTTTGGTCTAAAGTATTTCAAGTGATCAGAAGAGATTTTCCTTTTTTTTTTTTTTTTTCTTTCTAGGTTTTCTAGTAAAATGTGAAATTAGATGAATAATTTTGAGTACTTTTGTCCTGTTCAGTAATTCTCATTGCAAAAATGCTGTGATCTGTGAATCTCAATTCAGCAAAGCCAGAAGGAAAATTAATCCCTAGTGTGTTAATTGTCTCTGATCCCATTGAACCACTGGTCTTATTGCTGGGACTGCCTATTGGCTTGCCAGTTAGTGCCTGTTGGACAGCAGGATCTTTCACATAAACATCTGTTTAGGGGAATTCGATAGAGGCTATCTCTTTCCATGGCTACTGAATAATGATGCAGGAAGGACAAATTCTCCGAAGTGCAGGCACCCAGAGCTGCAGACAGGCACTCAGTGCATTGTCAAGAGCATTCAGGGTATTTTTAAGTATCACTGTGAACCTGTAGGACATGATATCAATATACTGGAATCAAAGGAATTATACTAAGAACTTTCTGAGTTTTAGGTGTTAAACATCTTGAAAAATTTGGTCCCAGGTTATTGGGGGGGGGAGGGAAGAGATTTCAAGTTTGTAGATGTAGAAGATGCATTGGTTTCAAAATAAATATCCTACAGACCTCTGAACTCTTCTTCACTGTGCTGTCTTGCTTACATCCAAAGTAATCAGTGCAGAGCTAATGACATTGCATTTCTTTCTATGGCAACAGCTGCTTCTGAGGAAAATATAAGAAGCACAGAATAAATTCAATAACTTCCCATGGATGACCACTCATGTCATGTCACGTAAATGAGCCTGGAAACAGAGTAGGATGTCTTTATGGAAGAATATAGAAGGCATGAAGAGCTTTGTTGCCAATTACAAATAGATATTGGAATACTGAAAGGAACATAAGATGAAATCTGGTCTAGGCAATTACTTCCACATACCTTTATTGGTGTGATAGTAACAATTCATGACTACCTATACAAAAAGCTATGCTACAGCTGCTTCCAAATATGATCCAAGCTTTTACAGTGCTTTTATTCACTGCCTCCTTTTTCAGCAGCAACCACTGAAAAAGCTCTCAAACAATACGAAGATTCTTTAAAAAAATCTGTGCTGGGATAACTGCTCAGACTGTTTCCTCACTGAAGCAAGAAGTGTGTTTTCAAGTGAGCTACAAGGGAAAAACACAGCCATAGGATCTCCTGGAGGCCGGAGTCACAGCTGAAAATGGGGTGCTTCAGGCCAGAATTAGGGATTCCATTTTAAAGATGCTCCTTTCCCAGCACATTTCTATCAGAGACTCCCAGTAAGATGGTGTTTCATACAGCAGTGGAGCTTTCTCTCCACTTGCCTGGCTTAATAGCAAAACAGAGATTTCCACAGTCCTTAAAGGTGTTTTCACTTCTATCCTTATCAACCACAAAGTCAGCAAAGCCCTAAGTGGGTAGGTTAGCTCTACAGCAAAAGGCTAAGCTCATCTTTTTAACCCATATAGCTTCATAGTTTGTTTTGATGTCAGAATTTGGAACTTGTTTGCGTGAGATGTGTGTAGCTGGGAGTGGAAACAGCTTCGTTTCCTGATATGGTTTAGAATGAGCTCTGAAACCACTCTATATAAAAACTCAGGTGAGCTTCATCCACTTGTAAAGAGCCAGCACAAGGAAATACAGCTATAGGAAAACATAATTGCACAAAAGCTTTATGGAAATATGGTTATGTCACAAAAACACGTCTTCTGAATATAATGCAAATGGATTTAAAGATTGCCCTTTGCACCTTTGAGATCATCCTATACTGTTTTCAGTCTCCAAGAAAAGTTCTCCCATGTCAAGGGAGAAATGGGTTTCCTGGTAAAGTGCCATGCCACTCATGAGGCACGTAGCATATCTGTGACTCCAGAAATGTGAAGTCACAAGAAAATTCCTTCCCTTTGTATTGCAAAAGAAAACAAAATCAGATTCACTATGGGTACTGTTGCTGTAAACTTAAAAAGAGAGATTTTATTTCTCTATAGTAAACAGGGCTATAAATCTCTGGGCTATTAATACTGCTAAATTCTCTTGTTCTATCCAGCAAGTTGCATGATGCCCTTTATTTAGTATTTTAAAGAGTTCCTTATTCCCATTTCTTCTACAAATGACTAATTGGCCCCTCTGGCAATTAGAAACAGCCTGCTATAACTTTAAAAAAGTGCAAGGAAACTGATAGCAATGATTGTATTTGAAATGTTCTGTTCTGCTTTTAGAAGGATGAATCAGTCAACAACAAGTTTGCAGATGTTTTGTTTAAAAGGTTCTTACAACTTTAATAATCATTGCCTGGGATTTTTAAATTGTTCCTGAGTATTGCAATAAGCTGGAACCATGTTTGCCTCCAAACTTTAATTCTGTCTAATCCCTTTTTCTTTGTTTGATTTTTAAGAGAGAGGATAATGAAGAGTTTAAAATAAAACAGCACACCGAGAAAACATGTCTTAAGCACTGATGGATGATTTAACAAGATTTTTTATAGCTCATAGACTCAAAGCCAAAGCCTGTCTCTGTTTTATAACCTCAGTATGCTGCAAATTTTGCTTGTAACAGGTAGAAGTGATGACTTTGAAAATCATTATGCCTTAGAAAAACAATCAAAATCTTCATAGTATTTGGTCACAGAAATCTAGCAAGTTAGATAAAATAATTCTCCTTCCCTTCTTCCCCATTCCTCGCTGTCTCTTTTCCAAAGGTCTGCACACTGTTCATACCTTATAGAAATATTGAGTCATCATATATGAGTGCTGTAATTCAATTCAGCAATTTCAAGTATTCTCTGAAAATTGCATTGCACTGTTAAATTTATTGCACGGATTTAAAGTCTTGGGTAATTTGCATTTTTGATAAAGAGTTGAAGGCTTGCTTTTATAAATCCTAGACATTAATACTCAGACCTATCTGAGCCCTCTGTGAAAGTGAAGGAGATAAATTGTGAGGGCAAGAGAGGGAGAACATGATAAATGAAATGGCAGGAAGAAAGAAGTAGAAGAACCACAGGAGGGAGAACTGAGGGAAAACAGAAAACAATCATAAAAAGGCAGAACCTACTGATAATCTAAGAGCTGATTAGGTCCACAGTGCATTAGGGCTGAGAGCAGGCATCTGTTCGTGGGCATGGCGGAGCCTGAGTGACAGGGCTGATGGCAGGGCCTCGTAGTGCAGCTGTCTTCTCCCATGGGAGAGGGTCTGGCTTCTTCAGAGCCTTGCTGGCTGGTGAGTGGGAGGAAGCTCCTCTCCACGAGTCTGGAACAGGCACCTTCGTGCTGTCTGTGTGACAGTGGTGATTCCTTTGTGCTCCAGTGTGTGTGACTGCTTCTCCATCACCAAGGCGGGGAGGAGGGCCTCACGCCATTTTTCTTCCTTCTTAACATTCCCTATCAATCATCTGTGGAGTAAAAGAGTAATTTCAACCTGTTTGATTTGTGGACAACTTAATAATTTCCCAGAGAAAGAGGATACCCCTTTCAGGGATTCTGTGTGAGCAAATGGTAGACTGCCATTTCTCAGCTCCTCTCCAAGACCCCTAGAAGTAGTCTCTGGACCTGCAAAGGGTTTGTGGAACAGAAGTGGTAAAGCCCAGAAGTTTTGGAGGTGAAGATATGTTATACCCACATACCCAACACAAAGGGGCTCAAATATCTGATTGCAAGGAGTAGTCATTGTTCAGCGTGTAGATAATCATTATTAAAGTAAGCAGGAGAAAGGCACTGAAAACAGGAAAGAAGGAAGGAGGAATAAACCCTTCTAACAAAAAGCAAGGGTTGAAATGTTGCTTTTTAAATAGCGAGTCTGTGAATTTCTTTATGCTCCCAGCCCAATTAACAGTGATAGCTGCCAGCTGAATTGGCAGCAGAAGAAATAAACTCTGCTCAGTAACATGGTAAAAGAGGAATTCCTCCGTCTCTTCGTGGTGTTTTAGTTGCTATGGGAGAAGATGCACAATGTGAGATTCAAGGTGCCTCTCCCAGGAAGGTGATGCTGGTTCACTGTGCTTTTCCCAGGCTTCCTGGTAGGCTGCTTTTCCATCACTTGACCCTAAGGTTTGGCCACAGAGGTTTCCAGTGGGCTGCCTGGCTAATCACCCAGCTGCTCTGCTCCCCTGAGACATCCACGGGGAAGTATACAGGGACCAGATTATTTTCTGGTGCTGATCTGAATTCTGATCAGATCCCTCAAAACAACAACAAAAATACATTGCTAATCTATATTCAGGACCAACTGTATGAGCAGATAAATCTCTGAGCACTCTCAGGAATCTGATGTTGTAAAGTCCCACGTCCAAACTGGTAGTTAATAATGTCACACAACAATAATGAAAAGGGGTGGGAGTAGGGGGGAGGTGTCAATATTTACAGAATTTAATTAGATGACAACAAAAAAGTATAGCTGGCCTATTTTCCCTTTTCCCCTTTGGGTATTTTACCAAAAGGGAAAAAAAAAATCAGTCATCTGCAAAGGTACAGGTTTAAGATTTGAATTCAACTTTTATTCTGAATATTTATTCTGAATAATAGAGGTAAAACTTTGAAATAACTGAAATTCTGAAATTCCATTTAAAACTATTACCGAGTCTTAGCTCGGCAGGGTCAGACCAAAGTCACACTCTATCTGCACTATTTGTTATATCCTTCCTTTGCCACTGGTTACTGTCACAGCAAGGATTCTGGACTGTGTGGACCTTCAAGTCCAACAGAGGGGCTTTTTTGTTATGTTCATGAGATTCATTTTCTCCCCTTGTTGTGTCCTGGAAAATACTACTGCTTGCTTTAAACTAACTTAGCCATTGATCCCAGGAAATACAAGTACATATTGTTCTGGATTCTGGAAACTCCTGCACTCTTCATGAAGCACATACAAAGAACAAGCATGGAAAGGCAAAGCCTGCCAGACTACACCATGTGCCCACTCATGATAACCTGACCAACAGGATGCTAAGTAGGATTAATGTTTTTTCCTCTCCAGCAGAATTCTTCCAAACTGAAGAGACAGCACTCAGTAATTACAGGTTAGAGCGCATTAGCTGCTGTGGTGAGGACTGCAGTCACGCAGCACTTCATAGCAGATTATTTACTCAGAATCTCAACTGTTTGCAGAAAGCATTATACTACAACACTTTACACCAGCCTGAATCTGTCCTTTAACCTCTTAACTCAGTGCAAAAACATCATCCGTAAATGCTGCATACATTTGTTAAATATACTGTTTGACTGGTCATTGAGCATGTACCTGGGTCTGTAGCAGCTCTGCAAACAGATCATCATGCATGTTTGCACTCTGGGCTCCAGTTCCACTAGCTCTGATTGGAAAAATTGGTCCCCTGGTTTTTGAGCGTCTTTCCATTGGAGTGTTCAATCACTGAAATCATGGTAATGAGGATAAGAAACTGATATAAATTAGAGAATTAGAGGAAGATCCCATGAGTGGGAAGTTCATTTCTTCTCCCTGGTTTGACTTGCTGGATTACTCATCGAAAATCTTTTTTTTTTTTTTTTTTATTTCATAAGTAATACAAAGCCTATAAATATACAAGCTTATCTCCACAGTAGGGCATCTTGTGCAAAAGCAAATAAATAAATCTAAACACCACGTTGGCATTTTTGTTTAATGCCATCATAGCTGCTGGTAAGTGGTGTGGTCTGGACATGTACTTATGTGGACATCAGTTTGGTGTGAACAGTCCCATTGCTATCCTGCCAAATGAAGCCATCAAACAGATGAAGAAAACAACCCACTTCAGTGTTCATCCATTGCAGCCCTGTTCAAGCACACTCCATAGGCTAAGCTCCAGTGCTCAACTGTGCAGCCATTCCCTGGCAAATATTATGTCAAGCAAAGGTTATGTGAATAACCTTTATCCACTTGCTTGAATAAGTTTTGCTAACTGGGTGAGAAATAACTGACAAAGTTGGGTAATTCTGGTGGTTTTACCCTGCTGGGCAGCTAAACTCCACCACAACATCCTCATCATTCCTCCTCATCAAAGGAGAAGGGTGGAGTACATATGATGGAAAGGACTCAAGAGTTGAGATGGGGACAGGGAAGCTGCGGTCAGTCCCTGGCGCTTCGTCTCCGCCACTCCCTCAGGGTCCCTCTCTGCCCCTGCTCCCCGTGGGGTCCCTCCCATGGATGCCGTCCTTCCCGAACTGAGCCTGCGGGGGCTGCCCACAGGCTGCAGCTCCTCAGGAACTGCTCCCACACGGCTCCATACCACGGGGTCCATCCATCAGGATTAAGGGCCGCAGAGGAACTTGTGCTGCGTGCCTGGAGCACCTCCTGCCCTCCTGCTGCACTCATCCTGGGGGCTGCAGGGCTGCTGCTCTCTCAGCTCTCTCCCATCTCTCCCAGCTGCTGTAGCACAGCAGATTTCCCCTTCCTTCAATCTGCTCTCTCAGAAGCACACACAGCATAGCTCATGGCTCAGCTCTGGCCAGCAGTGGGTCCCTTTTGGAGCGGTCTGGAGCTGGCTCTGATCTGACCTGGGGCAGCTGCTGGGCTCTGCTCACAGAGCTTGCAGTCCCCTGCTGCCAAACCCTTGCCACATAAACCAAATACAGTAACAGGGAGCTGGATCAATCCTGACATCCAATTACTTCACGGAGGTGTTGGCACTGCTCCCTTTCTGCAGTCATCAGCTTTATCACTGGAAAGATTCAGAACCGGTGGAAGTTCTTCACTGGCAGCTCTGATACATGTTGCTTTGCTGATTATTCCCAGCTACCTAGTGTTGTGGATGGTTTCATAGCTCCATTGAGAAAACAAACAAATTTTTTTTATTTTTATTTTTATTTTTATTTTTATTTTTATTTTTATTTTTATTTTTATTTTTATTTTTATTTTTATTTTTATTTTTATTTTTATTTTTATTTTTATTTTTATTTTTATTTTTTTAGCCTTCATCCTCTAGATACAAAACATGAACATGTGGCACAACTGTTGAGAGGGACTGGAGCACCTCTCCTATGAGGAGAGGCCGGGAGAGCTGGGGCTGCTCAGCCTGGAGAAGAGGAGGCTCAGGGGGATCTCATCCGTGTCCCTAAATCCCTGACAGGAGGGTGCAGAGAGGCCGGAGCCAGGCTGTGCTCAGTGGTACCCAGTGCCAGGACAGGAGGCCATGGGCACAGCCGGGCACCCAGGAGGCTCCCTCTGAGCACCAGGCAGCACTGCTGTGCTGGGCGGGTGACGGAGCCCTGGCACAGGCTGCCCAGAGAGGCTGTGGGGTCTCCTCCTTGGGGAGCTCCAAAAGCTGCCTGGACGTGGCCCTGGGCAGCCTGCTCTGGGTGTCCCTGCCTGGGTAGGGGTGGTACCAGGTGGCCTCCTGAGGTCCCTTCCTACATCAGTTGTTCTGTGATTCTGTGAACTGCTCTTTGAAAAAAATTATCCTTAATGTGTTCAATTAATGAAAACAGCAAAATAGCCTATGTCGTGGTCTTAAAAGACTTTCACTGTGGTGAAAATGGAGAGATTTGGTATGTGTTTCATATGGCAAACCATTACAGCTAGCAAGTGATGTTTCAAATAGTTTTTACATGTGCACGTCCTGACTGAGTCACAGCACCTCAACCCCTTGGCTTCTTTAGTCTGTCATCAGCATTATCACCCCAGCCCAACAGTTCTCAAATAACACTCCTGTTGCATGTAATTTGCCTGACCTGCTTGACATAAGTTTTCATGTAAGTGGCTTTATCTCAGCATACCTCTGGGTGCTGTAGAAGCCACCATGCAGTGTAAGTAGACTAAACACAGAGAAGAAATAACTTACAGTGCACTAACCCTCTTCCTGTCCTTTGGTCTGGTGACTTCCCGAGGTTGGCCTGTTCCTGCAAATCACAAAGCAGGCCTTGTAAACAATTATATTACTCTGGCTAAAGCAGGGGGAGTTGCTTTTGGTGCTAGTGTGTGGGTCTAGTGTGGGCATAATGCTAGAACAGGTGATATGGAGCTCCAGGAGACAGTTCTTTGTCTTCCCGATGATCAGAATGCAATAGTTCCTTGTGGGAAATAATGCCTTCTGCAGTTAATCTGGATCTTTACCTTAAAGAAAACCAAAATTGAATTTCAATGCTATTCTTTCTATTTTTAACGTTTTATGTATTTGAGGCAGCTGTTTTTAAGGGTTATACTGAAATATCAGAAAATGATATATTTTTCTGCATGTATTTCTTGTTCCTTTCAGTGCCACAAAATTTTAAATATGCCAAGGAACAACATATTGAAAGTCAAGTAGTTGAGTCAGCTTTATTTGAAGGCCAAATGAAATTGTCCAGACTGAAATTTTACTTCTTTATTTTTTTTTTTTAATTTTAATTTTTTACAACCAACAATAGTAATAACCAGATTGAAAGTATTACAATACAAGAGATTGTGTTGTGAGGAATGAAGCCAGATGGGTCTCCAGCTGTCACCTTAAAAATAAAACATTAGAATCCAATTAAAATGCACTTTGGTTTATATTTCACTGAAGTTTTGCAATAATTAATTTTAGACCTATACAACTACCCTCACTTTTCATTTATAGCTTCATTCTACAAGCTACCTTGGTGCTTGGTTTTAAGTAGCAGAAGTAAGAATTTCTTTCTGTATCTGGACTGCTCCCAATTGCATCCAGCCACAACAACTGGGTGAAAGTCCTTGTTAGTGTGTTGCTGGAACATGGATGTAGTTTAGAGCGTGTCCTCTAAGCAGCCCCATGGAAAATAGAGCAGGCTTGACTGCACATGCTTTTGGGCATGAGGGCTTCAGTTTCGTACTTGGAAATGGATCTCGTGTTGTTCTGGTCCAACAATATTTGCATGGAAAATGTCCATTGGAAATTGCTTGTTCAATAAAGTGAAAATGCTCTGGAGGTTTCATGTAGCTTTCAACACAATATCCTAATTTCTAAATGCCTCAATAATATTGTTATTTGATTCTATTTTACAAACATGGTAAGGTCAAAGTTGAAATGATTCATTTTTAATTTGAACAAGGTAAGTTCATTTGCTTGATCCAAAGCTACATTTTTAAGAAATATTTAGCTTGAAATTTAGATCTTCACACATCCTTATAATTTAAACCCAAGCTGTCCTTAGGAATGCTTCAATTTACACATAGAACAGAATTTTTCATTTCCCCCCATGCCATTCCCAAGCCAAACAGGTTGTCTGAAGCTACAACTCAGATTTGCCCCACTGCAAATCTGTGAGGCTTTTCAATTCCTCTTGTTCTTGTAAAAGAGAAGCACAGCTTCATTGTCCATTTAATTTTCTGAGGATTTATGTACTGGGGTTAAAATATTCAAGCCTGGCTGTTTATAGAAAGAGACATATAAATCCACACTTAGCACTTAAGTAGGTGGCCTCATTTTCTGATGTACCAAGTATTTATCCAGAGGCATGTTTATTTAATGTTAGGCACTCAAATGTAGAGTTCCAGCCTCATCTCTTTGAATATCATGCTGTCAGAAGAAACAGCCTACCCTATTGTTTATGCTAAATATACATGGACAATACCCCAAGAGCTATACTTGTGCACAAGAGAAAAGGACAGGCACATTCCCATCAATTAGTATTTTTACAGGTTCATGATATTTTGGCTGTCCTCTTGTCCCTAGCAGTGTATTTCAGAAAGTGAGGCTCTATCCATGACTGATCATTGCTTCTGCCTGTTGTAAGGAACGCAGAAGTTGCTACCAGCTTCATACAGGCAATATGAAAAATGGATAGAAAGTAAAGACAGAATGTCATGGAGAGTAATACATACTTCTGTCAAGCACAAGCTTGTGAAAAATACTGTAAACCTGAGGATTTGGGCAGAAAAAAATCAAGACAACCCTCTCAGCCAAGACTGATGTCTTGAAATTACGTATCCTGTGGGCAAATCCTATTTTCAGATAAGTCAGTTTTGATTTAGTTTGTTTCTGCTATTGATGATTGCTAGCGTTATTATTTATCATAAAAATTATTATGATGTCACATTTATAAAATACCAGCAGTATAAGTAGCACATAAAAATAAAATTCCTTCCTCATAGCTATGTTGTCAGGCTTAATTTCTTAGTGTCTCTGACACTTGACTGAAAGATGCCATAGAGCTGAACATTACAAGCAGTTCTTATATATGACAGTCACAAACTGCTTTCATTTCCTATGGTTCTAATGAAATGGGCTGGTAAAAAAAGAAAGGGAAAAAAAAAAATAGAAGAGCTTTCTTCAGTTTCATCATTGCTTAGTAGATACTATGCAGCTAAAAATAGCAATGCTTACAGTAGTAAAAAATACTGCTGTAGTGTGAAGCCATGGAAAACTTACACAGTGCAATGCACATTTAGGTAACTGTCTTTTGCAGCTGCTATCAGCAATTCCCCTGCAAGGGAAAAGATGGAGAGAAGGCAAAAGGAGTTGGTTAAAAGGGATTACGTCAGCAGGAGAATATGCAGGGCTTGATTTCAGAGAGCTGTCAAAGTCTCCGTGCCATCATCTCTCAGCTCATTGCTGCTTTATTTTTCAGCCTCAGCACCACTCACGGCATCACAGAGTGGCTGAGGTGGGAAGGGACCTCTGGAGACCATCTGGTCCCATCCCCAGCTCAGGCAGGGACACCTACAACAGGTTGCCCAGGACCAAGCCCAGAAGGGACATTGCTCCGTGCTCCTTGGAGGGGTTTTCCCTACCAACTACCAGCTCTTGTTTCAGGAGCTGTGTCTTGGGGGCTGCTCTGCATTGGAGCACTCCTTGCACTTCTTGCCTTTCTCTTAAGGAAGGGAAGTGCTGAGTTCAGTCTGATATTAAACTACTGACCTAGAAAAGTTTTGCTGTTTTGTTCTTGATTCAGGGTGTTGGTGTGGCTCTTCTACCACTGTTTTGAATATGCTGTAGGTGTATAAAGTAGTAACACCAAAACTTTAATTATTCAGGACCATTAGACAGATGAACCCTTGCAAAATCTGGAATTAACCTTCCTAAGGTCTGAGCATACGTGTATTCATCCACACCCATCTCAGGCTACCCAAGTGATGGAGAAGGGGAACATTGTGCTGCAGCTGTTGTCAGGAGCTAAAAATAACTCTGTTCCCTGAGATCCAGACATGCCCAATGTCACCGTACGCAGTTTATTGAGCTTTGTTCCGAGGGGGTGCAGATCCCCCCCGCCACAGCCTTCTCCTGCTGCCCAGCCTGGAGACATTTGTTAACGTCACTGGCACAAGCATTTGCAGAGGAACTAAACTGGCAATATCAAATCACACAAATCACTTCGCAGAAGAAAAGAGCAGCAGCTTGCTGAGGCAAGGCAGGTATGATTAGACCTTGCTTCAGACTTACAATAAATGTTTTTAAAACAAACAGAAAATTTCCACAGATACAAGGAAAAAAAAGGCAGGATCCTGCTGGAGAGGAGGGGACTGTTTCAAGAATACTATGGGTTTACAGCTCATTTCCAACATGCTCATGTTTATGCAGTGTCAGAAGTGAACTTAGGGTCTTAGATTGAAAAAAAAAAAGGACCACAGAAATTGGGAAAAGGAAGATTCGGGGTGGGGGGGGGGAAGGAAAAAAAAAAAAAGTGCTTTGAGAAGGGGAGAGGGAGTAAGAAGGGTGCAGAAGGGTCTAAGGCAGAGCACAGCAATTGCACTTGTTTGGAGGGAGGTGATCTAGGGCTTTGCTGCAAGGAGTGATGTCCCAGCAGCACCCTGCTGTTGGCTATGGCAGAAGTGACAACCAGTGCCATTTGGCTATCTGGAGGCACAGTGTGTCACAGGAACCTGCCAGAGTCCACATCTCTCTCTGATGTGGACCACAAACCAGTGTGAACACATGGAGAGCAAGGACCTGAAAATCTGAAAAGCAAATGGCACTGTTAAAGAAACTGATTTTGGTGACTTGGGCCTTGCTGGAGCTAAAAATTATGGCAGTTCAATTGGAAGGGTGCAAGAATAAGTGCCTTGGTATTTGTCCTGGCTATTGCTGCCATTGCTTTCCTATCTCTGTCATTGAAGGAAGAAAAAAAAAAGGTGACAAAAAAGCACAAAAAGAGACTTTTGAAGTTGATGTCAAAGACAAGCAAAATATAATACATGAAAAGGCCAAATTTGCTAGGAGGTGCCAGGAACAAGGGCAAACAGCTGAAGCTTTTATTACTGCAGATCACAGTTTTGCTGAATATTGCATATACAGAATGTTAAAAGAGGAATTAATAAGAGGCAAAATAATTTTGGCAAAAGAGACAACCAGTTCATCAGCACAACCTACACTTAGGCTCAGATCGCTTGCTAATACTGGCTTGAGCGAAAGTGGTGCTGACCTACATACCAGCAGTACAGGAGGAACTGCAGCAGACCAGTGAAGAATAGAAACACAAACATGAAAAGAGCAGCTGCAAGCACTTTTAATATCAGAAGCAGTGCTCAGTGAATGAGAAAAAAAAAAAAAAAAAAAAAAAAAAAAAAACTTTAACAAGAGATAAGCTGAATAAGTTGTGGGAGATATGGCAATATACCACGCCATACATGCCAAAAAGTCCCCCTGAAGACTCAGCATGTGAGAGCAGCCACAAGGGACATGTTGTCAAAGCAGGTACAGCAGCAGGCACACAATCACCAAACCCATGTTTTTAGTCCCCAGCTTGAAAGAACAACACTTTAGTAGAAATACACATTAAATAATCAAAATTTTGCATTTAAAATCAGAATATTTGATGGCAGCCAAGACAGTTTCACTAAAAGATTAGAGCAATAGGATTTGAGTTGGATATATGGAAAGACTCAATAGGATATCAAGTACAGTTTAGAATGGTACAGGATGTGGTTTGAGCTACTTCTCTGGGAACCTCAGAAAACGATGCAAAGGTCTCCAATGGATTATTTATGTGGTGCTGAGTCTTGCCTTGTCTCTATCGTAACATTCTTGTTTGGTGTCTGTCTAACATATTTTTATTTCCTGTGTATCTAGAAATGAGATTATATTAAACTGTGACAACAGAGCATCATTTAAAGATCGTTGACTGTTCCTGCTACCCTGGAAGTGTATAACTGAGTTCAGCAAAAGCTTTAATACTGTCCCTGAGTTTGTATATTGATAAAGGGTGGTAATATATGACTAGAAATGTGAAAGTCTTCTGACTCTCTCAAAACATGTTCTGTTGCCCTCTGCTAATTCGGCTGGCATTCAGGGAGATAGGTAGGTTTTGAACCAGTATGTGCCAGGTCACTGGGAAGGAATTCATACAACCAGATTCCATACACTTATTCTTTTTCAATATCTTTCACCATATTTCACCAATCAAATTCATCTCAGAGCTGAAAACCCTCTTTATGAGCTGGAATGGAAATGAACTGGGTTGCTCAGAACAGGAGCAAAGATAAGAAGAAGGCCCAGCAGCAATGTAAACACATCCTAGAAAATTTCTCTGTAAAGAATATTGGTGTGGGTTTCTAGTCAATATATATGTCTATATCTCATGCATTTATCACATACTTGTCTGGTCTGTGGCTTGGGTTAGTGTTGGGTTTAAGATTATCATTTCAAAAAAGAAGTAATTAATAGCTTCATTTATTACTTTGACTGTTAACCATCAGTGACACTAATATTGAGTCCACTCATGCCACTTGGCAGACTCTGATTTCTCATCATCCTGTGCCCCCAGAAGGATTGACCAGAAGCCGGGGTCTGCAGTGTGGGCACGCTCCTATGGCCCAGCCTTGGCAAATGGCCTGGCCCACAACAGATGCTGTGATAAGAACGCGGCTATAAACAGTGTGAGCACAGATCATATACATAAAACTGTCTGGGAGGGTGTTTATCCAAAGCGATGAAGTAAAATAGGAAGATGACCATCAGCTGGGTTAAACAGTAGCAAGTGATTTACAGAGACGCTTTTGAAACAAAGAAGTTAATGTGAAATATGAGAGAAACATGAAAATTTGTAACAGCAGGGGAGACCTTGGAGCAGGAACAGCATCAGACAAAACTTGGTGTGATGCTGCCAGAATTACCACTGAAATTGCAGCCTGTGCCAAGGCTGGGCAGAGCAGCTGCCCAATGGACACTGTGAGGGGCTGGCGCCCAGCTAGTGGGGTGCTGCAAGTGGGGACCCACACCTGGACTGTGTGTATGTGAGCCTGGCCGTCCTTTCTCACCACTGCACATCTAGGGAGCTCACCACTGCTCTCTAGGGAGCAGCACAGGCTCCTGTAGGGCTCGGATACCCATACATACTAAAGGAGTGTGCAAGCAGGGGAGCTCACACTGCTAGGAGAGGGGTGAGTGCTGCTAACTCACGTTTGTGCATGCACATGTGTATGTGTGTGTGATTAGAAATGTCTGGGATAAGCTGCAGAATAGTTTTTGGTCATTTGTAGCTGTTTGTTAACGTTTGTAAGCATCTGGTATTGTGGTTTACCTGCTGTATTACTGATATTGATTCCGGACGTATTGTTCACTGACTGTCAATTTGTTTGCTAAGCAACACTGCTTTGGCACTGATTTGCTTAAACTGTATAAACTGAACAAGTTTGTTCTGTAGCACCTAGAGATGCATTACTGTTGTATTTACATCCCCTTTGTTCCTTTGTGGTTATTATTGTGTTTGGGAAAGCTGTGTCTGTTTGTTCCAAGGACAAAACTTTGAAAATGTGGATAGCCTTTTACTTCCCAATTGCTTTACAGTTTCAGGATGTAAATAATTAGTCCTTTCCTAATAGAAAAGAGTTTAAGCTGTTGTACAAAACACCATCTTTCTTCTGCTTCCTTCCCATTGATATTAGGAAGGAACATTTATTCTTTCTGAGACTCAGAGATTGACTGTTCTGTACAACTCTGGGAGTTGCCCTGCCCTTGGTCAGTAAAGCTTTTGTTCAGATGTTCTTGGCCAATACCTTTCCTGTAGGTCATATATGGAGTCAAAACATAGGTCAAGTATGGAGTTACCTTTACTCATGACACAGAGGTTTGTTCCTAGCATAAAGGCCAAGTCTTTGGTGAGTTGTCTCACAAGCAGGAAGGACAAAACTACAGTGTTTCCATTTGCTGAGGGATGGAAGGCAAAGAAAGAAGGCAGAAGAAAGGAGAACAGAGCTACTCTGCTGGGGGAGGAGAAGCATATTTTTAGGGACACGGGCCTCTCTTTTACTAACAAGAGTTGCCAACCTGGCATATTCTTGCTATTTGCCCACTTTTTTGGCCCATGATGTCTGTGGGTCTGTTTTGGACTGGCTTTAAACTCTATGTGCACAGATGCCCTGATTTTGTACGTCACCTCAGAAGCCAGAGCCACTGATGAGGTGCAGTGCCAAGCTCAGACAGCACATGCTGAAGAATAAAGTTCAGGTGAAAGAGCACTCCAGAGTCTGTGCAGAGGCTGTACAAGACATACCAGGCCATCACTTTTCTTCCC
Source organism: Anas acuta (assembly GCF_963932015.1). Classification (NCBI taxonomy): domain Eukaryota; kingdom Metazoa; phylum Chordata; class Aves; order Anseriformes; family Anatidae; genus Anas; species Anas acuta. The sequence goes on from NC_088979.1 coordinate 17,733,048, forward strand.
TGTATTGGAAATACGCTGGTATCCAGCCCGTCCATCAAAGTTCACTGAATAGTAGGCAGGCAACTCAAAGCACTTCCCAGGGCAACCCAGCAGAAGGTCATCTCTAGGTGAGTGTGCTTATGCCCCTTATTGATCCAGGAGCTTCACAGCCCAAGGTGACAGTGTGAATGCAGTAAAAGCTCTTACAGCTTGTCTGTTGTTTTCTTCTTGTGAGGAAAATGGAGTCAGTAGCCCCCCAAGTTGTGGAAAACACAATTTACCTGGTTGTGATAGCTGTGTACTCCCCATGGTGGTCGTAACGGCTTGCATGTTGAGGATTAGAAACCATTGCTATTGACATAGCACAGCAGCATTTCATTTATCTTGCATGTCATATATTTTATGCTCTAACTGAAGGAATCAATTTCAACTGTGATCATTAAAAAAAACACTGAAATATGGTCTAGAAACCATTCCGGACACCAAGCCTATGGATGCTCACACTGACTCAGCATATAACAATTACCAAGAGATCATGTTTTGGTTTTCTGCAACTACTTGGAATTAAGAATAACTACAAATTCCTTTTATGAAAACAAAACAAAAGGCATTTTCCAGATTGGGTAAGCGTTGATGGAAATGTTGCTTTTTTATTTGGTTTTCCTTTTAAAAAAAAGTGTCTATATGGCCACACTTTGTGTCACGTGTGTGTGTATTGAGATTGTGTGGAAAGTTACTTTCTAATAATTTAAAGTGTATAGGCCAAATTCAATTACACTGAGAGAGGGTTAGAAGTCTCAAAGGCATTATATTTTCTGCGAGTTTCGTGCCAGCCAGCACCAGGCTAATGCAGTAAGTTTGTTTTACTGTCTGTTGTGTTAAAGGGTAAAGAAGTTTGGCAGGACCTAAATCCCCCTGAATTCCAGCTTGCCCTCAGATATCAGAGGGGCTGGGGGTGGCAGGGCTTAGATTTGGAGTGATGCCCAATTCAGCACTAAAGTCCAGTTGCATTCAATATATTGAATTACTATGATCACAGGCACACAAATAGCACAATACAGCTTCAGTCTAGTAGATTAATGACTGGTGTAGTTTATTGAAGCAACAGGAGTACGAGTTCTTTTGGGTTGTCAGTGATAAATACACTGATGTAAAGCATGTGCAAATACCAAGCATACGACAAACACAACCAACTGCAAATGAGTTAGCTTATGAAACAACTCTGCAGGGACTGTTAGGCTTCCTGAGGGAGCACTTGGTATAATCAAGGGTTTGAATCTCACCCAACTTGAATCCCTGTGGGGGGAAAGAGAGGTTCAGCCTGTCGACTGATCCCAGAAGTCAGCAATGTCCTGACTTGTCTGTGATGGTATCTTCCCTAACATTTGTCCTCTCTCGAGCCATTTTTATACTATATTCTTACATTTAGGTGGAGTTTGAGTGACTGTAGTCATACATATCTTCGTTATGACTGGTATAAAATGTTCTTGCTTTAGCTTTAAAGGTATAGGCTTAGAGAAATTCAGGGCTCATGCTCAGTGAAGGGTGGTCACACCTTGAAGCCATTGGGATGGAGGTTTTGGCATTGTAATGAGATTGTAATGAGCTAACTTCACCCAGAGGACATGATTTTGTTATCAGTTTGTCTCAGGGCTGGCCATACAGTCCATCAGTTCCATAGTACCATCAGGTTCCCCATCCCTGTGGTGGTATCACAGAGCCTGGATGCAGGGTCTTTGTTCCACCCTCCATGCTATTTTTCTTTAGAGTCAGCACACCAAGCTCCCCTGGTGTTGCCAATATCTAAAACTGCAGGTTATGTTGCCAAGGGGAATATCATGGAATAGATTCTTTGTAAATCTGCCACATCTCACCCTGGAATTTTCCTTAACGCTGAACCTTCTCTTAAGATACGGACATACCTTCGGTCTCAATAACTCACCTCCAGCAATTATTCCACAACTGTCTCTTTGGAAAAGGCTGCCAATGGAGAATTCTCCTATTACATTCTTGAGATTCACTTGGGAGAGGGACTTTCTGAAAAACCCAGCTTGCAGAAAGGTGTCAATCAAGCTTGCAGAAAGGTGTCAATCAGAGGTTGCACTCTTAGACACTGAAGTCAATCAAGCTCAAGATTTACAGCCTGGGCAAATTGAGCTTCTTTATTTCATGGGAACAGTTGTTTTGTTGTCAGAAACATTTTCATGTAAAAGGACTAATTGGCTGTAGTACTAGCTTGCTGTGAAAACACAATAGCTTCACATATCGTGCCTGACTCCTAAAAAATCTTAAATATCATATAATTACCAATTGCAGACCTATAAACTAATATGAAAAGTTCAGCACTAGTTAGCCATTAAATAAATTTTATAAGTTTTTATGTCAAAGTTTGCAAATATTTTAATGTTGTCTTTAGAACACAGTACTCCTCGAACCATTATCCCAATAAAGTCGAAGTACAAAACTATAGCTAAGATATACAGCAAGGTGGTGAGTCAGAATACCATAAATAAGCAAATGATGGCAAGAATGACAGTGAAAGGAAACAGCTGCAAGAACATAGTTTGAAATAAAAACTAGCCTTAAGAAAAAGAGACTGCATCCTAGAAGAAGAAGGACTTTTATATTTATAGTTGCTGTGTTTGCCAATGCTTTTTCAGTATGTGCTCCTATAACTTTTCAGAAGATTCTCAGAGAATTTTCTCTCAACATGAAGTCAGAAGAATACAAAATGCACAATTTCTAAGCTTAGATAATGCTGACAAAAATATAACATCATGGGAATTTGAAAGGAATATGTTTTTAGGTGAGAAAACTTCCTAGGAGGGTAATGCTGGCATATTATTTATTCATAATGTTCTCTAACTGGATGACATTATGTTTAGAATAAGCTTTTTTTTTTTTGCTTTTTTTTTTTTTCTATTCAAAAAGAGGGGAAAAAAAGAGTTTATTTTTACTTAATAAGCCTCTTTTATTCTATTTGTTTTCAAATTCTGACCTTTGCTACCCAATATAACAAGACTTTGATAGTTTGCGTGGTGGTAAACCTAACTGCTAAGCTGTAATGAAAGTTTTTCATGCTGCATAAGCTCTTCAGGCAACAATTTGTTGAAGTTAAAGAGAACTCTAATGGGAATCTCACTTATGTAACTGCTATATTTGAAACAGAACTGGGGTTCAGCAAATCCTTTCCACTGATTTTTTCATCTTTAATGCTGCCAGTTGGAAGAACATGCTAAATAGAAACTATCCTAAAATTGAAGTAAATTATTACTGTGCTGAAGACTGCTTCAGAACAACTAACAGATTTTCAGGATGGTGATAATATTTGTACTGTGTGCCAGTGTACTATGTACAATACAATGGTGATAATATTGTACTATTGTACTATATTACTGCCTACTGGTCATGGCACAATTTGGAGATGCACTATGCATAAACCTCTTCAAGGTCAAACTAAAATCTTTGTTCTCTCAAAAATCTTATGGTCTAAAACATGGACAAAATAAGAGAAAATGATTCATCCATTCTACTTATAAAATAAGTATTTTTAAAAACAATGGACTCACAGTGATCTGTGTAATATTTATTTCTTGTGTTTAAAGTCAAATATAAGGGGCAGTTGAAATTTCAACAGGGTGCAGGAAATTATGTTTTTAGCCTAACCTCTGCTGATTTTCTGTCTCAGCCTCCTAAACAGAGGGTTGCTGTCCCTTCAGATATGGTGGCATGTCTTGTTTCACTGCTCCTGAAGTGGTTTCTGTCAAAAGATCTTGATTTACCTTAAAGAGTTCTGCCTGGGTTTATAAAACCCATTCTTCTGACAGAACAAGCAGAGGAAGCAGCTCTCCATGCAGCTATGCTGCTGTAAGATAATCATAACCTCCATAGAGAGAACTGATGAGCAGTTCTATGTTAGCTGCGTGCAGTACTCTCTTCACCTGTGGTACCTGCAGCCAAAACTGCATGTCTTGTCTGTGCCTGATGTTCATGAATGTGGGCTGCCCTCTGAAGCAACCAAGATCAGAGGAGGGATTCAGAATAAGGGAAAACATGTTGGTGTGCCAGGAGGCCTAGTATACAAGGCTCCTGAATTGACTTAAAGAGCATTAATGTACTCTCAAGCAAGTTAGTGAGAAAGAAAGAAAATAATACTGAAGATAATGACTATAAAAGAACAGAGAAGATTTTGAGAAGAGTAATTAGCAACAAAACTTCTGCTGGAAGCACCAGAACCAGAGTGGAATACTCATGAGCAGAAGATCTGATTTGAAATTCCTTCCACCTTCTTAGACATAAGACTATTAGGATGCTTTTTCCATTGAAGATGGATATAAGCATTGCTCTGGAAGCCAAATACTGTTACATCTGCTTGAATATATCTGTACCTAGTTCCAAGCCTAAGTGTGCTTGTCAAAGACTTTAAGGTTTGCATCTCTTATCCAGCTTACTGGGTCCAGCTTTGTATTCTGCCTTCCACTTTCCTGCCTCTCTGTGTCATTGCTCCTCTGTTTAAAGACAAATTTATGGTGCCTTTGGTTTTCATTTAATTAAATATTTTTGACGAGATATATCTCATTTCTCTTCTCTGCTCCTTCCTTCCCCATGAGTTTACACACTGCTTTCTCCAAATGTTTCAGCCTTCAGATAACGAGTTCTTCAAATCAGGCTTTCTGAGTGAACAGTTATCACAGCATGAAAACCTCTGCTGTGGTATCTGACAACCAGATACCATCTCCAGAATGGCATGCCAGTCCATTGGGGTGTTTTTTCTACATGTGTGGTGATGAACCAGATTTCTGTAGCAGAAGTTCTCTCAAGTTGAATGCTCCAAAACCACAGATATCTGTGGTCAGGAGTCATTTCTGTAAAGTTTCTCAACATCACAGCATCCTCCACTGGATCAAATGTTCCTATTTAACTAGTTAGAAGAAAGGAAAATTAGTTTAGAATAATGCAAAGGAAAAAGTAAGACAGAAAAATAGCAAGCACAAGCAGTTGTCCCATTACTCTTCCTCCCAAAACCCATGCACATGAAATGAATAGCAAAGATGCCTAAAGAACCACAGAACCCTTCCATTTACAGTTCTTCTTGGGGAGACAAAAGGAAATTCTTTGTCATCCCTGTCTCCCAGGTCTTTAACATTCTGGTGCTGCTAGCACTTACAAATTTATTCATAGCCTAAAATATCTGGTCCAGAATTCAAACCCATAGTGAATGATTTGCCTGAAAACCTCTATTTAACACATCTTTCAAAAACAAAACAATTCTTAAAACTATAACTAAATAGAACTGAGATTAAATTAAGAAAAAAAAAAAAGGAATCTCATTTCCCTTGCATAAAATGTGGCAGCAGTTGGAAAGTGTATTCCAGCATTACTTTGTGTGAGCATTGCTTAGTGTATACACAGAGCATCAGTGTGAGGATATTAAATACAATCAAGAGGCCTCACAATATTTTATGGTTACAAAATTAAATTTCAACAGAAAAGTAGTAATTAAGCTGGGATTTCAGATGAGTATTATGTATTATAGCAATCTGATAATTACAAAAGTATTTAAGGAACTGAATATGCTTTCAGCTTTTTTAAAAAAGAACTCTTTCTGATACATTGCAAAATGCTGTGTTACTTCCCTTTTTAATCTCCATTCTTTGCAATTCTTCTTTAGAAACTGAAAAAATCCCACTAATAGGGTTTCTGAAATCAAACACAGACAATAGTTTTCAGGGACACTGTGGGATGCATTAAGGGCGCCTACTATGGGTGAGTAATTTAATCATTAAAATTAGTTCTTCCCATGATCTGTATCAAGATTTGGTACTTCTGGGCATAATTGGATTAAAAGCTTGATTGACCTTAGAAAGCAGGCTGCATATTTGGTCTGTAGCCTGGGCCCAGTTCGTGGTCTGAACACCACTTTCTGGCCAGATTATCTCAGAGCTGGTCCTCCTCCATGTATTTTCTCATATAGTGTGTTATTCAAACATTTATCTACTTACCAGTGTTTTGGGTCAAATCCAAGTGTTTTTTGTTTTGTTTTGTTTTTGCCTTATTTTTTTCCCCCTTGCTGAATGTAATAACTGAAGCAGACAAATAATAACTTTCGTTTAACCAAATTACTTGTCTTCCCCTCAGTGAAATGTTTAATTCTGTTTTAGATTTCCTTTACTCCTTTTTAAAACAACAACAACAACACAACAACAACAACAACAACAAAACAACACTCTGCCTGGGGAACTTTCAGACTTAATCAGGAGACTCCTTCATTGGAATACCTCAGGAAAAAACATTTCACAAATTCATTTGCTTTGATTTTCTTAGTCACAACCACTCACTAATAGATTTGGTTGATCTCAGGTTGCATTTGTCCAGATCCAGTCTCAAGCACATTGCCTACTGTAGCTTTTAGTGACTCAGGTGTCAGGATTTCCAGCAGGACCATCAGTACCTGTTATGTCAAAAACCAAAGGCACGTAAAATGAGAGTGGTTGTAGAACTGGGCTGAAGTGGAACCATCAGCCCAGTACAACTGGTACCTGTCAGAGATACGGATCAAATGAGTTGTTCTGAAACTCCTGGCTCTCATTTTTCCTAGCAGCCTCTCAGGCCTTTTCCTTGTTGCATGCACAAGCATGCTCTGAGCCAAACTCGTCTGCCACCAGTTTTTCCCCGATCTGTAGGTGCCAGTCTGCATATGGTCTGTGGGAGAGAGGAAGAGAGGGACTGCAGTTCAGCATCCCAAGACCATGTCTAGGTGACTGAGCAAAAGAGTTGCTTCAGATCAGGGAGGAAACTATGTGTACTGCATAACTGGGAAGAAAGCCTGATCCTACAAAAAAGGATGGGGGTGAAGCCAGGGTCCAGGTGCTGCCTCACTCCGTAGGAACACCATTATTCTCAGAGATATCTGATATGCCAGTTGCAGCCTCTCTACTTGGGTTCTTTCCAATGTAAAATGCAGACACAACTATAATAAACTTCATAAATCTCATATGTTCTGGATATAACACCAGCTTCAAAAATTTCAATTTATTAATATCTCTAAGACCTCCTAAAATCTTTAGGCATAAGTTATCCTCTTAGTGCTGTGAAGAAATACTAGTTTTGATGCCTACCAAACTGCAAGTCATTTAATCCAAGACTTAAAGAGTGGGAAAAGAAAGCAAAAGAATTTTTCCCTGAACCCCCCCGTGAGCCTATTTGCCTACTTGTGAAGGTCAGGTTAAAAATACCCAGCCTTTTCAGGCAGGGTGTACTCAGGGGAAAGCCTTTCACTCGGTATGCTTTCAGAGAAAGGTCCTTGCATTTAACGCTTTTCTTCCCTGCGGTTGTCTCTAGTCCCTCCATTTTCTCTGTCCAGACTTCTACAGTTGCCCTTTAGGCACAATTTTGCATGAGATTTATTTTCCAGCTGCTGGCCCCTGACAGACCTCCTGCTTCATGGCAGAAGTTAAACAGTCTGCCTCGGCAAATCCTATTCCACATAGGACTGAAAGCACTACTCCCCACAGCTGTGGAAAAGACACCAAGGAGCTGCATGTGCACAGAGTCAGCAAGAACAGGTGCATTCATTGACAGCGGTAGGTAAATGCTGCTGATGGACACCACAGTTCACGTCCTCAAAGGTATATTATCTCCAGTTCCTGGGATTCAGGGTGATCAGATCGCTTATGTCCTCTGAGTATTTCAGACAAATGTTACTGAGCAAAATTGAGCCTCTGTGCAGTACATTTTTGTTTTCTCTGCCGTGTTAAGTGGCAGTGTTAAAATGCATGCCAAGAAATGTTCATGAAGGGAAGGAGAATTTCTTCAGTGCAAATAGTGGTACGCAGAAATCCTGCTTAGAGATAATCATGCTTCCCTAAGTCTGTGTGCGCTTTCTGTTAGGGCTGCAGGGCCCTGTAGGGCCTTGGGTCCCAGCCTGGGGGAATGGTCACAGGTGAGGGCATGAGAAGCTGCTGGGCACAAGGGGACGAACTGCTGGACTCAGCCACACCAGGGCGAGAAGGGGGTCACCTGGGGCATGCAGGTGGCCAAGGGGCTCTGTGACAAACCCCCCAGCTCTGCAGGTCGCTGGGGGAGCACTGCAGGCCTCTGGGGAGGCAGAGCTGGGCAAAGCCAGCAGGTGACCACGTCAGCAGTGCCATGCAAGGCCAAGGTTACCCAGGTAACAGTCAGAAATGCCACATTTTGGGTAAGGGTGTGGCAGAACAGGCACCCCGGGGAAAAAGATGCCAGAGCAGTTGTTTCACTGGGAGGAGGCCAGGGTCCAGAAATGGAGGAACAAGTGGCCCAAAGAAAGCCAAGAAGCAGCCAAGGGATGATGGTAAGTGCAAATCTTGTGCTGGGTGAGTGTGTGTGTGTGTGCACGCTGTCCCTGGCCAGTGAGGGGACAGACAGACACAGACAGACAGATCAAGGATCCTGGTATCGGTGCCCATTTCAAGCCTGACAGCATGGGCAGCTGCCTGCCCCTGAGTAGCACTTTCTGTTCACAATTTCTCCTTGCGGTGGTGAAACTGCTTCTTCCTTCAGAGCTGAACGTATCACACTTAAACTTCCTGGATGCTTTTTTATCTTATCAAAAGGATGAAAATTTCATCTTCCTTTTCATTCTCCCCCTTGCCTGCTAGCAGGTGTTTTCTAATGTGTAAGAAGCTACCTGCAGTGATCAGGTCAGCTTTGTATTTATTGGCACAGAGGCAGAGGTATAAATACAGCCCTGTCATTATGCAGCATTAAGCAGTGAAACAAAGCTGGGGGTTTGAATGCATGAAGCTCAGTCTTCAATCACCACCAAAGCACTGTAAATCTTTTATTACTGATACAGAAAAGAAGAAAAAGAGATTAATTCCACCTATGCTTTATCTAGCTTCCTTATTCAAAGAGTATTCCTTTTTACCTTCAGCTCAATTAAGTTTTCATAAGAAAAATGTCCTCTTTTGACAGTCTTTTTGAAACATTAAGGCTTGTAATTATTAGCCTTTTTGGAAAAAAGTCCAAAGGCTACATGAAACGGGCTGCTTTTCCTGCAATATCCTGCTTCCTTCAAAACAAAAAGGGGAAAACATGGACAGGCAGAGAAGAATACGGTCATGATATACGCCATTTCTTTAATGCTATTTCTTTACAATTATGTTATTGGAGAAATGCAGGATGTGTGCACTGTTCTGCTTGTACCTCTTGCTAGCATCAGGTGTTGAACTGCTTAGCCACTGCTTTTTAGCTGCCTCTCTTATCCAGGGCTTACAACAGTTTTGCAAAAAGTGCAATGTTAGCTGGCTAAGACATAATACTTCCTCTATTCTAACTGAAAGCAGCTGGAAAGAAAAGGAATCAGAAGAAGAAATAAAGTGAGGAGAAAACAAGGATCACAGCAAGATACAGGTAGGAGAGGTTTTAGAGGGCCAGCTAATCCATCCAGCTGTCCTGAGGTCAGTCAAATACTCTTAGGCCATCTGTCACCTTTTATTAGATACTGAGCTCCCAGAAACTGCTATGCTGCTATTTATCTCAGGTTTGCTCTGTTTAGCTTGTGTATTTCCAGACTGAATTTCATCTTAATTCTTATTCGTATTCCTAACCTTCCTAAATCCCAAAGGAATACTTATTATATATTTCTCATATATTTATGATTATGGCCTTATCACCTCCCAGTTCAGACTCCTTGATTAATGTATTTCCTACCTATCCTGCCAGGTAATCAAGGAGGTTAAATTAAACTAGACAGAACACCCACTGCTTCTGGAGTACTCCGTGCACCTGGGCTTGATCCCTTACAGTTTAGTGTCCCCTTTTGTTTGGGTCTTTTTGTTGGTTTTCAATTACTGTGACAAAGATAATCTGCCTCAGTGTCCTGACTTGAGCAATCCAGGCACTTTTCTAGACAGAGAAATGTGGTTGCTCTAGTCTGATAAATTGCTGGGGCCCATTGTGAAGGGTAGATTCTGTGTCACTCCATTCCAGCTCTCACATTTGCTATGGGCATGTCCCAGCACACAGTGTAGCCCTGGTCAGACTCCTATGAAAACTAAACAGTTGGTAAACGTCCTGTTGGGAAACACTAACAAATGGATTAACTGAGGGACTATTACTGAAGCTGATAATTGTTCAATAACTTCATCAGAGATCTGAATGATAACGTAACATCATTTAATAGCTTAGGTATGAGCTGGATGATGAAAAATTCCACCCTGAGAAAATTTGCAGATACTACAAAATAAGGGATGTGGTTGATGTGCTTGAAAGGCAAAGCTTCAGTCCAGGAAAACCTTGGTGACTAGGCCAAGAAAAAACTTTATGACATTCAGTAGAATACATGTATGTGCAAAGTTCTGCAGGTGGGTAAAAATAACCCCAGGCATCGATACGGGCTGAGCACTGACTGAGTTGCTATCCTGTTAAAGTGGAGTGGGTGTTATGGTGGATGCCAAACTGAGTGTGAGCCACCAGCATTAATAAACCAAACTGAGCTACATTGAAAGAATCACGGTCAGGGTTCCTGGAATCTTGTAAAGCTAGGCCGGTGTGTCTGTGTGTCTGTTTGTGTGTCCAGATCCTAACATTGTGTTAATGATGAGATGAGATCCATGTATCCTTACCCCAAGAAGCATTGCCATAGCTAAATACTACTTTTTTGTATTTATTATTACATGTTTCAGAGGCTGCTGGGAACTTTTTTTATTATTTTGTTTTCTTACACTCAGTAACTAGGGCACACAGTCTTGATCGGTATATTCTTGAAACAAAAATGACTTAAAGGAATGTGCATCAGCTCTAATAACGGTGATTCAAACCTTCACTTTTTATATACTGCAATAACAAATTTTATTTACTTGTTTTGATAATATTCTATGGCACACAGATATTGATATTTTTATGTTTATAGACACATTTTTCCTCCTCAAACCACTGTCAGCTTTCTCCATGCTCTGTAATGGCATTCCTTTCAAACACAACCATTACCAGCGTGACCTCCTTCCACTCGGAGAAAACAGAACCTGTCAGGGTATTTACCACTGATGTGATTTATCAAGTGCGATGCAAACGTAGGTAGAAGAAGGAGATGGAGGGTCTGCTCGCCCTTGCCACTTGAAACACAGTCCTGCCACGTGATCCCCCAGAAAGGAGGACCCATCACCACCAGTGATAATTCACAAAATGATAAGATGAAAGCAGCAAGCACATTTATCCCAAGAGCATCTGATTTATTTCCAGTTTTCTTAATTATAGCTTTTTATACATCTTAGGTCTAGCCCTAGAATGCTTACCGACATCAAGAACAGTTTTGGCTTTTGTAATATTTCAAGACAGGTGCCAGTTTGGTAATGTACCTTTTTTATGCTACATTCCCTGAAACCACAGGAGAGCTCTTGCTTCCAGATTTTTGCCTTTCAAAATAAAAGCTTTCTAAAGGGCATAGGCACTTGAATTATTTCTCCCAACACTTCACCATGCCAGGGTCCTAATTATGGTACTGAGTCTTACTGGCCTGTTTGGCTTCCCTGGGGCCTCCCCCATGGCCCAGGACCCACTCTCATCCCAGCCCAGGGCCATCAGTCACTGCCCCACTGATGCTGTAGGATGTTGATGCTATAGGATGCTGACCCCAGGAAGCTGCCAGCCCATGTGGTGCCTTAGCACAGGTTTAACTCAGAGCAAAAACTAAGCAAACCAACCAGGCTAACTGTCTTGATGCAAAAACTACTTTGTGAGTGTCTTTTACCAGGTGCAAACAGGTTTATATAGCTCGTGAGTGCCATTACTGAGCAGAGCTCTGGTCCACTGCTGCAAATTCTCAGAAAAAAATGGGTGGCTGGTAAAAGGCTGAACATTTCTCTTATGGTCTTTGATGAGGATAAGGTCTAAGTCCCTTAAATAATGATAGTTCACTTGCAGAGTTCCCTTCCCTGAAATGATTGAATGGAAATAAAATGATTAAGATACATATTTATGCACTCATCAGTATTCTTCTGTCTTCACTTGTTGCAAACACTGTCAGCTGCATTTAAACATATTTACGTTCTTGTGCATTTACGAGTCCTCAGGCAGTAGAATAAGGTAAATAATTTTCACCTGCCATTTATGGTACTCGTCTAATTTTGCCTAATTGACTTAATTAGAACTATTACCATAAAATGATTATCGCAGTGTTTTGGAAGGCAAAAGCAGAGCAGAGCAGGATTGTCTTCTGCAGTGTATTTCAGGGCCCTGAGTGCACAATTAGGTCTCGGTGGCCCTGACCACCTCCTCTGGGGCTCCCCCCACCCTGCCCACAGCCCAGGGCCCCATGTCAGTCCCCTGGGGCTGTCAGCCCCTGCTGCAGCAACGCTACATCAGTGCTGGTCTCCTGCTGCCCTGTGTCTGGATCTTTGACTGGCACTAATCTCTGAGTCCGGTCCATAGTTCACATGTAGCATCTCTCTCCTTTAGATAGGACTGCTAAAGGATGCTCTTCTGGATGTTGGCTTACTTCAGATTCATCCAGTGATGCATCCATGACTTGCCCAATATTTCTGCTCATGCTAACACTTTTTTTTTAAAAAAAAAAAAAAACAACTGATATTATAGGTCAAGCAAGATTTATTAAGGATTTGTCTGCAATGGTGTCTAAGGCTTAGCAATCAAGGGGTTATTTGGATTGTGTATATATGTGGAACAATTTCAATTGGTGTATTTTATATATATGTATACATCAGGGGGAAGAAGGTGATTGAGTGTAGTCAGCATGGATTTACAAAAAGCAAATCATGCTTGACCCATCTGATAGCTTTCTACAGAGAAATGACTGTCTCAGTGGATGAGGAGAAAGCAGTGGATGTGTTTATTTTGACTTTAAAAAGATTCTTGATTCTCTCTCTGATACCATCCTCATTGACAATTTGATGAAGCATGGGGTAGGTAAATAGACAGTGAAGGGCACTGAAAACTGGCTGAGCTGCTGGGTTTGGAGAGTTGTAATCAGCAGCATGAAGTCCGGCTGGAGTCCAGTTGCTATCTGGGTACTCCAGGGGTCAATACTGGGGCCAACATTGTGTAATATCTTCATTAATGACCTGGATGATGGCTCAGAGGACACCCTCAACAAATCTGCAGAAGAAACAAAACAGGAAAGAATGTTTGATAGATCAGATGGTTGGACTGCACCAGGAAGAGCATCCCAAGCAGGTCAAGGAAAGTGATCCTTCCCCTACCCTCCACTCAGCTCTGGTGAAACATCTGGAGTGCAGTGTCAAGTGCTGGACTCTCCAGTACAAGAGAGACATGGACATGCTGGAGAGAGTTCAGTGAAGTGCCACAAAAATAAGTAAGAGATTGATATAAATAGAGTCTGAGAGAGATGGGACTGATCAGCCTGGAGAACAGAAGGCTCAGGGGCATCTTATCGGTGCATATAAATACCTTATAAGAGACAGTAAAAAAGGTAGTGATAGACTCTTCACAGTGGTGTCTGGGTGTCCAGTGACATAACAAGAGACAATGCAAACAAACAGAAATACAAGAAACTCAATTTTTATTTTTATTTTTATTTTTTCCTATGAGGGTGGTTGAACTCTGTAAAAGGGTTTCCCAGAGATGTGGTGGGTTCTCCATTCTTGGAGGTATTCAACACCCAACTGGGTAAACTCCTGAGCAAATGGACCTACGTGAACATGCTGTGAGCAGTGGAGTTAGGCTAGACAAACCCCAGAGGTCCCTTCCAACATCAACGATTCTGTGATTTCATGCATGTATATACATATGTGCGGGTACCTACCCACAGTATTTTATTACACCCTATTATTTTATTACACCCATTTCATTTTACAGCAATTCAAATTATTCCTTTCAATTGATATTATTTTGCTTGTGTAAACACCATGCTGTTTCTGACATTTGTTTTCTTTGTTTCTATCCTATCCTAAGCAGAACCTGGAGGGAAAAAGTATCCTGGATGGGATACTCATAAAGAGATGTAGAAATAGCTGTAGAATTATTGTGATAGCTATACCAAATATCTGTTACTGGAGCTTGTGGGAATGGTAGATCCTTTACCCTGACCTAGGACAGTACAGCTAGGAAAAGGTGAATATTGGGCAAAATTCAATTAACATCTACTGACCTTCAGACAGCCCAGTGATTGCCAGTCTCAAAACTTCCTTGCAAGGTAGGATTTCCAGCATTCTGAGTTATAATGCCACATTAAGATCAGTAAGGAATGAATTGTAAGGTCTGATTTGTGACTAGGTATGGCTAATCCTGGCTCATGGAATTCATTGAAATTTAGTGGACAGATTTGGAATAGTCATAGTGATCCCATCTGCACGTCCTGGCACATTAGCTTCTCTGAGATGGGAAAAAGGCGGAGGGAGGAGTTAGACCTTCTTGCTCCTCAGCACCTCAGAAAGTACTGTTGGCTGTGGATAAAGTGGGGCAGTATCAGAAGAGCACCTGCAGATCTTCCCATTCTTCCCAAATGTAAAGTGTGCATGTTTATTTTTCTTGGGTTCTGTGCAGTATCACATACTATTTCACATACAATCACATACTATTTTGTTGCAGGGACCTGGCCCTCATGCAGTAGGTACAAATTACATATGTAATTTATTATTTTGTGTTTTCTAAAATCCTTGAAAATTAAAATCACATTATGCCACACTGTCTTGATCTCAATAGGTACCTTCACCATTGTTACCCAACAAGTATAGTAGGATGCAGTGCACTCAGGTTTTTCACAGGTCTTAAACCCTACCCAGTTTGGGCCTGTTTCCACGATGTTGGCAGAAGGTGCAAATCTGGCAGTGACTTAAATGGCACTCCAGCCTCCATAGCTTGGATGTGAAGCTCTAGAGATAATCTCTTCTCAGCCATACCTTTGGGAGCCAGTTATGCTTCTTCACAGATACACACAGATGAACCTGGTGGGACCGCACAGTTAAATACTATGATGCTAATTGCTCCCTGTATCCATCTCCCTCCTCCTCTTTAGGTCCCTCCCCAGTCTGTGTTGTGGCATATCCCACCAAGCATTAAACTTTGCTTGTCAATGACTGCTAAACCATGTTCATGCTCTATAAAATAGGCCAGATTGCCTCCTGTCATTTAGTGTCATTACAGTTTAGAGTGCCAGTAGGGAATCTGACCCTCTATACTAAATAACAGAACTTTAAGAGAGAAGAAACAGCTTGAGGAGAAGGGATAATGTCGTGGGTGTGATGAAACCTTGGGGTGAGGATGCTTGAACTTTTGTCTGCTAGCAGATTCCATTAGCCTCCTTATGTCAGGATACAAACTGTCATTTGCTAAATAAGTAGTAAGTGTTGCTCTTGCATGCAGAAGATCCAGGCTTTGACTCAGATGTATACTACCATGATTACTTCTTTATCTTTGAGTTTATTGCTGTGAATACAGTGTGCAAAACAGGGAAAGCAAAACTTTGTTTTCAACCCTGGCTGTCACTTCCTCGCCTCTCCCCAGGACCAACCACCTGCTCTGAAGGCCTCAAACCTCGGCTCTGATACAGCACAACTGCAGCTTAGGCTGCTGTGGGCATTGTGCAATCATCAGGAGGAGCTGTGAGACATCCACAGTCCCCTGGCAAGGACACAGTGGATGGACACCACAGTGGATGGACACAAAGGACACCACAAGAAAAGGTAGGGTGGTTGAGATTGCAGAATTGCCAGCTTAAAGGTTCATGAGGAAAAAAAAATGTGGAAAGGTATAAAACCCTCAAGAAGCAAGCAGGGAGGTGAAATAGGGCAACTCATCACCATTGAGGACATGCCCCAGGAGCTGCAAAATCTGATTCTTCTCCCCCTGAGGTGGTGCGTGACAGCCAGCAAAGGCACTGGGGTGCCATAGGGAGGTGGTGAGCTCAGTTGGAGAGCTCATTAAATCCCAGCTATCCTGTGCGTGGAAGTGGTTTGATCTTTTAAGCTGTTTATATCCTCCTTGCAGCGTCTCCTTCCTACAGCTAAAGATGCCAGACAGAGGGAGGTGGAAAAAGTAAGGGAGGTGTTTTTGTCACTGTTTGTCCCTTTTTCCTTCAAATCATGGTGCTTACAAAACTCTAAAAAATCAGGAAGATGACTTATCCTAACGTCTAATCTCCTGTGAGCAAGACAAAACATTTAATGGAAATTCACCTCAAACAGCAGATATGTGTTATTGTCCCTGTGGACACCTTGAATCATAGAATTACAGAATATCCTGATTTGGGGGACCCACAACGATCAGATCTCTCTTTGCCCAGAGAAGTAGTGGATTCCCCATCCCTGGAGGTGTTCAAGACCAGGTTGGACAAGGCCCTGGGCAATGTGATCTAGTGCATGTCATCCCTGCCAATGGCAGAGGGGCTGGAAATAGGTGATCTTTAAGGTCCCTTCCAACCCAAGCCATTTTATGATTCTGTGATCATTGAGTCCAACTCCTGATTCCACACAAGACCACCCAAAAGTCAGACCATGTGTCTGAGAGCGTTGTCCAAGCACTTCTTGAACTCCAGCAGGTTCAGTGCCATGACCACTGCCCCAGGGAGCCTGTCCCAGTGCCCAACCACCCTCTGGGTACAGACCCTTTCCCTAACCCCCAGCCTGACCCTCCCCTGTCCCAGCTCCATGCCGTTCCCTCGGGTCCTGTCGCTGTCCCCAGAGAGCAGAGCTCAGCGCCTGCCCCTCCGCTCCCCTCGTGAGGGAGCTGCAGGCCGCCATGAGGCCTCCCCTCAGCCTGCTCTGCTTGGGGCTGAGCAAACCAAGGGGCCTCAGCTGCTCCTCATACGTCATCCCTTCTAGACCCTTCACATTTTTTGTAGCCCTCCTTTGGATACTTTCTAATAGTTTTATGTCTTTATACTGTGGTGCCCAAAACTGCACACAGTACTCGAGGTGAGGCTGCACCAGCACAGAGCAGAGCAGGACAATCTCTTCTCTCAACTGTCTAGCAGTGCCATCTGTGCCTGGTGCACCCCACAGTTTATTTGGCCCTTTTAGCTGCCAGGGCACACTCCAGGTTCATGTTCAATTTGCTCTTGGCCCAAATTCCCAGATCCCTTTCATTGCTTTCCAACCTCTCATCCCCCAGTCTGTACATATAGCAGGGGTTACCCTATCCCAGGTGTATCATCTGGCTCTTGCTGTCATTAAACTTTATATTGTTGATGAATGCAACGTTCTGTCATTTGTCAAGATCTCTCTGTAAGGCTTCTCTTCCCTCAACAAAGTCAACAGCTCCTCCCAATTTATTGTATTCCACAAACTAACTTAGTATACCTTCAAGTCCTGCATCCAAGTTGTTTATGAAAACATTAAAGGGGACTGGCCCTAAAATGGAGCCTTGCAGAACCCAATTAGTTTGTGAAAACTACTCCTTAAAATGTCCAGCAGTTCAAGAGCAGGATAGCGATGCCCAGGTTGTTATTCAGTGTGCTGACTTGCTTTCATTGGTATGACTGCCCTGCCACGAGGTCAGTCATTCCAGAGAGAGTATTTCCAGTGGCCGGTCACAGGACTGTGGTGGGGACTTTGCTGGCAGTAGCTCTGTCTCTTGGGGGAGGAACTTGAGTGAAGAGCATAAAGAGAAGGATACGTCTGGACAGTTTTCAGTATTCATGTTTGGCTCCATGCCTTGAAGTGGACAGAAAAAAAAGAACTCAGAACATTTTAATTTATGGGCCAAACAAAAGGTTCCTTTAATTAAAATTTAGGAGCCAATTTCAACAACCGGTGTTTGGAAGGCAGCCCGGAAGAAAGAAGACATTATGCTATGACAAAATAAACTTGAGAAAGTCAAAATCCATTGGTGAAATTAATAAAATAATGTGAGGAGCAAGCCAGGGAGCAATGGAGGAGACAGTAGAAGCTATGCTGAATGTAAAAGACCTAATCCCAAGAGAGAGTGTGAAACTTCACAATGTTAGTGCAATGGGTCAGATCTTCAGCTGCTCCAGGGCAGCTTTGGGAGGAAGAGGCAAGCCCTTTCTTTAGTGATCCTCTTAACCCTGGCAAAGAATTATCCTAGCCCTTAGCACATTTTTGCTCGCAAATGTACTGTTTGCTGTGATCCATGTCTCTGGGAAGGGACGAGATATTTCACAGCAGGAGAGGACTCCAGAGCGAGGTTGTTCCAGGCAGAACTCTCACCCTCTTGTAAAACCATGGGATGGAGTAATGTGGGGGTGGGTTCAGCCTGTGCCTGTGACACAGAGGGACGAAGATACTCAAGAAGTGTATGACTGTTTTGTGCTCCCAGCATAACTATAAATAGAAGAAACAGAAGTGCCAGGATTTTGGAACAGATCAATAGAAAATAATTAATGTTTGGTCTCAGCAACATTTTGTTCAGTCATGTGAAGGTTCTGGGTAACCTAGACTCTCCTTTGGGTAATTCCCATCTTTGTCCACTGCCATTCTTTTCCTGTACTCTACTGAATAGTGTCTTGCCCTGCCAGCATATGCTCAGCAAGGAGTTAAAAAAATAACAACAATAAAAAGGAAGAAGATTGTTTTCCTATCATTGGTAATAACATTATCCTTTTTACATCTTCAGCAGACTCCTTTTCAGTATGCAGCAGACCCAGCCTACTTACCTTCTTGTCTAACTGTTTCTATGATTACTTTCACCCTTGTGTTGAAGGTCACTTCTGCATCCCATCTCAATTTCTGCTGGACCCTCCCCTGCTGCAAGATACCTTTACTCACCTGGATACCTTTCAAGTATGTGTTTTCATATATTTGTCCCTGATGCCTGTTGTGTTTGGGGGGCAATCATGGTGTAATAAAGTAGCATACCTCCACCATCCTTCTCTGATGTCTTCGTAATCTCTTCTTTCCCATTAGGCCCACAATAGCTTCACACTGGATGCTGCTGTGCTCAAAATCACCTGGCCACAGCCAAGCTCAATTCTTCTTCCTGTTTCCCATTACATTTTTTGCATTCCCTGTTGACCTGCGTTGCAGGTTCTGAGTGCTCTGAAGATACCTTTATGTCCTGCATTTGTATAGCACCTGGCACCATGAGCTCCTGATTCATCAGGAGGCAATTAGGGACTGTACTGAGATTAATGGGAATAATCATGAGGAGGAGGATTGGGTTATGTGGAAACCAGTTTGACATGTCAGTGTCATTTCAAAGACTGACTCTTATGAATTCAACACATTTCAGTCCACTAATAACTTTCCCAGGAAAGATAAAACTTGAATAATGGGGGAAATGTATGAACAGCTTCTCAGTGAGGGAGTTTTCTTTCAGCTGAGGTAGATATGTGAGCTGATGTGAGGTGACATTTCACTCAGTAGCTGAGCGAATCTGCCTCTGTGCAGATAGTATTGGATTCCAGTGCTCCCAGTTTCTCACCCGTAATGAAACAAGAACTAAAAAATAGGGAAATAGTTTTTACATTTGCTGCAGTACATTTATTAGCAGACCTTCAAAAAAAAAAAAAAAAAAAAAAAGAAACAAACAGAAAAAGAAACAACAGTTTCTGCTCTAGAAGGAAGCAAGCAATTTATGGCTTTTCTGCTGGTTTAATCAAGACACGGTGCACTGTCCCACCCAAATCTTTTAATCTTGTACTATGATGAATTTTGCCATAAGTCTGATGCATGGCTCACACAGAGCTGAAGGTCAGAGAGTAACTTCTGCTCACAGCCATCTGTA
Source organism: Anas acuta (assembly GCF_963932015.1). Lineage (NCBI taxonomy): Eukaryota > Metazoa > Chordata > Aves > Anseriformes > Anatidae > Anas > Anas acuta. Next base: position 17,752,665 of record NC_088979.1, read on the forward strand.
TATTTTAACCTGATTCTTACTCGTGAACTGTTCATAGATTTCAGAGATTGTTAAGGTCAGATGGAGCCATTATTATTATCTGGTCTGACCTCCTGCATGACACACTGAATGCCACCTAATAATTCCTGCATCAAATCCTTTATGTCTTGTTGATCTAGGTGCATTTTTAAGAAAAAAAGTGTAACTTTAGCCTGTATATAAAAAAAGGATTCAGGAATGACAGTGAATCACTGCATTTCTTAGGAAATTCTTCAGATGGTTAATGAGACCTCTGTTAAACACAGGTATCAGTCCTAACTGGGAGAGCAGCAGGTTTCTGCTGTGCTTCCTTAAAGCTGGTCCACCTCTTATCAAAGATATGGTCCATCCTTAGTGAAGCTATTAAATGCTCATCGTTTACTCCAGCCTGGGAAGAGTTATGTGTGCACAAAGGCAGCATGAAGCCAGGAGGCAGAGTGGATAAATAAAGCCTAAGCAGTGGGTGATGTTCCCTTTGTTACAATATCTAAACATAAGACCTTAAAAGAGCAGGAGAAAATTAAATGAGTAATATCATTTTGACATATCTGTACATATCTGTACAACCTGTACAGGCAGTAGTTCAGGTCACCCTAAACATCTGAGAGTGGATTCATTTATTTAAACAGTAGTGGCTAGTGCCATTTGTGGACTTGACTGAAGGACTTCTGGGTGTTCTGTAATGGATTTTCAGGGCTTCAGAGAATTTCAGTGATGGAGCACTGCATAAGGCACTGGCAGTCTTTACAGGTAGGATCTATCTCACCAGACTTAGGTATCTCTGTTGGAACTAGCTATCTGATATACACTTCACAGTTAATAGAGAGAAATAAGACTCTTTGGAGCATCTCATGGTTAGATTTCTCCATGTAGAGGTGCTACTTCAAAGACTACAACAGGAGGTAAATGTGACTAGCCCAGGTGGAGATTTCTACACTGCAGATATTTATGTATGACCAGATTAATCCCACCCTTTGTGCACCTGGAATGGTGCACCAACTAAGTGGGCACTTATGCTGTTTTATTGTTTGTTTGGTTGGTTGAATTTTATATACAGAAATACAGTCGGGATCTCACTGGGTGTTCATATTCTCCTACGGATTTAAACCAGCGTTACTCACTTTAGATTAGTGTACCTTGAAAACACCATAAAATCACCACATTTTCAAAAACACACAAGCATTTACCACCTGGTCTACCTCGGTTTCTTCAGAAGCGTTAAATAAATCTTAATGTTGGTTTTAGATCAGAGCTGCAATCATCAGGCTTCAAAGTCTAATACTTAAGTCTGAATCCCTCTGGAACTTCAGAGGGATCGTCTGGATGAGGTAGAGTAAATACCAGCATTGGCTGCAGTTTTTCTCATCAGAAAGGATATCTTTCACATCTGCTCAAGTTCCTCTTCTGGTTCATTCAGAGTACCTGCTGTTTCTTCAGTTTTAGTGTCCCTATAAATATCTGTTGTTTGAGAGTAGAAAGCCAGGTGGTGTCTTTGATACCGATATATTAATTACTGACCCCCATGTTGTCCATATGCACTGCAAGGTAACACAGCATGTCGCAGTGCACATTTATCAAGCATAACACCAAGTCCAGAGAAATATAATTTGCAGCTTTTCAGCATCATTTGATTCTGTGCAAAACTTCATGTATTAATCATCCAAGAGTCCAGGAATTAATGGCATTTTCTCATTTCTTGTAATTCATAAAACCTCTAATAGATTTCTCCCTTGCATAATGGCAAACAGTAAAACTACATATGTCATACTTAATCAAGGAGAAATATTAGAGCTAATTTGTGTTAAAGAAGAACTGCTTGTGTAGATTTTACTCAACTTTACTGATATATAATATTAAATGACTGCTGAAATCAATTCCTAGGAATAAAAACTAAAATAGTATTTAAAAAATCAATATGAATTCTCAGTCCCAGAACTTTCACAAATTTAGGAGATATGAGGTGGTCATTGCATACAAATTGATATTTTTTTTTTCTGGCTGCCAGGATGCTAAATATAAGTATCTAGTTGGTGGAAGTACATGCTCATACTTTCTCTCACACACACGCTTGCATATAGTGTTTTTAGAAGTAAAGGTATAATTTTTGTTTGGATTAATTCATTCTACATACTAGCTTCTGCCTCACTGAAGATAAAATTCACAAACCCTCTAGTTGTTGAGGTGTTTGTTGTTTTGTTTTCTTTTGGAACAGGGAAAATTCAAAAGCAGAAATCAGAACAGGTACAGATGAAATCAACCTTGCTGATTTCCATTTTGTCTATATGACTTGTCTCCATTTACAGCAGGGCTGAATCCTACCTTGGTAACCAGAGATTTTGAGAATTAGACAGGATGAAATTCTGGATGTACCAATGTCGGTTAAAAACTTCCTCCAAACCCAACCTGCCACTGATTTCAACAGAGCTGAGATTCACCCCTGTACAGCTCCCCTGCTACACAATGGGACAGTCACTGACACTGTCTGCAGGGCGACACTGGGGTTGGGAACAGCATGGCTGGGGGCTGGGGCCTTTTGCTCCAGATAATATGAGTCTGTTCTCTCCAGGGCTCATTTGCTCCAACACCAGAGAAGCAAAACTGCTTCTGGTTCCAGATCTAACAATTACACCCCGTATTTTATTGCACCATTTATACCTGGATATTTACCTGGATGCCAGGTTGGGAGTGCTGTCTCTTGGAAGGTGTTTTCCCAGTAGTACTGGGATTTGTGTCTCACTGAACATAATATGCTGTCATGATACAGCAACAAAACCCAAAGAGTATTTCCAACACTGAAGTTGCATGGCTCTGCTTTTCTGCATAAACAGAAATGGCAGACAGCATCACAGTCTTGGTAACTTGGTAAACAATGCTTTTCCTTGTAAACACGGTGTTCCAAAACTGTGTCTCTGCTGATCACAATTCAGCCCATATGAATTAAAGTAGACAGGGACTTTGGATGACAAATTAACTGCCTTGAGACTCAGTAAATCTTTTCACCAGAGGAATAGAATGGCAGGGCTAGAGAGATTTACTTCACTCTCCATATTTTAGTTGAAACAGGCCGCAAATGGCCTTTTGGAAACTTGTTTCTGTTTCCACTTGCAGTTGGAGTCTCAAGGTACTTGTGTTAAGAATTCATCCCTCAAACTATGTCATTCTGCAGTGGCTTGTGCACCACATCCAAGGCTTTTTTTTTTTTTTTTTTTTTTTCCATTCTGTGAGACATTGCAGCCTTTCATGTATGCCCACAAAGTATATAAAGCCATAAGTTTCATATTTCTCAAAAGCATGACTGAAGTAAGGGTATGAGGACCCTTACTTCATGAGGACACATGGAACATGTGAAAGGGAAGGCTACTCACCCTCTGCTCCAGTGTGTGACTGCACAACTGTTTGTTGCACAAAGCAGCATTGGCTGGAACAGAGCTGCAGAAGTTCCCAGTGAACCAATTTCTGACTATCCTTTTTGTTTAGTAAAAGTGAATTAGTATAATGTGGAAAATGAAATGAAGGAGGGGAAGAACTGTAAACCAGTGGTATTACTCTTACTGGTGGGAGGCTTCGCCATCTCTGTCAAATATAACTGTGAGTCTCGAACCCTACAAGTAAGATAAATGGAATAGTTCAGCCTGGAGAAGACTCAGGGGGAACTTATTGATATGTATAGATACCTGAAGGGAGGGTGAAAAGAGAACAGAGACGGGCTCTTTTCAGTGGTGCCGAGTGCCAGGACAAGAGCAATGAACACAAACTGAAACACAGGAGGCTCCCTCTGAACATCAAGAAGCATTTCTGTGCTGTGCAGGTGAGGGAGCAGTGGCACAGGCTGCCCAGAGGGGTTGTGGAGGACACAGTCCAGGGTGAGCAGCTCTAAGTGGCCCTCCTTGAGCAGGGGGTTTGGACCAGGTGATGTCCAGAGGTCCCTTCCAACCTCAACCATTCTGTCATTCTCTAATTTACCTCTAACATACTAGGTAACCACCAGGTCCCACAGAACTGTGACTAGAAGATGCTCACTGGAAGCATTATGAAGTTGCTTTGAAATAGATGAAAACAGATGAACTTCAAGGTGAAGATAAGCACCCAGAGGGGAGACCCTGGCTGTACCAGGCTGGCTGTGCCTGCTGAGCCCCAGCTAATGGACAGCTCTATACCTAGTGAGTCACTGAGAGTTGCACTTGGACACTGATATGTTTTGGGACCATGGTGCTACACTGTGAGGACAGGAGTGGCTGTGGAATTGGAGTCCCATCCCTTACACAAGGACATGGGTTGCTGACTCCAGGGATTTTGTGTTTTTTCTTGCAAATACCTCCCACACGAATGGTCAGGACTCCAAAGACATCTGTTTTTTTTTTTGTTTTTTTTTTTTTTTTTTTCTGGAGCAGAGGCTGTGGGGCCCTTGAGCCCACTGTTTCAAGCTCACTTCACTGAAACCACAGCCTCGTGTGCCTGCTTGGTAAAAGAGGAGAGATTCCTGTGTTTAGGGACATGCTGTTTTACATTTTATCTGTTTAACTTTGGTGCTTAGTCTCTCCTCTCTCATGTGATTTCACCCCACCCACTGCTCTCTACCCAGCCTTTGCTACAGGACTTGTTTTAGCTTGATCCTTCTCTTTCACAAAGACACTTTCTTTTAAAATATGGGCAGAAAGCTCATGAGCTCCTGCACTTCCAAAATTACCATGACCCGAGAGATAGAATAACTTTAAATGATGAGCACTAAAGCTATCCTCATGAGTGGAAATGAAATATTTAGGATCTGTGGAAGCTTCCATTTTAGCTGTTCGTCTTCTTTTCAGTGTGACATTTCTATCCAGCTCCTGTACACGTACCTCATTTCAATTACTGACTTAAAAGAAGTTTGGCTTTGCATAGCTACTGAAAATAGAGAGAGAGAAAGGTTTCAGAGTTTTGTATTTATCTAAGCATCTATAACAAAGCTTACAATCTCAATCCTTGCAAATATATCTGCAGTGTTTGAAGTCATTTTATTTCTGGATCTTGATCAGCTGAAAAAGGAATCTGGTTTTCACATTTCTCTAGTGGCAGCTCTAATGCATTTTGACTAGTGGGAATCTCAACACAATTTTATTTTTTTTTTTTGTATAGGCTTCTATGTGTGGAAAGGTTTAAGAGAACACAGGGGAGATTTAAGAGAACGATATAATACAAAATAAGAACAGTACAGGTTATTCATTATAAAGTTAATGCTAACTAAATGAAATTATTTAGCTATTATACTTTGGAAAGATAAAAAAATTATAATTACCTTGTAAATGACCTTGTAAGCTTTCTCCTACACATTATTTCTCACACTCAGTCCAAGATGACACATGCCCATCCTTGCAAGCTTGGGGACAGCCAGCAAAATCCCAACAGAGGGCTACTGTACGAGTGTGTGAATAGATAAGAACTACTTCCCACTTCTCAGTGTTAGTTAACAAAAATTCTATGGGAAGTTGTTACATATTTTAACAAGTTTCCATATGGCAGCTCCAGCTGAGCGCAAAATGGGATCCTATTGCATTATGCTACCTCTGCATTTTGCTGTTAAAATAGAAAGATAAAGAAAGATGCTACTGAGATTTATAAAGTTCTGGTGGGGGTGGGCCCATCTGTCTGTAAAGTAAGAGTCACCCCTGCATTGCTGGTCACTGCAAGAGACAAAACCTAATATCAGTTTCTAGTGGGAATCGCTGTTTAGCTTCTTCACGTCGGTCACAAATCACTGGTGGGTTGAAAGAATAATATTCCTCTAGATACAAGAAGAGTAAAAAAGCAAAATGATCAAGTGTGAATTGTCAGGAGTGAATTAAGACCTGGGGATAAAATTAGTATAAGCATTTAGGAAAAGCTGTAAACACCGCCAAATTCAGACTGTTTCTCAGGCTGACATGGGATAGGATTTTGTTCCCTTAGTCTTATGTAAAGGATTTCTACTGTAGAAATATTGTTGGCAAGGTACTTCTGGAAGTCTGGAGGTCAACCTCCCACCCAAATTCGGACTAACTCATCGTCAGGTCAGGTCAACCAGGGTTGTCTAACCAAATCTTGAACAACTTGAAGAAGGGAGATTTTACCACCCTTTTGGGTCCAGTCTGAATCCCCAACACCATGGTTTCTGGCTGTTGTTCCTTGTTACCTCATCAACCACTAAAGGCTTTAGTGCTGTCATCTTTACAACTGCATTTTGAGTAGTTTTTGGCTGCTATGGTATCTCCCTTTAGCATTTTTATCCCCAGACTAAATAGGGCCATCTCTCACACCCTCCCCTTGGGAGCGGGGAGTGTGTCCCCTCAAAGTCCATGACCAGCTTGGTAGCCCCTTTCTGAGCCCTCTCCAGTTTCTCCATATCCCTCTTGAACTGGACATAATATTTCACTATTGCCAAGTGGAGAGGAATAATGATAATTTCCCTGAATGTGCTTGTTGTGCTCCTCCCTATGTTGTATCTTTAATCAAGATATCTATATCTAAGCTGCTTCTTTTGGTTTTCTTGAGAGAGAACTGCAGGGAAAGAAGCTCTTCTAAGCATGAGTCACCTCATATTTAATTAGATATCTAATAAAGGTCAAATAAATCTTGCCCTGCTAGTGCTTTTTACTTTCCATTGGGGTGGGGAGAAACACAGCTGATGAAACCTAGAGTAGAAACATCTAACACCAAGTAAAATCAATCTCATCTTTCCAGTCCCTAGGGGTAGTCCTTCATTAACTAGCAAATAAGAATGACAGAGGATGAGTAATTATCAAAAACTCACAAGGAGGAAGTAACTCTTTTTTTTTATTATTCTGATGTAGTGAAGTCTTGGTGATGTTTTCTATGTGTAGGGTCAGATTTTCAAAGATATTGGAGCATCCAGATATGCAGATAGTCACCTACTGGGGATCAACAAAATGGTCAAACTGGTAAGGCATTGAAAAACAACAGTGAATTAGGTTCCTAAATCATCTTCAGGCTTTTGTAAATCTAACTAGCCATCTCCATTCCTCTGCAAATCTGTTTTTAATGCTCTTTTTTTCATAGACTTCTAAGTCACTTAGTTACTTTTGGAAATCAGACCTAGCAAGCATATATTTTGTGAGTGTCAGGCAGAAAGGCATATGATTACATCTGGTACATCAATTTCCAAATTTTGCTTGGGCAATATAAGTTCGCAGTGCATCCCTGTAAAAAACAGAGTACTGTGTTCTCTGCTCACGTATAAAATATGCAATCAGAATATGTATCTAGATGCAAATAAGTCTTGATGCTAATGCATTTGCACTGCAATTCCTTTCACAGTCTGAATGCCTTTAATTCCCTTTACCAGATGCAATTCCTGCAAAGAATTGGCAAAACAGTTGCAATTAAAAAGACAGTCTCTAAGCTATTAGGATGAAAAATCAATCTTCCCTGACTGTCATCTGTAATCCCCAGCTTGCAGGCGGGCAGCCGTGTAATTATATATCTATACCACACACACACACATGCACTCATTCACACTTTTTCTATATCAGAATTGATAATTTACAATGACCAAAACATAATTTTCAGAATGATATGAGACTCGCCTTTTGATTCACAATAAGCTAATACACATGCCCTGTGATGCCTTAAAATACCTATTTGCCCAAGGAGGCCTGTGTATGTTTGAAAATAATTACAAGAATGAACTCCAGATGGTCCCGCTGTCAAGGTACAGTAGGTCTTTGTTTGGCTTAACTGGCATGAACTGTGGCAGAGAGAAATCAGATAATCACAAAGCTGAACAAAGCACATATTCTGAGACACGTCTCATCTTCTGGACTATTTCAGTATCATATTTTGAACTCGAGAGAGAGAAAATAAACCTGTGTGAGCAGGAAAACAAGAGTAGAACACATAAACACTATGTTGGGTGTCATATCTTCCAATCGTACATCTGTACAGTATGGCATAGCACTGAACATTCATATTATGATTTACAAGTATATCAATTTATATATATATACTTATATACATATATATGCTTATATATATATTCATGGATCTTCATGGAATACACAGCAAAAAAAGATAAAGCTACAGCATACAGCACGAGAGTAAAGCCAGGACAGTCTTTCAAATCCAAACAGAGCTGTACTGCTGCTGCCTGAAGAATTAATTGCAATTTCAGGCACAACATTACTAGTTTGTTGAAGGAAGTGGTAGTCCCACTCTGCTCCTAGATGTTGTGTCCTCACCTTGAGCACTGTGTGCAGTTTTGGGCACCACAGTAAGAGAAGGACCTAAAACTACTAGGAAGTGTCCAAAGGAGGGCTACAAAGATGGTGAAGGGTCCGAGGGCAAGATGAATGAGGAGCGGCTGAGGTCCTTGGTTTGCTCAGCCCCGAGCAGAGCAGGCTGAGGGGAGGCCTCATGGCGGCCTGCAGCTCCCTCACGAGGGGAGCGGAGGGGCAGGCGCTGAGCTCTGCTCTCTGGGGACAGCGACAGGACCCGAGGGAACGGCGTGGAGCTGGGACAGGGGAGAGTCAGGCTGGGGGTTAGGGAAAGGGTCTGCACCCAGAGGGTGCTCAGGCACTGGGACAGGCTCCCTGGGGCAGTGGCCCCAGCATTGCTTCCCTGCCTCTTCTCCACAGCCAGCTGCCTTGCTGTTGCAGGACAGCAGTTTGCTCAGGCAAGTCTGGCCCTGCACTAACCCACTGGGTGTGCAGGGGCATGGGGTGTCCCACAGGTTTTTGAGGTTTCCTGGGCTCTGCTGAGGCCACACTTTGACTGGTCTGCTGAGAAGCTACTCTTGAACTTCCTTGGGTATAGAAAGAGAAAGAAAGAAAAAGTGACACCTGGTATTTTCATCATGGTGGTGGTTTCACACTGATGGCTAGCTAAGTTCCACAAAAGCACTCCTGCACTCTCCCTTCCTCAACAGAATAGGGGCAGAAAATATGGTGAAAAAGCACTCATGAGATGGGGACAGGGAGATTACTCACCAGTTGCCATCATAAGGAAAACTGACTCAGCATAAAGAAGATTAATTTAACTTATTGCCTATTAATATTGGAATAAAGAAGTGAGAACTAAAAACAAAACACCTCCTCCCACACCACCACCCCCCAACTTCCTCCCCAAGCAGCACAGGGGAACGGGCAATGGGGGCTGCGGTCAGTCCCTGGAGCTTCGTCTCCACCACTCCTTCATGGTCCCTCTCTGCCCCTGCTCCCCGTGGGGTCCCTCCCATGGATGCCGTCCTGCCCGAACTGAGCCTGCGGGGGCTGCCCACAGGCTGCAGCTCTTCAGGAACTGCTCCCACACAGCTCCGTACCACGGGGTCCATCCCCCAGGATTAAGGGCCGCAGGGGAACTTGTGCTGCGTGCCTGGAGCATCTCCTGCCCTCCTGCTGCACTCCCCTTGGGGGCTGCAGGGCTGCTGCTCTCTCAGCTCTCACCCCTCTCTCCCAGCTGCTGAAGCACAGCAGATTTCCCTTTCCTTCAGTCTATTCTTCCAGAGGCCCAACCAGTGTCACTCGTGGCTCAGCTCTGGTCCTTTTTGGAGGCGTCTGGAGCTGGATCTGCCCTGACTTGGGGCAGCTGCCGGGTTCTCCTCACAGAGGTCACCCCTGCAGCCTCCTCCTGCTACTAAAACTTTGCTATATAAAAATCATAAATGTATTTGGAAAACTGTGAACCTGTGTAGTTTCATGGATTTTTGTCGCATCGTTTTTGACAAAATAAAAATATTCTGGGAAAGTACCAACTGTGATATTTTATCTATTAGAAGTTGCAGACATTCACTTACAACACAACTGAAGGTCACCAGAACAATCTATGCAATGTTTAGCAGTGCTTCTGTGTCAGCTCTTCTCAGCTACCAATCTGTGATGAAAGTGGTCCCTTTTGTATAGGACCAAAGCTGCTGGATGGCTTTGTTTTATTTTGCTGAAATCTTCCTATGTTTCTACAATGGGTATGCAGCACATATGACCCTCTTTGTTGGCTGCAGGTGACAGGATTTGGCTCACACTGTAGCCAGCTTCCTCTGAGGTGTTGCACCTGTGTTGGGCATCACACACCAGAGTCAGGTCTGATGAACTGAAAACACAGTTCAAGGAGGGAACCACAGCTCTTTTAGCTGCCCACTCCAGATATCTCTGTGGGACCACAAGGGAGGAGTGCTGGTCCAGTATGGATAGTTAAGAAAGAAATTGAGCAGAAAAGTGTTGGGCTGTATGTAGAGTTGGGAGGATGCTAACTCTTGAGATAGATGCAACAATAATAACACCCGAGAACAAGTGCAAACTAAATATTTTCCTTGGTACTACAAAACCTTGAAAACCTATAAAGGGGAGAACCTCTGAGTCGAGGTGAACAATTTATAGTCTGAAAATATGTATTATGAACTATTTATAAGGACATTATTAAAGTCCTTATAAAGGAGGTGAAGGAAAGGTCTAAAAGAAAAAAAAAAAGTATAATAGGATCATTAATGTCATACAGTGAAGAGGTTGGAAACTTTTCCTCATGTGTCTCAGAGCACAGAAAAATTGGACTTTCAATAAAATTGAAAGGTGCGAGCCTCAAGACCTCTTAAAGGAAGTACTTATTCACAGAACCAGTAATTCAGCTATGGAATTTCTTGTCAAAGGAAGTTGTTGAGTACACGAACTAATCAGGGTGTTTCTAGGGGTGTCAGAATTACCAGAATTAATTAATCAGATTCTGGAGGGAACATTAAATTTCAGTGCTTCAGTGGTCTTTGTCCAGACTACCAAACTACTGTGATATGTTAATGCCTTTCTCTAAACCTTCTTGTCTGAGACATTGTAGGATACAGAGTACAAAGCACAGATTTCGGGTCCAACCCTACAAGAGAGCCTTGCTTTTACACAGCAGCAGCCTGGCCACAGCCTTCTGATTGACTGAGTACTCAAGTGTCCTTTGCACTGAACATTGAGGACATGAGAGAATTAGGAAGGTCACCAGTCACAGTGTCTTCTCTTGGAGGTATGCAAAGAGTGTATTTTGTCTCTCAACAGCAGCAACCGGGTCATCTAAATGCTCTAAGACAGCTCGATCTAATATTTTAAGCCTTTCAGGAGCTATGAATTTCCTTGTTCTTCAATGTCCCTTTGCCCCGTCATTCCAGTTACAATGCTTGCCTTTTTTCTTCTCTCCATTTTGAAGTTGTATGGTGTGAAGCCCCAGGAGTTGCCAGAAAGACTCTACTTATGAACATTATTGGGCATAAATTTGAAATGGATGCTGGTGCCCTTCAATCTATGATAGGTGTCTTTGAAATCAATGTGAAACTGAGGCAGGAAAGCCAAGGATAAATTTCTGGTTTTGGAAAGATTTGCTGAGAGCAATGTTAACTTTCTAGATAATAAAGAAATATTGTGTTTTTTCTTCATTTTCTTTTTCTGATTATTCATATAATTACATACCTTCTTCTAGATTCAGATTCATTTATAAATTGCAACGGAGACAGACAGCAGTTGAAAGATAATTGGGTAGTTTACATAAATTAGATCCCTTAGGTATATCCAGGGCAAAGCTAAGATAAGCAACCAGAAGAAAAGAGTTTAAAAAAATACAGAAAAATTTTGAATTAATTAAAAAAACTAAAAAACAACCCATTTAGTCACATTCAGAGCATATAGTTTACTAAAATATACAACAGACCTAAAGGGCAGAAATCTATTTTTGGTTCCTGATATGACTGCAATCAAATGACTATGGAAAGTGTCTTCTGTGTGTTATCTCTATTATCTTTTTTAATAATAAGGTGGTGAATGATTGTAGGTGGGTTGTCATATTTTAGTGGAAAAATTCCTCCTGAATCCCACCTCCACCATGCAATTTTCTTCTCAGGCTGGTTCTGCACTGAGCTATTTGAGTTTCACACAAAGTCTTCTCTAGTTTATTTGTTATATGTTTCCCATAATTCTTTTTGCATGCTGATTTCTAATATATATATATATATATTATTTTTTTTTTCAGATGTGCACTGCCCTCCCACAGAATAAGCATGAGCAAAGGTTATAAAGCTGGATATTGCCAGGCACTAGACAGGATATTCTTTCCTTGCCAAAGCTGATGATACAGGTTTGAGACGTAACAGCTGGGAGTAGGAGAGATATAAAATGTTATTTGAGGTGGCTGCAAATAAAGAACATATTTGGCCCAAATAACTGTGTGTTCATTTATTTTACTGACTCCAGACAGGGAAAAATTAAAAATAAAAGATATCAAATCTATTAGCAAAGAGAGGGTGGTGCTCTGCTGCAAATTAGTATTTCTATTTGGAAAAGAAATTGACTTTTAAATTATAGGACAGATTTTTATTAGTGATGTTTGTCTTACACAGCTAGTAGTTAACAAGCCTGGGTAGTGTGATTCTCTTCTCCATAGCAATAGAAAAAAGAGTTTGCTTTCAGTTCCTTGGAGACAGGAGAAGGATGAAAAAGAATAGCTCCCTCCCTAGTCAGCAAGTACGAGGCTGTGGTGAATAGATTTTCAGAGGGTCGCCTGCTTAAGTGACTGTCGAAGTGCTGAGATACCACAATGATGGATGTTTTATAAATGCCTAGGTAGGTAGACAATTATGACAACCAGAATAGTTCTAGGTTTAAACAGAAATGAGGCACTCCATCACCGTGTCATCTCAGGAAAGTCACTTGACCTTCTTGTTCCTGGATCAGACCAGCTGTAAGAACTGATAAAAAGCTGATTTTCTCTGAAACCAAGAGATTAATTCAAACGTATGGCTTTCCATGGAAGCCTTTTAGTTGATTCTAATGGGCCTGGGCTCAGGTCTTAAACACTTCACATAGCCTGAACAAGTCTTGCTGTGCTATGCCTCATCTTGCTCATCTTCCCTCCCCCCCATCACTCCTTGCTGAGCGAACAGTGACCGTCAGCTCTTGGACATGGCTGAATGGCTTGAGAGCTTGCCAGTCTGGACTCTTCCATCTCCTCTCCTCCCCTTCACTTTCTGCTTGTTGTACACATGACTTTTGTTTATCAGGAGTTTAATATTTCAGTGCTTTATCAGTGTATTTTGGGGCAGTGCAATTTATCCTACAAGGACGAACCTGACAGCATGGTAATTAAGAATAGAATAAATGCTAAGGGTGAGAGCAGATTGCACAGTGAATGACTGATCATTCTTGATAAGGAAATTGCTCAAGCTGGTAGCAGAATCCACAGTATTTAAGAAAATTGAGGTGCCAGAAACAAATACAAACAAATAATATCTTCATCGCTATAAATCTGCTACCTGTGCTGTTCATCTGCAACATAGAGTCTAGCTCTGCCAGTAACTTCCAACAGGTGGGTGACCATCAAGAGAGCCTTACACACAGACAAATCAGCTGGTTAATTCAGAATCTGTGTTTTACTATGTGACTGGAAAGCGAATTTCATTGTCATTGGCACTGCAGCAAGACTTCTCCAGAAGTAGAGATCTGACTCAAAACAATTTGTGTGAATAATGATGCCTGACATTACAGCTTGAGAATGGTCTTGGAAAGCTTTAGAGATCTGAATGTGTGAATGCTCCAGAAGACCTTGTCAAGTCAGTAAATGTTACTCCCATCTTACAAATAAGTGAACCACAGTAGAAAGCTAAGGAGATGGCATCTTGGTGACAGGGCTCAGAACATCCTTCCAGAGCCGCAAATTCTCAAGTAGGAAGAGATGAAGATAAGGCAGATAACAGAACCAGCATCCAGGTAGAGGAGTGGGCCCAATAAAGATAATTTGAGCATGCAGACAGCTAGGTTTTACCCAATTGATAGCAAATTCATCCGTGAGATTACACTACACAAATTCACCCATATGCCTCTGTTACCAATGCAGACCTGTGAGAATAGAAGTAAAAGCATTCATTTGAAATAGCACCCAAAACAGCAGAGCTGCCAGCCTGTGTTCTTGAGCTGAATTTGGACATCCTGTCATTCAAGTGCAACTTCTATGCCATGGCAGCATCACCTGGCTGATAGCAGAGCTGTGTTTGCCTGTGAGACACTCCCATGCAGATCCCTGGCTTTGGGAGTGTGCTGGGAGGTGTGAGCTATTAGAGTGTCCTCAGTCCAATGTCACTGAGTTCCTCTGTGACCTAACGGTCCACATCCATCAACACCCAAAAATCTTTTCTTCTTCTAAGGGAGGCATTGTCAGCTCCCGTCTGTGATCTGTTCCTTATGTCCCAGCTCTTCAATGTGTGTGAGATGTCTTGTGGCTCTCGTCCAGGGAAGCTTTTAGGATGCAGCTTTAAGGATCAGAAAACCTGGCCAGTTTGCTTCTAGAAGAGCCATTAACACCTCCTATCATCACTGAAGATTTTGCCTTTCACTTGATTAGGAGGAGGACTGCGAACTAAATTCCCACAGTCACTGATAATTCTGGCAATATTATGCTAACTTTGTCAATCTGTGTCCCCTAAAATCTACCTGTTCTATTTCCCTCTGTCTCTTAAGGTATGAGAAGAAAGAAAAATCAATCTGGTGAAAATAGAGGGAAAACAGAACCTGTTTTCTCCAGCAAATCACACATTCCTAGTAGCAGCATTGTGTGGCTTTTAATTTCACTGAAGGAGAGCCAGTAATTATTTATAGTTTATCACAACTGGGGAGAGGTTTCCTGAGGTACAAACCAATTATGTTTTTAAATAAACTGATTGTCCATGTAATAAATGATCACATTTTCTAATCATTGGGAGATTTATGTTCCTTTATTCAATCATCTATGTGTAGAATAGAAACCTTAGTAAATCAACTGGAAAGAAAATGTCTAGATTAAATTGAGAGTTCTACAACCAAGAGGCATTATGAAATGAACCCGAAAGGAGGGATCAAGCTGAGTGCACAAAGCCCACGGATACATATGGTTTCATACATTAAAAGAATGGGTGTAATTGACAGCTAAACCAGAATTTATATTAATTTAAGGTCAAGTCTTAGCCTGCACTGTGTGGATTTGGCATGTATTAGAGAATAAAGGCAAAGACAGTCCTGTTGTCTGCAGGGAATCTCAGCCACAGTCATTCGTTTAAGGACAGTAATTAGAATGAATTCAAGAATGAAGAATAGGTGACTGCATATGACATTTCATTTATGGCAGGCAGTAAGTGACATGATCTTATCATGAAATTAGTCATCATCATAGACTTCTCCTGTCGATCCATAAAATGAAATGTCATGGAGAGCAGCATATTTTTCACTGTTATGCCAACATGGCTTTTTCATAATGTACATCATTAAAATAAGCCTGGGAACTGGAACATGCAATCATAGTAATAACATTAATAATGTTTAATTTATGTGTTCCTGTGCACAAAAACCTTTTGGTGCTTAAAACAAAAATGACCTGAAAACACAATTTATCCTTAGCGAGGCAGCATGCAGGGCTGCAAAGCATCTGTAGAGTTAGTAAAAAATCAAGGTACCGACAGCTCAACAGCACTGGAGTAAATCACCACGGAGGTATGCTGTGAATGGCAGAACCATGGGCAGAGACCTGCTGCAACAGGGGCAGATCCTCAGCTGGTTGATGAATCCCTTTGCAATCCCTAGCAAGGCAGTGCAGAGCAGAGAGGTAAAATTTCTCGGAGGACTGGCCAGGTTTTCTTTAGTGCATATGCAGTAATCCAGTACGTTTGTTCCCTGGTCACAAGACCCTCCCCAGCATATTACAACATTAGACCTGGAGCACTTGCATACTTCCAAATTTCTAATGGCTCTGGATTGCCAGACATGGGTGACATCTAACTGAAGGCTTTGCTGAAGAGCTGGTGGACCAGACTTCCTCCTTGCAGTGACTCAAAGTGAGACACCGGTCTGTATCCCCTTGATGAGCCAAAGCTAAAAGAGTCAGTTCCACCCAAGGCAGGGACCAACGGGGTCTCCTCCTTGGGGATCTCCAAAAGCCACCTGGACGTGGGCTTGGGCAGCCTGCTCTGGGTGTCCCTGCTTGGGCAGCAATGGCACCAGGAGACCGCCACAGCGCCCCGTCAACCTCAGTCATTCTGATTCTGCGATTCTGTAAGACAGGACCAGGTGGATTCTCAGCTCTGGGGTGTGCGACCCCACAGATCTTGTCCATAAGCGGATTTTGTTCAGTGGGTTGGGATGGATGCTGAAACGATAATGACTCACTAAGAAATCCTAGCTCCTCTCTCCTTTCAAGCAGCAGAGAGAAAGGGCAGCTTCAAATGTAAGCGGATTATTAAAAAAAAAAAACAACAACACACATACACTCTCAAAACCCCACTTCCAGGAACTGGAGAAAGTGATGCTAAGCTTTATTGCACTGAAGGAGCTACTCTTCCCACTCAGAAACATGAATTAAATGGCTAATAAGCAACAGTTTTATTAAAGACGAGAAATTAATTAGGCAGATAAATAAGTCAGCAGTAACTAATTCCCAGAGCACTATCATAACAGCAGCAGTTGTGTCTCTCTCCGGAGAGGTGCTGGTTACCCCTCGCAGCTCCCTGCTGCTCGTGCTAGCTGCCGTGGCACTGCTGGGGCTTGCTGCCTCTGCAAGGGATGCAGAGCACTGGGAGCTCAAGGGGAGATCCACTTCCACACGGGGCCTCCAGTCTCATGTGGGTGTACTGGGGGGATTCCAACCTTTCACAGCCCATCCATGACTCCTGGCTGGGCCTGGTAAGGCTGAATTGACAAAGGGGCTCCAGGAGCTCGCCAGGGCACACCTGCTGTAGGCAGGATGCTCCATGTCCCCTGTCCTCCAGCCCCAGGCCCTGACTCCGTGTTTAGCAGCAGAGACATGAGCACAGACTGCCACAAAAACCTACGCAGAGGCACAGCGAGGTGCCAATAAGAAGCTGTTTGGACTCGGATGTATGTGCAAACCTATGCAAGTTTCCAGCTCAGATTCCAGCCAAAGTAACATTTGCTGGGTAGAAGATACAGTGCTAGGTACGTCTACCCTGATTATGCGAAATTGCCAGACGTATGGAAATCAGAAGAAAGCACCAGAAATTGCTCTGATACGCATTGCATTTCTTGTATAATGCAGCGTTTCCAAGGGGGCACTTTCTGGGAGAGTGAGAAAATTAGCATACTTTCAAAGCACACAATTTCTGGGAAGCTGGAAAAGGTCTTACAATAGTTAAAGCGTCACCTTTTAATCAATGGAAGCTTGTATTTCTTCTGTGCACAGGGACAAAGTGAACAGGCAAAATGAGGCGTCTTTGGTAAGTGCTTTCCATTACAATGAAATGTTTTGGGTAAGGATAGTGAGAGGTATTTAAATGAAATTGCTTGATGGTCACTGGGGGTGCAAATGCATCTCACTGTCTGAAAATCTGATGATATTGTGCTTTGTGATGCTAACATACACAGCCACAGTCTGACAGGCTCTTGTAGGTGTAGTCATGTAAAAATTTCTCTCACCTCTTCCCTCCTCCCATCTGTGACCCAGTTAGTGGGTCTTGAGAAGATCCTTCAGTAATTTAAGCTATAGCAGCTAACTCTGCTAGAACAGGCTAGGTGACATGCCTGGTGGGTGAAGGCAGTTTTGTGCAAGTGTGGGGGAGAAAGAAGGTAAGGAGGAAGGGAAAGACAGGCATTTGGAGGTTAGCAGCTTCTTAAACCACCACTGCCAGGTCCATGAGCCCATGGTTCCACGGTGTCCCCATCCATAAGGTAGGGGTGGGTGCTTGAAGTCTTGGCTTGCAGTCCTGATAATAGCTCAGGTTGGCTGTGATGAGCGTCTAGCAGTCATTTACTGATCCATCAAATTTTTGTTAGGTTTAAGGCGTACTTTTCAGTTTCCAGGTTAAAATACATTCTAGAAACGGCTGACACTAGCGCTACTTAAAAGCCAAACAATCTGGGAGCAAAAATTCATTTAAACAGACTTCTGGTTAAACCCCTCCCCAACACCTAACATCTCAAGTAAATTAATCTAGCTGTTGACTCATGTTAGTATAAACCTTGTTTATTTTGTCATATACAAAATCTGTTAATTGTTTTCTCATTTAAACAAAAATGCAGTCTCACAGCCACAGGTAAGGAAGGGCTATATGTATGCATTTGTATGGCTACCAGCATGTTCTGTTTCCTTCCCCAGGTGTGTGCTGCCAACGGTCTTCAGCAGATGTAAATCAGTAGAGCTCCAATTACTCCAGCAGAGCTGAATTCAGATGATTTACGTCCACAAGGGATTTGGCCAGCTAAGTCTGTGGATAGAACAGCTCAGCCCTTGGCTTTACATTTTGAAGAGGGTTGTTGGCAAGAAAGCTTTGCAAGGCAGGGAAAATACATTTTCCCAGCCCAGGACATTTCTGTAATAATATCTGTTATTTACTCAGCGCAGTCTAGTCTATTCCAAAAACAATGGAGTTGCTCTTTGGAGCTATTTGTATAATTTATTTCTGGTGGACAAGAACCAGATCTGTTCCAGGGAGGAGGAAATGGCCCAAACCGTTGGTGGAGCTATGTGGCAAGCTCCTTTCAGTGGATTCCTAGAGACCTCTGCCTGCCTCTGTGCTGCAGAGTTTTAATTCACTCATCAAGCCCATTCTTGAGAGTTTTGCAGGCTAATGTGATTCAAGAGGTGTTTGACACAAGATAATTGTAAAGGGCTTAAGTAGGCATAGAAAATCTTCTCTTCCTTCAAGGATTGTATCAAGCAAGTCTAAGAAACAAGGTGCTACAAATACCCGCTCCAAGTCAATTTAGTGAATGATTTATCAGCAAATATCCAACACCCCTAGGAGAAAATATGGCCCCAAATATGCTTCCATTGTATCTAATGTCTTCTGATATTTCCATGCACACTAGAAACAAGCCTAGATATTTCTGTTAGTTCAACTCCGATTCACCAAGTATTCATCAGCTTCCTGACAAAGCTCAGGCCCACCACTGCTTGTATTTGTCAAACCTCCAAACTTATTGAAATGACTTCTTTTTCACCAAGCATTCAAGGCGAGGACAGAAATGACTCTCTGTAGCAAAAGGTGAGGGAACAACTGGGAGTTATTCAGAAGATACGAACATAATGGATTGGTAAGCTTTAAAGGCCATTTCAAATATCACTGAAGAATCTAGGATAAGATTAACTCACTTCTCTGGCATAGTGGAAATCTGCACTAGAAAAATACATCAAAAATACACAGGACAGTCTATTACAGGGAAGCAGAGGTAGATAGATGCTACAAAGATAGATGCTGCATGCTATGGATGGCAACAGTAAAAGGCACCAAGATCTATCTTGGTTTAGGTGTGGTGTGAGAATAACCTGCTAAAAACATGGAGCCTGAACAAGTGGCTGGATTGTTGTCTGTTATGGAAAGCATCTAGAGTATGGAATGGGTACCATGAAACACCCAAAGCAGCAAGTAACAGAGGAGTGAAGTATTTGAGCACTGACATTATAAAAGTTTAAGCATGCAGTATTTCATATCGGTACGGCTGAGAAAATTGCAGTGCTTGCAGTTGTGTATTGATACTCTTTCACAGGTTTGACTGATTGTCATCCGGAGAGCATCTGTCAGATCCACTTTGGACATTAATGAGATGATGGAGGTAAACTTAAAGTGGAAAGATACTGACTGAGGAAATACAGAAAAGCAAAGGACTGTATTGTCCACTAGCACAATGTGAACAAATAAAAACAGATTTCTGTCTGGCAAATGTCTTTGGGAAGGAGTGCTTTGGGGAAGTATGGTGGGAAGTTTTTGAGTGGAATTACCCAGCATTCAGTGATGGTGAAAATTAATTTCTCTGAACTTCTGCTTTCTAAACATTAGGTCAAATCTAATCTTGTTAAACACTTCTGCAGTCTGTGGGGAAAGGAGAGCACCCTATAGGGTGACTGCTGAACTTTAAGGAAGCTATTAGTGTAGACCAAGTTGGAAATGTTGTGTAATAGAAGTAGTTCTGCTTTGGTTTGTGGATTGATGGTGTGAAGGGATCGTACTCTCAGAAGAGCAGCCTGGATGACTGGTCTTCCTATCAGCAAGTATCTGCAGAACTGTTAACTGAGATAGCTCTCCCCACCAACAGCTTTGCTGAAGGCTGTGACCAGGCACACTTCCTCAGCAGGGATTCTGGTCTTGCAATGAAGACACTCCTTTAAACAGTAACAGGAGCAACCCCGCTGAGAAGACTACAATAAATGCTTCACTCCTTAGCCACCGAGGGCATCTGTATGAAGAACAGCATCTCCAAAACATGAGGGCAGGCAATATGAAAATCCCTGAGTAATGCAATGTGCTTGGACTAAAGAGACAAAAATCTTCCTGAACTCAGTTTGTTCAGTATTTTACCAGATCCAGGCATTGCTTGGTTCTTTAGAGCTGTGGTTTCCTCAGCCTCTGCGTAATTGGTTATATGCTACAGTGGCTCCTTCCTGCAGTCTTTCAGTTACTTTCCTCCACTCTTGTGTTGCTCAGGCATCTTGGTGCTTCAGAAGAAACTCTTCTACTTAATTACTGTTATTTTGTTGTAGCTTTTGGTAAGTGTCAGTCTTCCCTGTCCACAAAGAGAAACTGGGAATGTTCTGGAAAGAAAGAAGGAAAGAAGGATGCCAAGAAATGTATTCAGATAAATAATTCTTTGAGGAACTGACAGAAAGTCATTATGAGAAAAACAAATAGAACGGTGCAGTGACTTGTCTCCAGGTTGCTGGTGGCTGAAGGCCCAGAATTTTCCTCCTTTCAGAACTGCAGGCTTTTTTTTTTTTTTTTTTCCCTAATTTAGTGGCAAATATAGTACTTCTCATTCTTTGTGAGTCACTCACTCATTCGAGTGAACCTGAAGGTTTCTCCCAGAAGTGGAGAACACTCTCAGATACCACTCGGATCCATTTCCCAAAAGTCTCCAAATTCACTGAAGACCAAATACTTTATTTTCTAGGCCAAGATACCAGAGGGCAGGTATTTGATTAGCAAAATAACAACCAAACAGCCCCGGGCAGGTAGACACAATCTGTACTGTGTAGTACTCAGTCTGGGGTAAACAGACACAAGAGCTGTGCCACTGAGCCAGCACTTGGAGTTGCCCTGTGGCACTGGAGACACCACAGCTGATATCATCAGTAATAGCAATAACTCTGTGGAATCTGCCAGAAAATGCTCCTTTTCTAGAGTCCACTGCTGGAGGGGATATGCTGACTCATCATTTATTCATTTTCAGTGTGTATTTTTGTTCTGGTGCTGACAGCATCAGCTGAGGTTACCACCTCATATGCTCATCCCCATTAACTCTTTGGGGACTCCTCTTTGGGGCCTCCATCTCCCTGCAGCCTACCTAAAAGACAAAGTTACAGGGGAACCACTAAGTTCCCTCCTACAAACACAGTCTCCCAGGCCCTGAGAGCAACGCAGTTACCACTGAAAAGCAGGGAACTCACAAATCCCACGAGTATGTTGTTGTTATCATGCAGCCCATCTTGGTTATTGGCCTTGTCCTATGAGAAATTATCTGGGCTTGATTCTGGGAAAAACACACCAGGAAAAATACGAAGTTTCCTAACTTCAGCCGAAGACCATGGAGGTCTGACATTTGCTTTTGGCAGCCCTTCATCTGCTGGCATGTGCTGTCAGCAGACATGCTGCCGTGTTTCAGAAGTCGTCACCACATACTGATCAAAATTCCCTGGCTCATTAAAATCTCTGTGCTCCCTCCTATTTGTTTGGCAAGCTACATTTAAGTAACCTGATTCATGCGTTTTCTTTTACCTTTTCATATAACTATAATTTTTGAAATGTAGAAGAATATTTGTAGCAGGTGAGAGCTTCTTTGTAATGATACTGAGATTGAATCATTCTGTAAATTAAAATATGTATTTTGCTTCAAATCTCCTATAATTCAGCACTGACATTAATTATAGTTTTTCTTATCTATCTTAGTATCTCTCAGTTGCTTTCTTTTAATCCTGTTTCACATTTTCCCTGCTTTGCCCATTGCCTGACACAAATAAAGTATACATGGGCAATTATTGGGATTTTCAAGGCAAATTTGGCAGCCTCTTTATTTACTTTGATTCAGCTGACAGTCATATTTGACATTTTTTTTCAGGAACAGTGTTTATTAGCTGAATAAATGTCGGCTGGCAGTGTTAGCAGAGCATTTCCATTTTGGCTAGACCCCCTGAAAATCTCCTTTGATTCAGTATTGAACGTGGTTTATCTTTACAAAACCACAAAGAATTAAAAATTTCGAATCCAAAGCGTTTCTCTGTGCATCGTGTTTCTGTGTGAGAGACATCAAGGCAGTGGAAGTCGCCCTGCGGCTTGCTGCTGCCTGCAGTGCGTGACTGATGCACCTCAGGTAAGCGGCATCTTCATGACCTGCACTTTTCCTTGCCCTGTTGGGAAGAACACAGCCAGATAGTGAAATCACTAGTTCCACAGACAGCTGCAATTCCTCGATCTTCCATCTCCATGGGCAATTAATAAAAGTGGAGTCATGGAGGAACAAATGTTTCCATTGCAGCAAGTAAGGTGGAAGGGTTTAGATGTGTCTGCAGCACTGTGTGTGCTGACTGTGTAGGTCCAGGTTCTTGCTGGCTGTTAGGTGGGCAGGAATTGAGACTGGGCTATGGGAGTTGGCACACTTCTTGTGTAATGTCTGTACAAGTTCGTAGTCCTGTGATTATGCAGCTGTAGGAACTGCTCTGTTTCTGCTTCCCTGAGGGAGCAGGGCTGCCCTTCAGGCTCTTATTAGAGGCACCCAGGGACAAGCTGGGACTGAGAGGATCAGGCAGCAGAAGTACCAGGTTAGCACATGGCTCAGAGGGTTGGTATGGCATGATACTCCCTTCCTTCCTTCATGGTGTGCTCCCATGTCCCCAGCACCAGCCGGCCTGGCTTAGGGCAGAGGCAGGACATGTCTGTCTGTGTACAGGATCAGACCATTCTCATCCAGCTCTCTGCCACCATCCCACTGGCCTGTGATAAAGGAGCAAGATGCTCCCCACTGTTCCCTGTCCTCCCATGTCCTCGGTGCTCTCCCAAGGCTGGTCCCAAGCAGCTGGAATGGGACCCAGCAGGGCAGGGGCAGTGGAGGACCTGGTCCACAGAGCTCCATTTCTTTCCTCCTCCCAGGATGAGGGACATGAAGCAGACTTCAGCCCCAGATCACAGTCACCTATGCTGCTGGGCTGAATTGTGCTCTCCAAGGTGGTTCAACCCGGGGCACATCTTAGGGTCAGTATGGGCCAGGAATGGCTCTGGGTAAGATATTTGGGACAGCTTTGGCTGCTCCCGGGCTCATCTAATTTGCTAGTCAAGGGTGAGCTGCCTAAAGTCAGGAACATATGATAAGGTCAAGGAGATGTTCAGAGCTGGTAAACTGCTGAGAGAGTAGGGTAAGAAGGGTATAAGGCTTGTGTCTGTTATTTCACTGGCTTCTGTCCATAAGCATCCATGATTTTCCTGGGTGGAAACAAGGTAAAAATGACTGTCAGAGGACCCACTTCACAATTCCTATTTCCTTATAGAGGTACCAAGGTGTAACCCACACCAGTGTGAGAGAGGACTACTCCTCAGCTGTGCAACTGAGACTTGTGCTGGCCATTTTCCCCCACTTGCTGTTCCCACCACACGAGGCATGGCCCTATACTCACTCAGGAGCATCTGCTGTGAATTCACTGCCCTGTGACAGAGGCTGAGGCGTCCGTATGTAGATTGGATTAGACTGAAATGTCAAGTGCTCGCATGTGGCTTTGCCTTCCCCATCAGGGAAGCAGGCAGCTGAGACTTTGTGATGTTTGTACTATAACAGTACGAAGATGTTCAACAAAGTGGCTGTGAGGTGCAGATGCTCCATGATTACAGCATGCCCAAAAGCGATCTTGGTGTCTCAAAAGACAGACAGAGCCCTTATCACAAAGTCCTAAAGACTGACTGAATTCACACATGACACTGAAGCAAATACGTGTGTGTGTGTTGCTTCTCCAGAGATAATCTCCAGGAGCTCAGGCTCCTTGGGGACAGCCATTTCCAGTGGCTGCATGATATCATCCTGCATCACAGCATGCCCCTGCAAACAGCTGGTGAGCTGAACTCCGAGGGTTCAGGCTCAGTTCAGCAGTCTCCAGCACAGCTGGTGTGGGAGAGATTGAATTTCCACCCAAGCTGCTTGCTATTGCACCAGTGGGGGAGTCGATGACTGCACATGTAACCCAGGATGGGTAAAACATCACTGGCAGAACTGGTGCCCCAGCAGAAGGGATGCTAATTTAATGCAAAGGGACCTCATTCTATAATCACATCTGCTGGCATAAATCAAGATTAACTTCATTGGTGCAAATGGGGTAACTCCAGAACAAATCCTGTAGGGGCAGGTCTAACGTTGTGCCTGATTCCAGTTTTTTTAATTTGGACAACAAAATGGTGTGCTGCGTGCCCATTGCATTGCAAGTTTGCTCTCTGCGGGAGCAAAGCTGTCTTTGGAATAGCTCTTGACACTTCTAAGCCTCTACGTGAATCTCTGCAAACACCACCGATAAGCAGGAAAAAGAAGAAAAAAAAAAAGCACTATTTCCCTCTGCAAGTTGTCAACTCTCATTTTCATTTTTAAATGCTTCTCAGGATCTCAGGGGTGGGAGAAGAAGAAAAAAAAAAACAAACCCTGGAAGTATTTTCTAAGCTTGATTAGTTTCATGTCTGTAGGTGACATCCACCTGCAAGCCTCCAGAAACTGCCTCCTGGACTTCGATGCTGCACAGTGATGGAGGGAGGTAGGGCAGAATTTGTAATTACTACCTGCCATCACCTCTGACTGTACATTTATCTGTCAAGACTTTTTGACAAATTACAGGCAGGTGCGTGGCCTGTCCTACACGCTGCAGAATAACAAATCCCTCGTGATTCATCCCGATGAAGGGATGCTTTCAGTCCTGAGACCTGGCAGAACCCTGTCCTGACATTGGGTTTGTGCACCAAGTACTGAGTAATACTGTGCCTTTTGAAAATGATTCTTGATAGAAAGAGGTGCACAGGCACTGAAGGGAGGAAAACTGCACGGGTTCATTTTCATAACTCCTCCTTGCCCAGCTATGGGAGATCCTTTGGAAAAGGGAGAGAAGGCCAGGCTGGATGGGGCTTTGGGCAACCTGGTGTGGTGGAAGATGTCCCTGCCCATGGCAGGGAGTTGGCACTGGTCCCTTCCCAAACCAGTCTATGATTTTATTATTCTGTATGAAAAGCCATTGTTTTCTTCTGCAGAGGACATGACAATGAATATGTAGCCTTAACCATGTAGAAATCATTTGGAAATGACCATATTGCAGTCTTTTATATTAAAACCTTAACAACACTCTTTTATTCTCTGATTCTCAGAAGCTTCCACCATGGAATTTCCCACTATAAAGACACAGAAAACCTTCTAATCCTTTAAAATATTATTTGGGACAGCTGAACTCTCTATCAAATAGGTTTTAATAGCTGTGTATTACAGAGGTCATTGCCTTGTCGCCATCGCGTACATTAAGGGCAGAACTGTGCACTGAATCAGCTGCCACTCTCCTGCTACTAGACTATCCCTCATTTTGATGCAAACTCAAGAAAGTGCAATGCATGAAGAGATTAAGAATTAAGTGGGTTCAGATTTCATATGGTTGTGTTTTCTGAGGCCATCTGGTTAGCAGCATGTATTAAGAGAGTGAGACAGCTGCTCTAAGTATAACAGTAAAGTTGATGAATGCGGATTAAAACCACCAAGAGTTTAGCATTTGATGATATCAGCCTGGGGAGACACTACACTTGCCCTGGTAAACAACTTAATGTCATCACCTGAAATATTCTCCATGCACTGACTTGTGGAATTGGATTTTTTATATAATATCTTATGGTTTTGTCCAGGCCATCTGGAAAACAAGCTGCCAAAAGCCGTAAGAAGTTTGCTGCTAGTTTGCTTCAATACACAGCATTGAGGGTTTTATTAAAGAACAAGAGAGATGCAAATAACAAGGTGTCAAAATATTGGAGGAGAATTTCATTAAACTTCACCCTGGGAACAGGTGGCCTTTTTTTCCTAACCCTTAACAGCTTGAAGTACGTACATTGTGCAAGAAGACTGTCTTGCCATTTCTTTTCATTGTGAGCAACACTTTTTTCTTTAAGTTGTATTATCACCCATCTCCATCAGAAGTTTCTGAAGCACAGCACAAACATATTTTTTCTGCTTAACACAAAAATGCAGTTCAGTCAAAAGTGTAAACTCATGCTCTCCTGAAGTATGCTGGGTTAAGATGTGCACCTCAACTTATGCGCATTCAGAAACGTTTCACTACATTTTGGCCACAGTCCCCTTCTCCACAAAGCTATTGGTTTTGCTTTCTTCTTCCAAAATACTGACCTCATAAAGGAAAAAAGAAAAAGAGAGAGAAAACAAACAAACAAAAAATAGATGGTGAGCACCTGACAGACCGAAAGGTTGTTATTTCCAGAAGTGGGCACAGTGTGGCTTAGCTTTGTACCTTGTACTTGCTTATCAGAACCAGCAACAGAAGAGAGTTGGCTGAGATCAGGACTGTGCTGGCTGACCTGGAGCTCGAGGGAATTCAGGACACAGAAATCTGTGGCCATCAGCATTGACACAGGTGAAGAGGCATTAGGAGGTAAAGTAGGTGCCACACACTATTTTACTTTTCTGTGAAACATGGAAAGCTAAAGAGATTTTGTTATGCTTCTTGTTTACTTCATTTTGCTGTTATTTTCTGCTCATGAGAGAAATTGAAATTTTTTTGCCCCTGCTTCATGGATGACTCCATAGATACTTGGAAACAAAACGGAATTCATCACACATAGTACTCCATTAAATCAAACTTCATTGGACAGAAATAAATTTTTATTCTTTCTACTTGAGAAGGTCTTTGTTGACATCCATTTGATTGGAATCGTTAACACTACTGTGGAAAGAAGTCTTTGTTAACAACTCAGCATCTCCTCTGTTTAGCTCGACTTTGAAATGCTGGGTGGTAATGCTTTGACCTTCAATTCCTTCTCTCACAGGAAATGCAAAATGATGTGTATATGATCAAGACCGAAATCATCAGATGCCAGTACTATACTCTTGGAGGTGCTTTCTTTGCCGTGATTTTATTAATGGAAATTTCACTTGTTCTGACCAGAGCCAGCCAGGAAGCAGTTACACAGCAGGGATGAGCATAGGCTGTAGGCTTAATTCCCTGGAAAAGGTGTCTGTTTGAATGGTCTCTGTGACAGAACTGGTGAATGTTTGTAGATGAAATAAGATACACCAAAAGTATAGCCAGTCACGGTGCCATTGTTTTCCTCCAGACAAGCAAATAGGATCCCAGCAAATCTAAAATAACATGGTAGGAAGCAGACAGAGCTCGGGCTCTTTCCCCACCCGCAGTGCATACAGAAACAGCAGTCTGTCCACAGGCTTGTCAGGGTGGGGTTGGGACCAGTCTGAGTAGACATGGAAAAGACAGACAGTGGGAAACATAAGGCAAGAAACTACAAGAACTTCAGTGCTGCTTCACCCCTGAGAACTTCAAAAAAAAGTTTTCAAACAAGCAAGGGCAGCCTCAGCTTGACATTTCTTATATTGCTTAGGTGAAAACAAGCAGCAGAAGGAAAAAAGGAAGAGACTCTTCTAGGTCTTGTCTGAACAACATAAGGGAGCACAAATGACTCACACATTTTTGCCCACTTGTAGGTGACATAAAAGAAATGAACTCTCTGCAACAGCAAAGAAGTTTTCTTTTCTGTTGTTGAGCAGCCTCACTTTGCATTTTTGTCACATACTAAGGAGGACAGAGGTGCACATTGATTTTGTAATGGGCAAAAGCTGTGGCGCTTCCCACAAAAAAAAACAAGGTAGTGGTGCAGATATTGAGGGTCCCTTTACCCTCACATGCACACTTTACACTTTGATAATTGCTGCCAAATTACACCCAAGCTTAAGCAAAAACACATACAGAAACAGAAAAGAAGATTGGCAGTAGCTCAGTGAACTGTGCATTAAGCAAAAATAAAGCTTTCTGTATCAGAGAAAAAGTATTTTTTTTTTTATTTTTTTTTTAACAAAATCCTCTCCAACCTTCCATACAAAAATTTGACAATTTACAACCAATTCAAGGCATTCAACTTTCAACAAGCATTCCCATTCAACGGCATTTGAGTGGTGTTATTTGCCTTTGTAGACTATGGATCCATGACTAATAAGAAGCCAGTGACAACACAGATTTCTGTGGAGATGAGGTAAGGTTTAGCTTTCTGACATCCCCTCAAATCATTGAAGCTGGACATTAGATCCATTCATGGATGCAGATAGACAATATAAGCTGTGTACTTAATCTGTTTGGTGATAACTGCTAATGGTGGGCGTGCAAAGGCTCACCAGTTCATTCTGTATAAGCTCATGGGATGAAAATTCCCTGAGAAGGAAATGTCAGCAATTTTTAGCAATACACAATCCGAGAGACTCGATGAAGCATTCGGGAGGAGTCAGCCATACTCCTGGCTTTCCCTCTCCGAAATCCCAGTCACCTTTCATGCCACTGAGCGGTCTCTGTAAGGAAGACAAGGCTGAAGTTCATGTCTGCAGGAACCAGGGGTGAGGTTTATGTGAGAAGCGTGGCCCTCAGAGATGTGCCACTGTCCTTCTCCTCTCTCCCAGCCTCTGTCCTATTCCTCTGCAGGGACTGGGGAATGGTCTTTCCTTTAATGACTTTATTTATCACTATTGCATCTATCTGTGGCTATTCACCCCACAGCTCCCTAACTTAGTAAACCAGCACCTCACCACCAGTCTCCACGGGATGCTGGCAGTGCTCCTCTTCTTCAGTATGTCTCTATGAGTACAAACCACTGAGATGCCTTTCCCTGTTCCTACTATCTCTTGAAATAAGTTAATTCTTGTGGTCAAATAACAGAGAGCATGACATTAAACAGGAAAACCACAGGGAGTCACATTATTTCAGAAAATAGTGCTGCTACTTTCCATGTTTTCTACCTGGAGCATCTATAGAAGCAGAAAACTGGTTTATACCATTACCAAAGCCAAGCACTTCACATTTATTTGATAACGCTGGGGTAATTTCCCTGAAAATATAAAAATATTCTTAATCTAGGTTTCTTATATATGAAGATTATTGAGTAAGCAGAGAAACAAAAGAAAGTAATCTAATGAATAGCCTTCTGTTGCACCAGAGGGGCACATCTTTAAACAAGTAAAACTGTACAAATATAGGAACTTACTCCGTAGTGTGTATAATCTGAAAGGAATTTACTTCAATTTTAATTGCCTGTGGCGACAGGCACCAGAGGAGTTTGGACCGGATGTCACGGATGGCCCTTAGCAGCATTTAGTGCTTCTCTGGCAGGCTTATTTCTGCTCTAATAGATGCACTGGGGACCCATTTCCAGAGCATAGACAAAATCAATTTGTTTTCACAGAATTTTCAGCAATTTCCTAGGTTTAGGGCTGTGTTTACTCTTGATCTTTTGGATATAGAAGGAATTTACAATGCATTTCTAAAATGTTAGCAAACACTTATGGTAGTTATTAACTCAATATCTCTTGGAGTCTCACTGTAAGTCCCACATAAGTGGGATTTTAAGATACAGTGTATGGTCGCTACTTTCAAAAAATAAAACACACTAATAAGATAAAAAAAAAAAAAAAGAAAAAAAAAAAAAAAAGAGAAAAAAGATTATGAAGCGTCAGCCAAAAAGCTACAAGAGCAGATTTGAGATTTGTAATAGTGTCTATTGGACATATTTTGACACATGGTCTGGTCTTTGTCTTGATCTTGCTCATCCATTTTGCAAAATGTGCAAGCCTATCTTCTAGGCATTAAGATGAGAAGGGAAGAAATCAGTGACAAAGCCAAAGAAGTACCAAGAAAGGGTAAAGGGGGACAGTTTCCTTTAGCAAAAAGGATCTGGTCTGAAGCTAAATGTTGCTGTAGACTTCTGAAAAATGCAGAGTGCCTTCAGCTCTAATTACCTTCAGCAGGGTTTGAGCACTTGTAACACGCTGCAGAACTATGCTGGTCCTCAGAGGACTGCACATTTGCATTTGCAACCCTATTAACTTTACAGATACCTGTTGATTGCATGACACATTTTATAAGTGGAATATGTCTAGATGACCTGATGCCGTCATCTGTGTACAAGTGTACCTGGTTTCAAAATGTTCGACTAAGAGTATCACATTCCCTCATTTTATTTTTGTCTTGTTCATTAGAGGTAGGTATCCTTGGAGATCAGGTACGGTGGAAAGAAAATAGATTGTCTCCTTTCAGTTGTTAGTAGCAGCTGAGGTCTGGGCAAGGGGGAGCAGAGAAGCGGCTGATTGTACCTTGTCTTCTGAGTTTGCTGCCTGGAGGAGCACGAGGCTCTCTGCATCAGAAATCTTCACGAGGCATCAGAGCTAATCCTGGAAACAATGACATCTTAGTGACTTAGGATAACAGCAGCCACGTACACTGCAGAGGGAAAAGTCTGCAGTTCTACATTAGCCATGTCCCTTCTATTTCCTCGGCAAAGGAAAGAAATAATAAGCAACACCTCAAGAGAAGAAGGGGAAAAGAATACAAATGCAAGCATTATCACACGCTGATTTTCAGTCTGATTTAAAATTAAAGGTTCATATTGTCAGCCAGTCTAAGAGGGTCTGTAAATATAAGAGTAGATTTAAAGAGCTTTATGCTTCCCAGCTTGAAGGCTGTTCAGCAAAATTGGAGATGGCACCAAGTTAGTGATTAATGGAAATATTAAATGCATGAAGGGATAATGTATTCATATTCAGAACAGCATTACATTACCAATCAGTTGTTTTGTTATAACGTGCCCCAATTATGCTGTGCTACAAATGCAAATACATTTTGATCAGTTGAATCAATAAGAGA
Organism: Anas acuta; assembly: GCF_963932015.1. NCBI lineage: Eukaryota > Metazoa > Chordata > Aves > Anseriformes > Anatidae > Anas > Anas acuta. The sequence continues at coordinate 17,783,511 of NC_088979.1, forward strand.
GTTTCATTATTACAGCTTCTTGTTCAGATTTGGAGAGCCTGGAAACAATGAGATCTTGATTATCCTTTGTGTAAATGTTGACAAATGTTAGTTATATTTGTTAATGCACTGCTGGAAGACATTGAGATTTTACAGTGATGATGTGGGAAGGGAAGGGAAGGGAAGGGAAGGGAAGGGAAGGGAAGGGAAGGGAAGGGAAGGGAAGGGAAGGGAAGGGAAGGGAAGGGAAGGGAAGGGAAGGGAAGGGAAGGGAAGGGAAGGGAAGGGAAGGGAAGGGAAGGGAAGGGAAGGGAAGGGAAGGGAAGGGAAGGGAAGGGAAGGGAAGGGAAGGGAAGGGAAGGGAAGGGAAGGGAAGGGAAGGGAAGGGAAGGGAAGGGAAGGGAAGGGAAGGGAAGGGAAGGGAAGGGAAGGGAAGGGAAGGGAAGGGAAGGGAAGGGAAGGGAAGGGAAGGGAAGGGAAGGGAAGGGAAGGGAAGGGAAGGGAAGGGAACCCTACTGAAGGTATCTGAGTTACAGCCATAGACGTGCTGTCTGATTTCAGGGAGTGCTCTGTGACCTTTCTTTAGCCACAGGCTATGCCTGTGTAGGCAGCATTGCAATTCTTTGTTGTGGGTCTGTGCAGCAGAAGAGCTTGTGCTGAGCAGCAGGCACTCATGTTGCTCTCTATTCAAGGCAGTTTCCTTCAGAGTAGATCCAGTCTGTCCCCATAGATGATTGCTCATTAGAGATGTTGGTGAAACTCATGGAAAGTGTCTCCTCGTTTTCTATGAAATTCATGGAAAGCATCTCGGAAGGAGCCCAGCCCATGCCCACCATGGCCTGCCATGAGCTGACCCAGACACAGTGCAGGGTGACTACTGACTCAGGCTCAGAGAGCACTCCTGCTTTGAACTGAAATGCCAGTACCAGCACAACAGCATCACAGTTCTGTCATAGCTGAAAGAAAATATGGTTGCAATTTTGAGAGGTTGCTTCTGAACACAGCTACATTTAATATCCTTAATATTTCTTCTCACTTTTTCTCTCACTTTTTCTTGGTGTAATTGCTCATCACAGCAGGCATTCAGATTTTTCCTGTATTCATCTAATAGTAAAATTCCTGCATTCTAATCAGTGAGCTCAGCTATGGTCAAAGAAACCCACCAAAAAGGTAAGGTATGACAGCTCATTATAAGACTCCATACCCACTGTTCCTTTCATGTCTCAGAGAACACAGTAGAACTGGTCAACGTTTTTCACTTACAAACAATTTTTGATGGAGAAATGAAAAGAAACTGAGAGATGAATCAGTGCAGTAGGAAAATGTTGACAGTCTGCTGGATGTCTGCAACCATTGCTGATGGTAAAAATGATGAACTTAAAAGCATACAGCTACTTGAAATAAAAGGTAAAAAAAAAAAAAAAGTAAGACATTTTTCTCTGGGCACAATGTCTGACAATAACCAAACAACACCATTCTAGTGCTTGTGCTTTAAAGTAAGGTGGCAGAAAAACCACAAAGAGGAAATCAGTGAGCCAGAGTTACAGATCACATTCAGAAAGCCTGGCTTTTTTGTTATACAGTTCTCTCATGGCCACATTCATGAAAGCTGGTAGGAGCTTATCAACAACCTCTGTCTCAGAGATGTCATTTGCAGGGGAAAAAAATCTAGTAAATATGATACTTCCCCCCCCCCCCCCCTCTTTGTATTAGAAGCCAGCACCATAACAATTTTCTTTTTCATATTTTACATTTTGTTCTCTTCACTCCTCCAATTTCACATAAAACAAATAATTAATATTTTTCAGCTGGTTTTAGGCACATAGTCTGGTTTGTTAGGATAATTTGAAAATAATGCTTGCATGATTAGCCCTGAGAATGCAGAGATCATTATCCAGACAGATGAAGCATATTAGATTTGTGTTTTTTAAAACAATTCACCTTTTTCAGATGTCTGTACAACTAGGAAGAAAAATCAAATAAAGTGTAGTGGATTTTATTTATTACTCCTGGTTTAGTCTTTCAACTCTTTAATTCCAAGCTAAATTAGCATATGAGAGCTGGCCTTTACATCTTGATGTTTGCTTTTAATGAAACAGTTACAATCATGTTCATTTATTATTACTATTATTATTATTATGATTATCCCCACTGCAGGCCTGAACACAGGCAAAAATGCAAAGCACATCCTAAAGCATATAACTGGGGAGTCTTCTCTTGGTTATTTACTGGAAGGAGATGACACAGTAACTGCAGAATAGCAGGGGCAAACCTTAGCTCACTGCACAAACGTAGAAGCTGTTGTGGTTTCTCACAGCTCTGCACACAAGTGGCACTGTGACTCTTCCTGCTGTAAACACGAGTGTGGTCACCCTTCACCATTTTGACTTTACTACACACTGAAGATGGCATCATGCAACGTTTGTCATTTGAGTCTCCCCTGGGATGTGACAGCTCATCAGGAGTGCTAAGCAACCAACAGTAATGGGCTAGAATTGTAGGGCCCTGCTTCTGCCCTTCATTTGAATTTGCATCTTTATGAGATGGCTGCTGGCTCCCCTAGAGGTAATGATCCCCATTCTCCCAACCTAGGACTGCGGGCTTTCCCCTTTCTCCATAGAAACACAGAATCAAAGAATGGTTGAGGTTGGCAGGGCCCTCTGGAGGCCCCTGGTGCCACCCCTACCCAGGCAGGGACACCCAGAGCAGGCTGCCCAGGCCCACGTCCAGGCGGCTTTTGGAGCTCCCCAAGGAGGAGACCCCACAGCCTCTCTGGGCAGCCTGTGCCAGGGCTCCGTCACCCGCCCAGCACAGCAGTGCTGCCTGGTGCTCAGAGGGAGCCTCCTGGGTGCCCGGCTGTGCCCATGGCCTCCTGTCCTGGCACTGGGCACCACCGAGCAGAGCGTGGCTCCGGCCTCTCTGCACCAGAGCCACCAGGGCCTGTGAGATGCTAAAGGGAGGCACCAGAAATTGTCTATTTCTATCTCCTTTTCTAGTTTGGGGCAAGTCACATAACCTCTTGCTCCACCTTTAAGCAGTGTCCTCCCCACCTCCAAAGTCTGTAATTACCTAACTGGGGAAATATCAATTTAGTCTGCTTTTGTAGGGCTGTTGTAAAAATTGTTCCAGTGGTGCGACAGAGCATGGCCTGGTGCCGAGATCTGCATTGCAGTGGATTGAGTGGGTAAAACAGGAGAGCTTCTGGCTGACTGCCTGGGAGAACACATCTGGCCCCACAGCCATGCTCCCTGGGAAATGCAGGAGACCACCTCAGCCATCAGCCCCCATGGGATGGCCCCAGCCTGGACCACTGCCTTCATGGCCTGTCAGCATGACCTTGAGCAGCAAAAGAAGGACACCAGTGCCATGCCAGGGGTCAGGGGCCATCCTTAAGCCTTGCAGGTATTCCAGACACATGGAGCACTCCATTACACTATGGATTCAATGTCTTTTTTCTTTTTCTTTTTCTTGAGGCAGTATACAAAGAAAGTGCCTGAAATGACACCTACTGCACCCCTCCGCAGTGATGCTCACCCACAGAGCCTCCTGTGCATGGCTGTTACGTTGTCTGGTCCCAGCGTGGGCTGTGAAAGCCCACGGCCACAATGAGTCACGTTGCTGGTGGGCCATAGCAGGCACTCCCTGGGACCAGGCTGCACATCTCTCCAAAGCTGCCCCTTAAAGCCTCTGCGAGGACAGGAACCCTGAGTCACTTTTGCCCCTTGCTTGGCACTCAGTGCATTACAAATTTTGGTGAAATGCCAACAGATCCACTGTCAATGGGATTGCAGCACAAGGCTGAGCAGAGAGGCCTAAGGTGAGGATAGTAACTTGAAGTGTTGACAAGACCCCAGGAAGGAGTGCTGGGCAGAGTCCTTCTGGGGAAAACAGTTTCTCCTGCTGTGATAAGATCTCTGAAGTATATCAGAATGAAAACAGAAAACATATTTATCTGTGTATTCATCAAAGATGCTGAAAACACTGCAGCATTTGAGCTGCCCATATGCATGTATTTTATCATATTACTTACAAAATGGGAAAGCCTGTCAAAGATCTCTCACAGTTAGACACGAAGAACTGCTAACGCCTTTTAGAGAGAAGAGTGATTTCCTGTAAGAAACTGATGCTGTCTGGCTGTTTATTTAGAGAGGATTTTTACACCAGTTAAATTCTCACAGGTGTGATTTACTTCCTAAGAGACGGGCGGATCTGCTATCCTACATGTTGTGAAGTCTGACCTTGCTCTACTGCAATGGAAGCCACTCCAACTGAGATTTTTCCCCTTTATTTCCCAGGCATAAATGCCTGAAAAGTACCAGTGAGCCCAGAGGTGAGAGGCCACCAGACACCCTGGTGCTCAATGCTTGAAGATGCCCTGGCTCCCAACATTTGCAATTGGCATCCCTGGCAAGCAGGAAGCCCAGCAGGGAAGGACTTGGGGGTGCTGGTGTACAAAACTCTTGATGTGAGCCAGCAGGGTGTGCCTGCAGCCCAGAAAGCCACCCATATCCTGGGCTGCACCAACAGAGGGGTGGGCAGCAGGTGGAGGGAGGGGATTGTGCCCCTCTGCTCTGACCTGGTGAGGCCCCACCTGGAGTGCTGCGTCCAGGGCTGGGGCCCAGGAAGGACGTGGGGCTGTTAGAGTGGGTCCAGAGAAGGGCCACGAAGATGATCAGAGGACTGGAGCACCTCTCCTGTGAAGAAAGGCTGAGAGAGCTGGGGCTGTTCAGCCTGGAGAAGAGAAGGCTCTGGGGAGACCTCATTGTGGTCTTTCATTACTTAAAGGGGTCTTATAAAAAAGACAGAAGGTGACTTTTTCCTCAGGCAGATAATGATGGGACAAGGGGAATGCTTTTAAACTAAAAGAGGGGAGATTGAGATTAGAGGTTAGGAGGAAGTTCTTTCCTTGGAAGAGGGTGGTGAGGCCCTCAGAAGCTGTGGATGCCCCATCCCTGGAGGTGCTCAAGCCAGGCTGGATGGGGCTTTGGGCAACCTGGTCTGGTGGGAGGTGTCCCTGCCCATGGCAGGGGGTTTGAAATAGATGATTTTTAAGGTCCCTTCCAGCCCAAGTCATTCTGTGATTCTATGGTATATGAGGAACATAAAGGAGATACAGGATTTCCTCCCATGTAACACTGAATCATGAGACGTAATAGCCCTACAGGACTTTTCAGCATCCTCTGCTATCTCATGGCTGCATCCCACCTAGAAAGGCCTGTTGGTGATCAAGGGGAAGTGGGATGCAAGCTCGTTGGAAAAGACCAGGAGGATGGGCAACTCTGGCAATACCTGAGCAATACCAGCAACACTCCGTTAATACCTGACAATACTCTGGCAATATCAGCACGCCTCAGTTTTCTTTTTGTTATTTAAAACTTGAAGTTTATTTTTGGTGCACTTGTAAATGTTCACTTTATAAAAAATCCGTAACTCAGGGTGATGGAAGTGGGGGAAGCCACTATGAAGTGCACGGTTATTCCTGGCAGGATGTTCCTCCCTCACTGGTGCAGGTGGGGAACTGGAGCTGCTGTGACTCACCAGTTTTCCTGTTTGTGGTGTGAGGTCACTCAGTATTCTGAGATATCTTTAGTGAGGATGATAAAAAAAAGAAAAGTGAAGCTCAAAAACAAGTCTAGCAAGAAGAGTCCTAAACCACTGAAATAGGAGAGGAGCTGTTAAATTAGATTCATTAAATTAAATTAATTAATTAATTAACACTAAGCTTTCTGGAAGGAATTGCCATAGAATTAATTTAGTGGTAGCAGTGTGGAAACTAGAAATTCAAGCTGATTTTTCTGAGCCAGTTAGAAGTAGAAATCTTATTAAAATATAATGGGATTTGGGAAGCTTATATGCATAGGCTCCTTTTAAATCTCAACCATCATGCATAATCTAGATATGTTTCAAGAGACAGGACAAGATCTGCAGCAGGTGTAAGTCAGGGAAAGTCTATTAGAAATGAATAGCTTTAAACTAAGGCAATTGTCTACCGGGGAACATAAGTACCACCACATCCGTTAACTGAGCATCATTCCATTCTGTGCAACAATCTTAAAAGTGTCTCCTTTGCTTGTTCCTTAAAATTCCTAATCAAAGTGATGAAAAAAAAAAAATGGAGAAGCAAAATCTATGTGTCTGGGTGGTAAATATATCAAGGGAGGGCATCGATGTTTGTTATGCATTTGTGAGGTACTTTGGTCACTGCCACAGTATATAAAATATGCACGAAGACTTTTGAAACTTATTTGTACATTTTGCTTTGCCTAGGCAAAGTAAAACTGCCACTGTCCCATCTCCAAAACTTTGCCCTAGATATTTCCTCAGAAAGCACAAAAAGACAGTAGACTTCAGAGGATGCTGCAGGTAGTAATTATCCAGCATGGTAATAAAAATTGTTAGTGAGACATCATTCCTTCCTAACTGGTATCCTCAACAAGCCCTCAGTGCCAAGAGGGGCTCTCTTTCTTGACCTCAACAAGAGGATAACAGATAGCTGTGTTGACCATCTTTGAACACTGTATAACCCTGTAATGCCTGCTACAGCTAGGGATGCTGGATCCATTCCCCGCATCCTAGACACCCCTCCATACTGGAGGCTGGTTTTGACCTTTGCATCTGTGTCCGTATCTTTACCAGCTGCTCCTTCACACACCTCTGGAGTGATCTGGCTACACCTGGCACTAAACGTCAGGGTTTACTCCCAGGAAATTCAGATGGAAAAAAAAAAAGCCATTTGGGTTAGAAGGTCATGGTACATTAACTAAAAATTCTGTGCCATAAGCTGCAGAACATGTAGATCCACTACTGAAGTTACAGGGAGTCTATCAGCTTACCCAGAGGAAGCATCCGTAAAAATCCGCAGTTTAATTTATCTAGATAATTTCCTTAAAACATATTGCTTAAAGTCACTTTTTTAATGAGAATCACCAGTATCACTTATTTTTCTGCCTATTCCATATAGTCACTTTTTAAAGAGAAAAGACTGTAGATTTGCAAAAACTCAAATGCCTCAGCAGCCTGAGGTTAGCATAGTTAGCAGACTGTATTGGATAATTTCATTAGCAGATTTTTCATCCAGAGTGAACACTAGAAGAGTACACATTTCTGCATGCCCATCACTCCTTTGTATATTGTGGTTTATGAATTATCAGTGTCAGATTTATACAAGCGAAATTAAAATGTTAGATTCCACTGCAGCCCCTAATATGTTAGTATGCTAAACCACAGTGTTAATTCTGTCTTTGTAAGGATTAAGATCTGAGGGATAATGAGATAGTAGCAACAGAGGGTTTCCGCAGGAGCGGAGTACTGTTGGGTCTTAACTATCTTAGTTGCTGTCTCTTCAGTTCTTGCAAACACTTAAAGCATCAGAAGATCCCTTCTTTCTCATTTTTCTCACTCCTTTACATCAGAAAAACCTACAAATGGGCAATTTGCAGTGTTGCGCAGAGCAGCCCTGGTACCCTGCCTGAAAGGGGCCAGGTGTACCAGAAGAGGGGACGTGGAGGTACCCCCAGAGACAGGTAACTGCAGGTAATTGTCTGCAGCAACCCTTTCAGCTCAGGCACCCACACGCTGTAGCATTAACCATGGACAGCAATAGGGAGCTGTTGTGGAGCTGTCCCTCCTCCTCCCTGCTGCCTTCCTCGCTCTCTTTTTGCTCCATGTGATGCGATTATAATCGAGATGAAGCAGAGTGATTACAGGAACATAAGTGCATTAGGACACGCAGTCAGCTGGAATTGTTCTTCCGTGCTCTTTTATGGATTGCTGTGGAGCGGTCAGGGAAAAGCGAATACGAGCCCTTGATACAGTTCATCGCTTTCTGCATGAGTTGTGTGAAACTTGCCCTCCCAATACAGTTATCTGGCTGAGACTTTTTTTTTTTTTACACCTTCTGTCCCTTTTCCAAGTGATGGACTCCCAAGCCGAGGCAGCGCCGTATATCAGCGCGGCCACAGGACGGGCCGGTGCATGATGCATCGCGGTGCTGCCGAGCAGCAAATGCTCCGCTGCACCTTGTACTACACAGCAGCTCTGCAGCGAGGAGCGTAGATCACAGGAGAGTGCAAGACGGCTCTCTTCTCCCAGCGATATAATTAGATCCATTGCTCATCTGTCATACCGAAGTGCTGTAGCAACAGATAGCTGGCCGTCTGTGGCACGGCTCTGCCTGCTCCTCCATCAGGCATGCTGACAGGTCTGCGTGGCGTCGTGTGCCCCGGCAGCAGGAGCTCTGTCCTCTGGCTTAGGGCCGCATCTCTCTGCCTTCCGCCCGCTCATCATCGGAGATGCTGTCCTGGATTATGACAGGGACAAGGGGCACAGAGAGCAAGTGTAAAGCTGTACGGAAGCAGCTCCTGCTCTGGATGTCTCATTCTTCTTCGCCCTACATCTTTGGTGTCTTGCCATTTCTTTCAGCGTTTCTCTTCCTCTAGGTGCTCCCTGGAGGCATGGATCTGTCAGTATTATTTAGCTTCCCCTGTGCCAGCTAGAGCCGTAACAAATCCTGAGGAAGGTCACTGCCATCAGCATCTTGCAGTACAACCATTGTGGGGAAATGGGGGCTGTCCCTGTAGGGAGGAAACTTCCAAGTCTCAGAGAAGAGAACTCTCACATGGCAAAGGGAAAGAAGAGCTCTGGTTATCTCCTAGTGCCAGTCCCATGAACTCCTGTGTCCCAGGCGTTGCATGAGGCAGAGGTTGTATTTCACACTGCTGCTTGGTAGCAGTCCTCCGCAAGGACATAGGCACTGCATCCTGCAGCAGGGCTGCTTGGTCTGACCGGTTAGACTCCAAAAAATTGAATGTGAGGTGTTTGTCCATATTTGTAAATATTCGTGCTGAAGCAGGATGAAAAATGAAACCACGGTAAGTGCTCAAATGTTGGGAATCTTAACAAAGAAAATTCCAATCCCCATGCATCAGTTAAAATGCTTCATTTCTGTCACAGACTGGCTATTTATGGGTTTTATTTTGTAATTTTTGGTTGTAACGAAAGCCTTTGTGGCATTAGCATGGGCACAGCAAGGCTCACATGACATGACCATAGTCCTGTTTAAAAACGTACCTGGTGGAGGCAGACTGGCTGAGGACTGCACATCCCCTTCCCCACACAGAGCTGGAGAGAGCTGCATCCTTTTGCTTGTTTGCAGCTGGAGCCAGCTGGGACAAGTACTAGGGGGTGTTTCTCATGAACTTTCATCTCAAGGGACTTAAGATTTTGCAAGCTGCTTCCAGCCTTTCCAGCAGATGATGCAGGCAGAGCAACTGCAGCTGCCAGCAGCAGCCTTCACTGCTTGCAAAGTGGAGCTGAGGGCATGCGACATCTCCATCCTCACATCCTCCAGCACCATCCTTCCCCTTAGGTGACCTGGACTATCAGCAGGTCTCCCTGCAGAAACTCCAGCCTCTGCTACTCATTTCATCCATCTCTGTACCCACACAGAATGTGCAGTAAGCATTTATTTTGTTTTTATCTCCGCTCTCTTCCAGTGCAGTGAGATCATTTGAGCAAGGTGTTTGCAGCAATGGCAAGTAGGGAGATCCCAGGCTTATAAGGACTTTTTACGGGTAGATGGAAGATGGATGTAGCATTGAACTCCTGTGGGGTGCTTTCAGCCATGTCATCTGGAAAAGCTGAGCCATTCCCGAGCAAGATGAGGCTCTCCTGCCTGGTACCTGTCATAGAAATCATGTCTTCAGCTGATGCCCTGCCACTGGAGACAGTATGAATAGTATCAAAGGTCTCCAGAAATGATGGTTATTAAGCAAGAAGTTTTATGCTTTCACCTCATGTGACATGTCCAAAGACCTAATTTTCTCATACTGTGACCTCTTTTTCGTATGCTGGATTTGTGACAGAAGAATTTGTTAACATGCTCAGCCCTGGGCTCCACTTCTCCACTCAGCAAGGTGAAGTGCTGCTCTCTCTAGGGAATAAGGACCAACAGAAAGGGAGAAAGAGGCTGCTATGAGTCTTGTAAAAACTTTCCATGCCATCCTTGTCAGCCTTCAGCTGGATCTCATGAATGCTCTCCTAGCACTACTTTTCCTGCCTGGCTCTCAGCTCTCCTGGGAGGTCTCTGTTTTTGCAGAGAGAGTTTTTTGTCACTGTGTGTTTTACATTGTCAGGGCGTTCAGGAAGCCATCTGGTCTACCACTCCATCAAAGCAAAGTCAACTTTGAAATTAGATGCAACTTCATTGTTAGATCAGAGCACATCCCACCAAGTTGGGGGTGTCTTCAGTGGTGGGGACTTGACCAGCCTGCCTGAGATTTTTTCCCTTAATATCCAGTGTTACTGGTGTTATGCTGCTACAGCTATCTGTACACATTGGTCTTTTCTGCCCCTCTTCTCTCACATCTACAGGCTAATTGCTTGGGTAGCGATTTCTGATGAATGATTGCCTTTTACATGGAGTTTCATTTGCATCAACTCTCTTCTTATTTGCTTTTGTGTATGAGGGACCTCTGTTAAGTTGTATTAAATTGCCTTCACTGCTGGTATTAGACAGGACTGGTCCCTGGTCAGATCTGTATGGTGCTCCTGAGCTCTGTCTGAGACAAGGGTCCTGCTCTGCTGCTGCAGTTGATACTGGGGACCATGTCTTGTAGTGTGTCACCATGGTCGCTGAGCATATTTCCAGTCCCCTTCTGTGCAACCTGCTGCAAAATGTACTTTGTCTTTGAGCTGCTTCACTTCAGCATGCACTGGACGTGGCATCTATCCAGATCTCTAGCACCCATTGAATGGGTGGTTGGCAGTAATCTGGAGACAAAAGTGCTTCAAGATGAGGAATAGCTGAAGTTTCCCAGAGAAAATGCCTGCCTGGCCACCCTTGCTCAGCAGCTGCAGTCCCTTGGAGAGTCCCCAGGAGTCTTCGAAGAGCACAGAAGGCTGCAAGAATCTGAAAGTCAAACTCAGAAGTGTCTGTGCAAATTGTTTCCATTTTTGGCAGCTCCTGTTTGCTGTTCAGAGTGTGCCATTAGTTGTATTGTGCCGCTCATTTCAGTGTTTGTGCATGTAGCTGCTACTAACTGCAGCTCAAGTTACTTTAAGAAGTGTCTGATTGCATCAGAATGGCAGCCTCACCCTAGGAGAGGTATATGGACCTTTCAAGGCATTGATCAGTTCGTATTTATTTTTGTTTTTTCTTGTTACAAATTCTGTTGCTTTTGTCCGGATTTGCCCTTTGGCCACAGGGCTGTTTTCTTCTCCTGGGCATTGTCATGCTGTGACATTTATTACAGCCATCTCAATCTCCCTCAGGAGGAATCACAGGGGTGACATTTTGCGATCTGAAGTGGTTTGTAAGAGGGAAAAAAACCCAGGTTCATGCTACAGGTCAGATGTGGGAAGTGTCTGTCTAATAAATCCCATCTCACCCTGTGCGTTGCAGGAAGGAGTGGGATTTTGTATATCATATCAGAATATCATGAGTTGATGCTTAACCACACACCTGTGGGATTTTGGCAAAGCTTATCTTAGAAAATAATTATTCTGAGTATATCTTCTCCACAAACAGGATAGCCTCTCCCATCCAGTGTCCTCTGCTCTATGGCAGCTAAAGTCTTTGTTGTTGTTTGCAAAGAGCATCTGAAGAAGGCAGGACAGGTGAGGGAGATGAAGGCCTTGAGACCATGCTTTAGGAGAAGAGGTGTAGGTGTGATGGGGAAGGCTGAGGACCTGAGCCTTACCCCATCCCTTTCATGCACAGACACAGGCACTGATAAACATGACCTCTCCTCTCTGCATTGCTCATCCTTCTCACAACAGCAATGGGCAAAGGGGAAAACCTTGTTCCTTTCCCATTGCTGGAGATTATAAAAAAAATTACCCATACTTTTTTTTTTATACTTTCTGGAGTGTGATATGAAAGTGATGTGAATAAGGCTCTTCTTTATTGGTAACTCTGAGCTTTCAGTATAGAAAAATTATACAGTCTCCCGTCAAATATGGAAAATGAAGTTAATTTTTTATCTGCAGTACTCTGCACTTTTAGCTAGGGGAAGATAACTTGCTATAATTTCAAATCAGTGATTGAAAACCTGTTCACCACTAAGTATCATTGCTGTGCTCAATTTTCCCACATTCACACTTGTGCTGACACAGCTCCAACGAAATGTTAATCTTGTCTAATCACTAGCACAGAGCAGTAAGGAGGCTTGTGAGGCTTGCATTTTTTGTGTGTGGGTGGGTGCTTTTTTATTTTTTTTATTTTTTTGGTGGCTTTTGGTGTTTGCTGGTGGGTTTTTTTTGAGTATATATTTAGTATGCCAATATAGCTGCATCAGTGGAAAACCCTAGCAAATGTACTTCTTGACTGGTGTAACTCAGCAGACTCTTGTTAGAGGTCATAGTTAACTACCACCATAGACAAAAAAAAGTTTGTGAGGCAGCTGCTAGACTGGTGGAGACAAGTCACTTGTCTGGGAAAAACAGGGCTACAGCGCACAAAAGGAGATATGGAGTGAAACTGAAATATGGCTAGGAAACGGGTTCTAGAGCTCATATAATAGCTTACGAGACAAATTCCTGTAGACAGACAATGAAATGTATGTGCCAAAATCAATTAGGATCCTATGAAAATTTAATCAAAGTTTATGCTAAATAATTCCACCCCAGATAAAGATACATTTCATTAATTTTTTATTGTTGCTCATTTAAATTGAAGTGATTACTGCACAGAGCAGAAACTTTGTTGTCATAAATTAATCTAAGCATAGTCCAGGGATCAGCGTGGGGTTAGCTCTGTTCTGTGTGCTAGGATTCCTGGTCTTGCTCCAAGAATCAAGTTAGAATTTTAACAAATTCCTTTCCAGTCGTAATTCTGTATTCTGCTGAGAGCCCGGACAGAACCTGAGGTCTTTCCCTATACAAGCAAGTGCCAAATCCCTGGGTAAAACACTAGATTTTGGCTTCACAAATCTCTCATTTCTCTTTGAAGTCAGGAGTAAACTTAGCTGAAGGACTGGAGAGTCACCTAGCCCTTGATCAGCATGTAACGTGGCAGCTTAGGCTCTCTCCATGCTAAGAATGAGGAAAGTTGCAGAATCTTTAACATAAGCCCTTTTTTATTCATCTGTTACTCTTCTTCTTCCTCAGGTGCCTGTGTGAGAACCTGAATGTATCCAGGTATGTTTACAGCACAAATACAACATAAGTTGTGGACTCAGGTTGCCATATGGTTAGAGTCCATACGAGTTCCTTAGGCTTCTTCAAAACCAAGAAGGTCTGTTATGTCTGTATGAACCTGTATGAACAAGATAGTCATTATATTGTTCATAAGTGTCCATTCTTAGCTGGCTGTGGACTGACATTACTAAATGTACACTTTCCCAGCAGCATTTCCCACAACATTTGGTATTGTGCCACAGAGCATTGCCTTTACCAGACAGATAAGGGTTGGAGGTCCTGTAAAGTAAGTCTAGAGAGCATTCAGAAATCAGAATGTGTCAGCTACTCAGCTGACACATGATAGAAAGGGTTAGAGAAATTCTTGGCAGTATATAGAGGGAAGTAATGAGAAAGGTTAAAAAGGTGTTTTTGACCTTTATGTACAAAATTGGCTAGACTAGGCCAAGGGTAATGTGCAGTTCTAATACACTTATATTTAAAGAATCATGAAAAGTTCCCCTTAATATTTTGCGTAGTTTGGAGGATATAAAGAGCACCAACACTTTAGCTTGGAAAAGGAAATTTCAAGGTGACCTTAGGAGGAAAATTAACTGGAAATGGAAGTGCTGTTTAATTCACTTTACTATTGTGGACAAAGGCATAACAAGAAATGATGGTTCAAAGCAAGGCTGGACAAATTTAAATGAGAAAAAAAGCACAAATATGCAATAGGGAGGTGATTAACTTTTGAAGCAAATTACTATAGAAAATGTTTGTTTCTGTATCTCTTTATGCCTTCAAATGCTTTTCTGAAGTTCGCCCAAGTCAAATGCAAACAATCAGACTCAGAGATAACTGGGTGAAGTTAAGTGGTTGGTGTTCTGGCTGATTTTAGTGCTGAGGCTCTAGATTTTATCTTTTTATTAGATATAGATGACCTAATTTTACTCTTTAAACTTAAGTTTTATCAATATTCTAGCAAAGCGTTTATTGGGTCTAGCAAAACATTCATTGGGTCTGTAAACATAATCAATCAATAAGGTATTGATATGGCAGGTAGAGGTTTGATTAGAAATGCAAAATATGAGAACATCCATGTGATTAATGTAACAGCCCAGACACAAGTGATTTCACATTAGCAAGGCAGGTGTTTGGTTTGAGAAGAGAGCCAGTGGAGTGTTTTAACAGAGAGTAAAATCAATGATTTTGCTGGAGCTCCTCCCAGTATGAATTGCTGCGGGATCACACTGGTAAAGGTCAGATTGATTCAATGGCCGTCACAATTGCCTGCAAATAGAACACCTACTCCTAAAAAATAAACAAACAAGTGCTAAATTTAATGCAGTATGAATAAATACTCCATCAAATATCAATGCCTCGATTGTCTACATAGCAGACCAGTTATATTTATGCTTATAAAAGTGACTACAAAATGTGGCTGCCAGGGAACATATACTTTTGAGTTTCCTCCAAACCTGCTCTGTGCAACTCAAGCTGCCCTACAAGAAGCACAGCACACCAGAAAAGCCATCCAAATCCGTGATCCATCCTTTCACTAAGGGACCAGAAGAAATAACAAGTGTGAGACACACAACAGGCCACCTTCTGCTCAGCCTTGCCTGTGTGCCACAGCTCAAAGAGTGGGAAATGAAGATCCATATTGCTCTCAAGTGGAGTTAGCAATCTGTCTTCAGTAAGATCTTTTGATCCAGGGCTCCTTTGGGAGTGAAGTGAATTGTACCATCAAAGGCAGCTGTAATTCTGAATGCAGAAGTTTTATACTACTTCATTTCAGAAGTAAATTTATATGAGCTTTCTTGGGAACTTAAATAGATGAACCCTTATTCATATCTGTGGGAGCAGAGAGAGCCTATTTCAGATCTTATGCACACTGACTGGGTGATATCCAGTAGTCTCTCAAATCCTTCAGAGATTACCTTGCCACTGTTTATGTCACTATCATATCACATCCTAGGGGTGCCACCTTACCTATTGCCACATTTGCATCTTAAAATATCAGGTTGGTGAATTAGTATGCAGGAGGTCCAGGCAAACTGCTCCCATTGGCATATAGCACGTATTTGTCCTTCTGCCAACGAGAATATTTGCACATGGATTTGGTTTCTCCTGGCTTGATGATAAATGGCTCTGTGAATTTGGTTTGGTCCCAATCCTTTCTCACTGCTGAGAAAGGTGAAGAGAAGCAAGGGAAGGAAATTAAAGCCTTTCTCCCCAAGGGATTTGGTTAACCACATCCATCTGGAACATTTTTATTATCAGGGAGAATAACAAGAAGAACAGATGAACTATACGGGAAGGTATTAACAAATTTCTTCGCTCCCATTCCTCTGAGAACGTCCTCTCTGCACGTTGATCTTAAATTTACATTTCCCCTTTGTTTCTGAATTTTACCAAATAGCACAACTTAATAGTCTTCTCTTCTCTTCCCCAAAGTTCTTAATGTTTGACAAATAAGCTCCATTTCTTTCCTCCAAACGCACCCAAGAATCTCCCCTTGTCATGAGTCCTCTCTAGCAACACCCAACCCGAACTACACATGTAGTCCCTTGTTGGCACCCCATGGGGCAGTTATTACCCCCACACCTAGGAGGAACTTTTCTCAATCTCTTTTCATTGTTTTGAGAAAGGTCAGGTTGCCTTCCAGCACCATCTCCTTCAGCTGCATGTCTCAACATCCTTGTGTTTCTCTCACATCCCTGCCTAGCAAATCAGAGATCCAGCAGCTGGAAAATGGGCATCTTACCTGCTTGTTGTTTTCAGTGTGCTGCAAGTCTTCAAAAAAAGGGGACACTTGTGTTGATCACACCACCCTTTTCAGCTGTGAGGATTTGTCCTCATTCTTGATGAGTTTCGTCTAAAAAAAACAAATATTTTCTAAATATTTCCTGGAGTTGGAATTATATCAGGGGACATGTAGAAGAAAGTACTGAAGGAATGTCCTTGTTTGTATCAGACCTGCATTACTGTAAGCTCCCATCCTGTACCAAAACAGGGACTGACCTGCTGCAGTCTTGCTGGGCTGCATCTTGTTCTCAGCTGTTCCTGAGTCCCTTCCCAGCAGAGCAGCTCTACAGCTATATTTTGGGAGTGTGGTTTGAATGGCAAAAACAGCCAACTGGATGTTCAGGAATATGGTTCATACTCCTGCCTCTCTCTGCTGTGTCGCCTCCTAATCTCTGCAGAATGCTTCTGGCAATCCTGAATGAAAGGGTTAGAGATATAATACTGGCAAAAAAAAAAAAAAAAAAAAAAATCCTTTTTTTTTCTTATTTTTTTTTCCTTTTAGGTATAAACAGAAGAAAGGGACAATGGCTGCAAATAGGTGTGAACTGTGGTGCATCATAGGCAAGGGTGGAATAACTTCCATCATTTTTATCAGTAAGTTTTGTTAGGTTTCTGCAGAAGAAGGTGACCAGAGAGGATGGGAAGAGAACCTAAATTCATAGCCTATAATCACGAGCCGCTCCTTGTGCCACTGACAGTGTACACACACAGCCGGCAATGTTCAGGACATTAAAGTGCTGTGTGAATTAGAAACGGAATTTCCCAGGAGCATTCAACCATACAGATGTACAGCGTACCAAAGAGGTAGTTATATTAGCTATGGGTATGAACATGCTCTCAGGAATGTGTAAAATAGCTCGGTTGAGTACAGCATGTACAGCGCATTCACTGAGAATGAAAGCTGCTAATATGCTTCCAAAATCTGAGCTAGATTTTGTCAAAAATGATGGATCCAGTGGGACACCAGTCTGAATTCTGGGTTTCTTTCAGCTTCTGGGAGATCTGGATGATTTTTTTTTTTAAACTACTGTTTAAAAATTCCCTGGAATGTATCCAACACACTTCAGAAGTCTCAAGTCATAATAGGGATCACTGAAGCTTTTCCAGGCTCTGTCAGTATTCACATTGTGAAGACTCCGAGGGGAATTCTCCCATAACATTTCTAGATAACTCTGGAAACTTGCACAGGAAATTAATTGTCCAGAACAAGTATAAATTAGGATGGATATGAGCATCATAAGAAGTAGCCATTATCTAAACTTTAGAAAGAAAATGTGTTTATCTATTGTATGAAACTAATAATGTCAAATTTGTCCTCTTTTTCCTATATCTTGATCATGAAGATTATCCATAATTTGGAACAATGGTCTAAATCTCAAATGGAGACATCTTCATTGACTTTGCTAGGATGACTTGATGAGGAAGGTTACTTGCATGATTAAGGGGTGGGAGGATATGGGATAGGTGAGGGGACAACTCAGCAGAAAGGACCAGGAAACAGATAGGAATCAGTACCTTGGATGCTGGACCTCCATGGAATATCAGGATGAGTGGAGTCATGTGCAATGGGGAGGACCTTGATGGAAAATAGTTTAATTATTAGAGTTATGAAATGACAAAATAACATCTGCAAGTCAAATTTTGAAAAAGGATGAATAAGCTTCTTTCAATACAACTCTTATTTTGAGAGGTGTGATGACAGGGCAGACAGGCAGCGAAAACATCTCAATGCCAATTACATTGAATGTCAATTGGAAAAGACTTGTCAAGCATATTGAAGACTGTTAATTTCTGTAAAGTTTCACTAGGAAAACTAGACAGGAGGTGGACAGTAATTAATGTAAATTTCAAGGAAAAGCCCAGGAAATCAAATGTTAACAGCTTCCACAATGAGACAAAATGAGTTAATCATAATTATCATTATTACAATGTGTATCAGTGGAATTAATTATCGTTAGTTTATTGTCATCGGTGCCATCCTAACTTTCTCCTAGTGCATTTGCATGTTTTCCACCTCCTATTTGGTCTCATTAGTTTAAAGAGATGCTGTCAACTTGATATCCAAGCTTTTAAAAAAATAAATTAAAAGCTGTTTCTCTCCCCCTTCTGCCAATTATGACTTTGCAGTTATGTGCTGCTATTTTAAACAGCTTTTTTCTTCTTCATGTACAAAAGCCACAAAAGGAAAACAAACTACTGTGGAACAGTGACAGTGATTAAAAAAATTGACACCAAAGATTTGAAGTAAACAAACTGGAAAATCTGTTTCTTTCTGGTCTCTTCCAGGGCTAAGAATCTGGAGACCCCAAATGAATACAGTAGCTGATGAGAGCTGTACTTTCTGATAAATGTCATGCAGGGTTACATACAAGAATCAAAGCTTCAGCTACGTTTCTCTCATGTTTTTAAGAAAGCTGCATTTTACAGGAAAAGTTTTCTGGGTTTCTTATCAGTGGGGAATAGACCCTGGATAAATGCAGGGATTGCTGCAGCAGATACCTTGTCTTGAATATGAAGTGAAAATTAAACCTTCTTTAAGATTATGTTTTGATTCTAGGGAACAATGCTACCAGAGATCTTTGAACCATTGTCATTACTCATTTTAGAGATGGAACCGCTACCTACAAGTCTGTAATTTGACTGGTGCTCCACAGTGCACAGGCTGTTATCTGCGTTTGTCATCCTTTACAGCTAGTCATAGCTTTCATTACTTATATTGTTATCATGTCCTTTGAATATATGTACTTTATTACCTCCTGGAGACAAAACAAACTTTTAAAAAGATTTATTCCAATTTTCTAAGACCATTCTGCAGTGGAGGGATAGTTGTGAGTAAGCCTAAACTCCAAGCTGTTCAAGGTTAAAAAAATAAATAAATAAATTCAACCTGTTTATTGCATTAAATTTTTATAAATGCCATCAAAAGTATTATAAGATTTGAGACTAGAGGTTCTATCTTTTTATTAAATGAGCTACTAGGCTTAGAAAAATTATAGTAGTCGGTCTAATAAAAGGTGTTTATTTTACCCACACAGTAGTTTTTATTACAAAGCCGTGGGTAGCTGCTGATGACATCTGATACGGTGATACCATGATGCTTGATCCATCTGACCTTGTCTGTCTGTCTGCTCACTGGCCAGGGACATCACCCACCCACTCCCACCCTGTCCCCCTGGCATGGCCAGGACAATGGGTGTGGGTAGCTTTCTGCTCCAGCAGCCCTCTCCTGACCCTCATGGACTGAGGCAGTGCCTGGCATGGGACATGCACATCTCCCCATCCTTCATTTGCTTCTTGGACCTCCTACTGACCACTTCCACTGTTTCTGGACCCCAGCCTCCTCCCAGTTGAACAACAGCTCTGACATCCTTTTCCCCCTTGGTGCCTGTTCTTCCACACTGATACCCAAATGTGGCGTTTCTGGCTGTTACCTGGGTAACCTTGGCATTGCACGTGTGGTGGTTTTACTCAGGTGGACAGCTGAGCTCCAGCACAACTGCTCTCTCACTCCCTCTCCCCAGAGGGGAAGGGGGAGAAAATACAATGGAAAGGGCTCAAGGGTTGAGACAAGAACAGGAAGATCACTCAACAATTATCATCACAGACAAAACAGACTCAGCATAGGGAGATTAATAAAATTTATTGCCTATTGCTAGAAAGCTAGAGCAGTGAGAAAACTCCAACTAAAACCACCTTCCCTCCACCTACCCTACCCCACCTCCTCCCCCCAAGTGGCACAGGGGAACGGGCAATGGGGGCTGCGTTCAGTCCCTGGCGCTTCATCTCCGCCGCTCCTTCATGGTCACTCTCTGTCCCTGCTGCCTTCTTCAATGCCTCCTAAGAGACTTCTGTCAGGATTTGGGCCTTTCTTCTGGAAAATTTCCTAGCCAATGGAGATATTGATGAAATAAAAGACTTATTACTATAGATTGGAAATGTTTTAGCTGTTTTTTCTTTTCTTTCTGTGATTCTTTAATAAAAGGTTTTGAAGTATGTTTTTGGTTGTTTTGTTCTTGTTGTTATTTTTGGTGGAGTTTTGCCTGGTATTCAGGATTTCCTTGGTGTCACGTATTAACAGGGTCACAAGGACTCTTCTTCACATCTGGGTCTGCTTCTCCCATGAGAGTTAGCCTAGTGGGGTGATTCTGTGACATGAGGGGTAGGAACAAGAAAAGCTAACAGAGGAATGGAGAGAAATAAAAAATATCCCTGTGGGATGTTTTGGAAGGTGGGGCAGCAGACAAAGCTGCTGAGAGCCTTTGGGAGATCAGCAGTCCCACATCCAAAACTAGAGTGGGAAAATGCTGGTCAGAGCAGCTTGCTTGCTTCAGACCAGACCAGACCATCTCCTGGAAGGGTTTAAAAGGAGGTCAAATGTCCTGAAGTTTTTTCAGCTTCTACCACAGCTGCAGCATGTATTTCAAACAATCAGGCGGGTACTGCTCTTGGGACTATAACAAGGTGTCTGAGCATTGCAGAAGGAATAGATGCTGCAGACTACAGAAGCAGGGGATTTTGTCTGAAATCTGTAAAGCATCTAAGAGTAAAAATATATACTTTTTGAAAAACAGTTCTTTCACTGGTGAGATAATGAAGACCTGGTGTAATAATAATAAGCACTTATAACAAGCCCAGGGTTCACAGGAATGTACTGAAGAGCTACATCTTCTCTGAGACTTCACCTGACCTGCAGTGAGCTTAAAGATTTCCCCTGTGTGCAGCATCTGACCACTCTATCCCTCACATGAAACAGTGTGGAAGGTCTGCAGCCACATGCTAAGCCCAGCCCTCTTGGGCAGGCAGCAGGTGTCTGGAGAGGAGCAGCATTTCCATCTCACCCTCCATTCCCAGCTCTAGCTGAAGCCTCCAGGCCTCCGATTCACTGGTGTTCTATAATAAAACCCCAGGTCTCAAGGGATTTTTGCGTTTCTGAAGCCCTCATATTCGAGAAGAATGCTCTTCCTCTCCTCTGCGACTGGGAGGAGGGGATGGCTGTCCTCCAGGTCATGGTGAGCTGTCACTTCCACTTACGTGCTGTGGGAAAGCGGCTGCTGGTTGGGAAGCACCAGGCTGCAGAAAGTGCCGCTCCACTGTCTCCTAGGTTGTTAAGCAGCTGCCATGATCCGCTGTGGTTTTGGAGGAATTAAACATTTACACAAGTTTGTTTTGTAAACCGAGAGCTTCAGAAGTGTCAGGGATTGTTTCAGCCACGAGAGCAGCCCCAAGGGCTGGATGTTTATCAGAGCCGCTCTTGGATGTGTTGTGTCAGACCCTGCTTCCAGGGCACCTCGGGCAGCACGGGAGCCTGCCACACACCCACCACGGGCAGCACTGACATGAGCAAACCTCCGAGGAGCTACTATCAGCTCTCACCATCTTATCCTGGTTTTGGTTCATTCATCCACATTTCCAGACTTCCTTGAAATTCCTACGGAGGAGAGGATCGAATTAGGGAGAGGTAAAGTCTTGCAGAGAGAAAACAAGAATTCCCTTAGTTTTCCAAAGAGCATTTCCCCTGTTCTCCAAATGAACTCAAAAAGATCCCTTCTAAAGTTCCCGAGGCTTTTGGTTAATTTTACTTACCGTAGTGTTTTCCTGTTCTATCTTTTTCTACCTTTTTGCATTCTGACCACCATTAGAAAATGAAGTGACAAAAGTAGCACAGGGTTTTTATATACTCTTCCTATCCCATCCAATCCGAGGGAGACAGGATCCACAAGAGAGCTGGTTCTCTCAAGCTTTCTAACACTGTGAAGCCCAGAGTTCTGCAAACCAAACTGAAGAGCCTTATGAGTCCAAATGTTGAACCTTTTAGTTTTGTCCATTGGCGTCCTCCAAAATGACTTGCCATGGCCTATATCTGCATTGTGTTTCTGATTCAGCAGCTCCCTGAGATGTCATTGTCTTTGCTTCCATCTCTAGTTAAATAACATTTGCATGAAAGTCAAACTGCTGAATTTGATCTCAGCGTGGATCAGCATTCAAAAACAGGGATGCTTGGGAAGCATGGTTTTAATTAAATAATAACTTTGCAGTTTCTCCAGATTTCCCAAGGATATCTGGCTCCTGGAGGATTTGGCGTCCACATTTCCTGCATTATGTAGCATGGCTCTGTCTAAGAAGAAGAAGAGAAGCATGAAAAACAGAGCCTGTAGCCTTTCAGCACAGTAAAACCAGCATCCGGACATACAGGCAATGGGAAACATGACAGTAAGGGACTTTTGGGTTCATTGGGCTTGCCAAGTTCCTTGCCATCACACACCGCTGTGTTATATAATCCCTTTCTTAAAAAATACTGAACTGCATCCCAATAGTCACTTTATTTTTTGCTCACATTGTTCTTGTTGGAAAGCTATTGCCAGGACATCATTCTTATGGTTAGAGGTGGTTTAATTTTCTGCCAACATCTATTCATGGCTGTACTCATTTGCTTTTGTGCTTGCACAGCCCTGCATCTTTTCTCCTCGTAGATGTCTACCTATACATAGATGTCTATGTATAAATCAAAACTGTTTCTCTTCTCAGTTTTTACTTTGCAGGTTAAACAAGTCAAACTCTTCCTGTCATCTCTTGTATGATCATCTCTCCATTTCCCATCCCTCCTATGTGCATAACCTGGACGTGGAATATGCTGAATTTATCTTTCCTGAACATGAAAACTGATACGTACATAGGAAATAAAGTGCTTGTGGCTTCTACAATGGTATAACTATCTAATCCGTAATTATACTACAATGTCCCTCTGGAAACATTTTATCTCTATGAAGGTGATCTTCTTACAGGGCTGTGTTACACTGATAGTTATGTATATGTGGAAGAGAGTAAAACTGCCACATGCCTGGTTTTACCTCTCTTTGCTGTCAGAGTCTACTGTAGAGAGACTGTGTACCAGGTTCACATGCCCTAAATCCTCTGCAAAAGCCAAAGTGGTTTGAATGTCTTAGGGACTTGCTCTCTGAGACCCTGGGGAATGAAATATTTTATCTGAAGAGAGGTGTTGGAGGTAGGCAGTATGGTTTCTTCTGAGGAAGGAATTGGCTCAGGACAAAGCCTAGAGACTGGTGTAAATAACGTGCTTAACTTCTGAGGAGCTGATCATATGTTTTCCTCCTGTGGGGATGGAAGACAAGGCAGTCTAAGCAGAGAAGCTGGAATTTGTTCTCTTTTGTGGTCTACCTTTGTATTTTTAAGACAGTGGTGTCTAACTCATTTTTTCAGTATGTACTTTCCTGGCCAACCTAAAACTATGGAGGAAGCTTTATTTCTGATGTAGGCAGGGGGGCTAATTATTGTCACTGCAGGCAGCTCTAAAGAGATATTTTGGTTTTATACTTGCTGTATGTTCAGACGATATGGCAAGAGAAGAGTAATATATTACATGTAACCGAGATACCTTTTTCCCATTACTTCTGTCTAAAATCATTGCTGCCTGTACTGTCCTGCTTCTCTGTTCCTGCTGGCCTTTGGAATTATAATCTGCTGTGTTCATTAACAGTCCATTAAAATCAATGGACCCTTAAAGCCTACCCGGTAAATCTTGCAGCAGTCAACAGATTCAATCCAAGGTCCAGCCAAACGTGTTAGAAACAGTTTCTTGCTGACCACAGCCACTACATCTAAGGCTGGTGTCTGCGGAGGAAATACTGTCGTCTCTTCGTCTGTCAGCTAGCCTGCTGTTACTTGTGCTAAGGCTTCCCCTGCTGTGAAGATAGCTATGTTTATGGTGGTTATTTATTCAGCACCATATTATGCCTAGCTATTAATCATATTGTGACATATTCTTCTTCATTTGCTTAACTGGAAGAGAACACCTCGCATATCAACCACAACCTTCCTTTCATTTTCTCTTTTCCAACCTAACTGCCTGGTATTGATACAATAAAATTAAGTTTTAGAGTTCTAAACAATTTCTCTGCACCAAGATCTCTTCTGACAGATGAGGCAAATGCAAGGAGAATTTCCTACTGTTTGCTACATACATCTCATATAACCCTCCGTGTGCTCATACTTGCACCTCTGTTGTCAGGATTAGTTCCGCTGGCATGAGTAGGACTGCCGCCAGGGGTTATTGCACACCTTCAGAAGCTTTTTTAAGAGCTCATCCGTAGATTATAATTGCTACTGTGTCGTTTTCTCATTTTATTAGTGCAGTTCACTCCTTATGAACTAAGCTGTTTGAGTATAAGCAGAACTTCTTACATCCTCAAATACAATTCAAGGTGTCTAAAAGCTAAGTACATGTATCCTGGCCAAGTGAGCTGGCTAGGGCTTCCAGAAATCAGAGAAGGTAGAGCATCCTGTGAGGGTGAGGGAGCCCTGGCACAGGCTGCCCAGAGAGGCTGTGGGGTCTCCTCTTTGGGGATCTCCAAAAGGCGCCTGGACGTGGTCCTGGGCAGCCTGCTCTGGGTGTCCCTGCTTGGGCAGGGGTGGCACCAGATGGACCCAAGAGGTCCCTTCCCACCTCAGCCATCCAGTAATGCTGTGATATACAGCAAACTGTTCTGGGGTTTGGAGGAAAAAGCTCCTTCTGGAAACATTGTATGGCTCAGACTAGGCAATTAATATTTTTTGGACCAATGCAAGTAGAATGAATTCCTTCCTGTTCCACAGATGCATATTATTTCAGAGAATAATAGCCTGCTATACAAGAAAAAGTCATGCTGTAGAGGGCTTATTTTGCTTTTATAGGGCAAACTAACTCTCTAGTAGATTTTTTTTTTCATTTTACATTAGCCTATTTTTGATGCCTTCGGCAGTGGAGAAAACTGACTGGGTGGGCATAGGGCCATAATTCTTTTTCAGTTTTAACCTAGAAGTACTTATTCTCCTAAAAAAAATCAGAAATTATTTCAAACTGATTTTTATGCATTTCTCTGAAAAGCAATACATATAAATGTATGGGACAGAATGGAGATAAAGATGAATAAGTAACAGCATACTAGAGACATGGAATAGCTTATAGCATGACTAGAAGCAATATCTGATCATTTCTGAAAAGCTATTTCTTAAATTAATCACACAGGATTTTGGGTGCAAAATCTTGTTGCTGTCTGGCAAAGATGTAGGTATACCCTTATTTTATTGCTCATATTTTACCTAAAGTAATTAAACTAGACTATAAAATCAACTATCTGTACTCATGTTCACTTAGATGGGAGCAAACAGATGAAATTCATAGTCATTTTTCCCAAGCAATTTGTAGGCTGGAACTAATTAATACAAAAATGATTACAAGAAATATACTCTAGTATTAACCTCTAGCTTAGATTTGTTCAGCAGGCTAATATGTTATTATTAGCTTCAGATACATTAACTGCTATTGAAATTTGATGGTGACACAAATATAACACCTTTTCTCAGTTTAATCATCTTTTATCCACACCCACCGGTGGGTCTCAATTGAGCCACATGCATTTTGCATCTACAATAGCTTTTTAATCAAGCACTCATTAGTGTACAGCTGCTGGTTGTCATTCAAGGTCCACACCCTGAGGTACAGCTTTTATCTCCCCTTGGCTTCCACAGGATCTATGGATGTTCCATTACATAGACGATAGTTCTGAAAAAGGGCTGGTATTTCACTAGCATCCTGACCAGTCCTGATATGTCAGTCAAATTTCTGTCATTTTTGGGGTTTGTGAGGGTTTGTGTATGTTCTCCATGAATTCAAACATTGATCGTTCCAGGAGAAATTGCATGAATTTATTTGATTTTTTTTCTTCCTAGAAGCAAACGAGGAGCTGCGCTTGACATTTCCATTTTGTTTTTTCAGTGTGAAGTTGTAAATTAGTCCCAGATGCCTTGCAGTTTGGGCATGGAGACTCATGAACTTCTGTAAACCTTTTGATGTTCTCTCTCTCTGATTAAAAGACTATAATAAATCTATCCACAAAGAAGACGCCAAAAGCTGAAGCTGGAACAGCTTCTTACAAACAATCTTATCATCTGTCTAAAAATATGGGCTTGCATCAAACAGATAAACATTTCTTTACTAAAATTTCCTGGATTATCAGATATTACACAGGGAGCTCTACATCATGGTATTCCAAACACCCCGATCTCTCACGACACACATTGGAGACAGAAGAGAAAACACTTTTCCACATAAAATGGAATTAATTGCTGTGTTGTAATGTTATTGCCGAAACTGAGCAAGCTCTCAAACACAGCTGAATAAATATCAGACACATCTGGGTGTAACGATGACTAATGATAATTTGGGAACATCTTCCTTATCATCACCCTCTGAAATAACTTCAAAACAACACGTTCAAAAAGGGCCACAGAACTACAAGCCAGTCTGATTTCCTTTGGTTCCTGGAAAGATCATGGAGTGAATCATCTCAGAGCACATTTATATGTGCAGGAAGGAGAAGAAAGTGACTGGGAAGAGTCAGCATGGATTTACCGAGTGTCAGTCATGTCTGGCCAAAGCGATCCACACCTATGATAAAATGACTGGTTTTTGAGATGAGGGGAGAGCAGTAGATGCCATTTACATTGATTTTAGCAAGGCATTCAAGGTTCTTTTCCACCATATTCTTGCATCCAAGTTGGGATGTTATGGTAGGGATGGGCAAAAAATCAGGGAGCTTATGATGTTGTTGGCTGCTGGGCTTTTTGGGTAACGGATAATAACTAGTCTTTACCTGGAGACAGTAGGGTAACACCAGGCTACAAAAACTCCCCACATAAGACAAATCTTGGAAGGCTCCTCAGATATCCATTTCATTTATCTACTTTGGGGCTTTCCTATCTTTTCCTGTACATCCATTAGGCATTAACAGAAAAAGGTCCCACCAGCTCCGTCAGTTCCTAGTACAAAATCCCTAGTATCACATTGAGAGCTCTGTAAGGAGCAATTCCTGTAGTTTAGCTGTTATTTAATGTTTTCATTCTTTTTGTGAATGTAAAATACCGCAAACTCTATTTTCAATGTCTTTTTTTTTTTTTTTTTTTTAAATACAGTGGCTCAAATCTTCACTGAAGCCAGAGTGCCCAGAGCACACCCTAGGGCTTAGGAAGATAAAGGCAAAATACAGCTATACAACTTTTTTTGTTCGTATCTTTGTTTTAACCCACACCTTTAGACGGTGTGTTGCATAAGGTAGTTCACAGCATGCTGTCCGTCCTGGCCTCTGCTTCCTCTAACTTCAGCTACTACCTCTTCCTTTAATTAGGCAGGAGGCTGGTGACCACCCATGTTCCTTGTCCTTCACTATTCTCTCCTCCTTCATCTCCAGCTTCTCAGAATATAAGTGATGTGT
Source organism: Anas acuta (assembly GCF_963932015.1). Taxonomy (NCBI): domain Eukaryota; kingdom Metazoa; phylum Chordata; class Aves; order Anseriformes; family Anatidae; genus Anas; species Anas acuta. Next base: position 17,810,681 of record NC_088979.1, read on the forward strand.
GTGAATTTATTCCAGTTCTGCTCCTCTGTCAGCTCACGTTGACACTGGGATAGCGGTGCCTGGCTGCTGACTGCCTTGCCAGCCTGCTGGCAGCGAGGTGCAAAGTGGCTGTGTAACACCTGAGCAGCTCCATCCGGTTGTTCACATGCACGAAACCTGCTGAACTGAACAGAAATCCTCACGGACACAAAGATACTGCTTATGTAAATATTTGCCAGTTACGGACTTAAGTTAAGAAGCAAAATCAAGAATTAATTCCTCTGAGCACAACTTGGTAAATTGATAAATGATAAAATGAGACAGAAATCCTTAAAATATCCTCCTTCCTTGGGAGCTTTGTCCTGATTCATCATCTTGTGTTTTGTACTTCAGGTAAGAAGTGACAGCAACTTTGCACATTTATTTGGTGAAGAAATCTTTTTCCAGTGACTTTCATTTGACTTGTTTGCTGTGCTTTTTTTTTTTTTTTTTGAGTGTCACATAATTTCGCATCAGCTTTCTTTTCTGGTCATATCTGATTCTTCTTTCCATCTTTCTGAAGAGGATTTGTCCCCTACTCTTTTTATCAGAGCGTTTTTATCATTTACTTTGCTCATAGTTGGAATCTCTCGAATTTCTTCTGGTTTATCAGTATCCTCCTATAGTGGAGTGCCTAGGAGTGCATGCGACTATCCAGCTGCAATCTTTCCTAAAGACATACGAAAAAGAATAATTATTTCTCTGGCCTTATAAGTGATACCCCATAGTATAATACACCAACAGTCTTCTGCAGCAGCACTCACAGTGCACTCTCATACTTATCACATTCAATATGTTATCTACTATCACCTCCAAAATTAATGAGTTAACTTAGAAGCTCCCTGAACCCTCTGGGACTTTTCTCTTTAAATATAAGCATCAGCCTCATTAAAATCATTATAATTTATTCATCATTCTCTAATGTTCTGTTTAATTCCTCTCTACTCTCATAGTTAGTGTTATATACGTGTATGAACCCTGTTTGTTTCTGACTGACTAGAAACCCTCGAGGAACTGATGGATTCGACATTTAGCTGATGAATGGCAGTCAGTGCCTTGCAGCACCCTCAGTTATCAATTAGATTATGAATTTTGGAGGATTGATACCATTGGCTACTTTTCCTTTTCCTTGGCCTGATCTTTCACCACTGATGTCAAAGGGTGGTGTGTGTTTGATGTCAGTGAAACGATATCAGGAATTCATGTCATCTTTTAGCTTTAGACATGAACTTTACTCACAGTATATCAGCAGACACAGCAGGAGGTACAAGGGAAGAGCCTTGCTGGCTTTCCCCTATGACCTGTCTGCAGCTGCTGCAGAGATGCTGCAATGGAGGGGGCTGCCAGCAATGTTGCCACAGGCAGTGCCAGGCCCTGGGAAATGAGATTCTCCCCTGAGCAGAGACATGCCACCCCACATCGAGAGGGGACTGTAAAGATGAGAGGTCTGCCGTCTCTAGGGATGTAATTTCTGAAGTGCTGAAGGAAAGCAATTGTCAGCAATCTTCCAGGAAAGAAACAGCAAGAGAGTTATTGATTGATTCTTATTGTCAGGTAATCTGAGTGTGAGGAAAGACCAAAGTGTCAAATATACATTTCACGATTTCTGAGAACATCTACATCAAGTTGACAGTGGGCAGAACTGGAGTACCCTCACTTCAGGTAATACATGCTTGCAAAGTTCAATAGCATTGTCATGATTCAAGTGTTTGCTTCAATCATCATTCATATCTTCCGTTAACACTGGAGCTGGGAATAATGAAAATATTATTCATAGAATGTATTAGTCCCCAAAATCCATGAATATCATTGAATACATTATTCAGCCATTATCTCCCTCTTTCCCCTCACTCCTCCTCCCTGTCCCCAGGGATGCTCGGATGACTGCCCGTGAGGAGGAACAGAGGCAGCTGCAGGCTGGCCCAGGGAGGAGATGCTGCAGTCTTTGTGTGACCCAGGCAGCTGGATGTGAACATGCAGCTGCAGGGGCTGTGTGGCTCTTCCATTTCTTTCTATGAATGGGACCCCAAAATATATTTTCGGGCAGGAGTCTAAAATGACATCAGATGCCAGGGTGTAGACAACAGAATCAAATCCTGAATAATATTCAAATAAATACGCTTTCTTCAGAGGCAAATCATGGCTGGGGTGGCCTGCTTGTCATTCCCCAGGGACAGATGGGGCAGAGACAGCTTCTGCTTGGTGTTTGCAGCTGAGCTGTGCTTGTGGTGCTTCTGGGAAGGCAGGAGAGGGGCAGCACCCTTCCAAATTTGTCACAGCAGCACCAGGAGCTTGAGTTCCCTAACAAATGGCATTTATCCAGGTAATTTTATAAGCTCAGGGCTCAACTGTAGACCATTTGCAGTTATCAGTACTAAAGCTAAGTTCTTCATTCCCCCCAGTGAAGGGAGCTTTAGGGCAGGGCTGAGCCCTGCAGTGCCAGTGGAAGTAACTTGGAGCTGTGGGCTTCACGTGTTTGCAGTCAGGAAGGTTCCTGCACCACCGTGGGCCCTGTCCATGCCTGAGGAAGTGTGGGGAAAGGCCTGAGGGCCACGTGCACTTTGTGGGGTGGAGTATGGGGAGTATGGGGTCTGGTCAACAGGACATTGACCTGAAACGCCCAGTGGCCCCTATTTCTCCCCACTGGCTGTATGGAGAGGCCTGTGAGACCAGAAGCTAAGCCACATTGGTGGACAGGAACACCAGCCTGCAGGAGTTATGTGTTGCCTTTATTACTCCCCTTGATCATTTACAGTGTACTTGTCAAAGTCTGTCTGCAACAAGTGATTTTCAGCCCATCTCTACTGCTGTTAGCCTGGTCTGCCCTGCCACCCCTCACCCGGTGAGCAGGGCATCCTCCTCGTGTCATTTCCCTCGGCATGGTGAGAGATGAGCACTCACCATGCTTGTTCACCCCACTGCAGCAAGTGACATATCTGAGGGGAAAATATCGCTGAAGCCATTTTCAACATCCAACTTGTAAAAATGATTTTTGTTTCCAGAGGCTTAGTTATTCATTATCCAACTGTCACAAATGCTTCCATTATGCCCTTCTGCATGTGGCTGCTCACAGGCTTTTGTCTGTTTGCCTCTCTCTCTTCCTCGACTGATGGTATGTGTGGGATGCCTTGGAAACTCCCCTTCTTTCTCATGCCAAATTCAGGTCACTGGGGGCTGGGGGAGGCAGCATTCAGGTATACATAGTCGTGTAGTCTTATAAATGCCAGCTTGCAACCCACATGAAAGTGCTCTGCAGAAATAGAGCTGTAGGAGAAAAGTAACGTGGGCTAGCCCAGATGTTTTGCCCTGAGAGGAGATTCGGACCAAGGGGGAAGTGAAACTTGTCCTTCATGAGTTGCAAACCATGAAGGACCACTACAAACCAGTTGCTCACCCAGTGAGCTCTTCAGCCATGTCCTGTCAGCACAGTTTATAGAAATGCTTCTCTCAGGCATGACATGGGCAGAAAAGCTCATTACATCTGCTCATTTTGGCCAACAAAAGTGGGCAACATGTCTGGCAATGCTTTCAGTGCTGAATGTCTGCAATGTGGGCTGCAAGCACAACTCCTCACCTGGCACACATCATTTTATTTCATTGAAGTTCTGCATGTTTCATGCCTCCCAGCCTGGGGTCTGCTCTTGTGCTGCTGGTGGAGCTCCCATGGCTCAAGGACAACAGCTTTGCTGCCCCATCCGGTCCTGTGTGAGAGCTGTGCAGCTCCTACCCTTTCTTTTATCCCTAAGTGCTGCTCTGTCCTCTGCCACAGGGAAGAATCTGCTCAGCTCAGGTGGTTTAAATCAAATCAGGATTTAAGCATTTTTTAATTATTATTTTTATGACATATGATTAACTGGCCACCAGTGAGCTGTGCATGCAAGATCAATATCAGTAATATGACAGACAAACCACAAAGCTAAGGGCCTACAAAAAACATTAATAAACACCTACAAATATCAAAACAGCCCTCATAACTAATCACTCCAACAAGGAGTGCACAACCGCCTCTTCAGAGGCCATGTGGGCTCCCAGAACTGACGCTTCTGCTGGCTATGGGTGCTCACCCCTCCTGTGAGTTTTGGGTGTTCCCCATGCACAAACCAGTGGCACCCTCTTGCTGACCAAGAGGTGCTGTGTGACCTCCTGGGGTCTCGACAGATACCTCTGTCCCTCCCTCCCTCCCTCCCTCCCTTCCTTCTTTCCTTCCTTCCTTCTTTCCTTCCTTCCTTCCTTCCTTCCTTCCTTCCTTCCTTCCTTCCTTCCTTCCTTCCTTCCTTCCTTCCTTCCTTCCTTCCTTCCTTCCTTCCTTCCTTCCTTCCTTCCTGCAAATCCCCAAAATTAAATGATAAGGATGAAACTGCATTTGGTAGCAACAGTATACTGAAAATATTAATAGTTCTCAGCTTGGCATTTCCAAGAGCTAAGGACTATTTTTTGAAATGTTATCCAGTAAAATGGTCAAAATGGTTTCTTAATTAACAGTGTTAGCAGAAAATTCTGGGTATTGCCATGTGGTTTGATTTGTATAAATAGGCCCTGGAAAGTTTTTTCTATTGGTCTTTGCAGCAAAAGGCATTTGCTTCACAGCCTACTGCTCCTCCCCCAGTTTCAAATCAAGCAGAAGACAATTCAAAAGACAGTTTTTGGCTTATTCTATTTTGGGGTGTTATCTGACAGTTCCCCACAGTTTGTGTTTGTGGGGGATGGTTATCTCCTGTTTGCGTAAGCGAGCGCCGTGTAACGACGTGGCTCTCTGTAAGAGACGTGTGACTGACTCCCCTGCACATGGAGACTGACTTGCTGTGCAGGCAGGCACTGGAGCTTGCAGCTGCTGCCTGTTGTAATACATTGTGCTTGGGAAAGTGTCCTGAAGCATGCTCATGTTGCAGCTGAGCAGCCCACCCTCTTCTCTCTCCCTTTTCATTTCCATCTACTTTATTCTTCTGTCTCAACAACCTACCCCAAGCTCTCTCCAAGAAGACAGCAACTGCCCTCTGATGGTCTGGAAAAAGCCCAGAGAAGGTTTTTGACTGTGTCCTTGGTGAGGATCGGCAGCCCCACTGGACTGCCCAACAATTGCAGGGTCCTCTGGCTGAGCTGCTTGATCCCTTTGTTGATGCACACGTGGAAATCCACCCCACCTTGAGGAACAGTCTCAGTCCATTTCTGTTTTCTTTCTCACAAAGAGATGTGGTTCCAACAGAGACAGCCCAATTATTCGCACACCCCCTCCTGCGCATAACCAACAGCCCCTGAACCTTACCTTTTCTCCCCCTTTATAGGGAAGAATTATTTCAGCTCTGAGGATGCTCCACGTGCCATTCCCATCCTGGAGCAAACCCTGTTATTTCCTACAGTCAGAGACAGCTCAAACAAGAGTGTTTCAGTTGTTAATTGTTTGTCTTTTCTGCCACTCCAGCAGGAAAATCCTATCAAAAGAAAGTTAATTATTTAAATGCCTTCTCCGTTTGAATTGCTCATTCAGAGCTGTTTCTTACACCTCAGTCACCCTGAGGCTTTTCATGCTTAGAGCAAACCCATCTTGGGTTTATATTATTTACCAAATAGAGCTGCTGCTGACCGCAAATTTACAAAAGATCTGCTCGAGACAAAGCAGTCACTGTATTACAATACAATTTTAGTCTGCACAGGCTCTGAAATCATTGCATTGTGCTGAAGATAATCACACAGAGGGCAATTATAGAAGCTGGAGAGGATCAAACACTGTAATAGGGATATAAAAGGAAACCTGCATTCTTTATACGCTACTCTCCATGCATGTGAAAGCTTCACTTTTATCTTTCCTCTTTACAGAAGTTTCAAACTACATAGTAATTACAAATGCAAAAGGATTTTTTTTTATTTTTTTATTTTTTCGCACAGAGCCATCTGATCTTAGCCACTCTCCTGAGCAACACTGGAGCAGCTTCCCAAGGCTTGCAGTAAGTTATCCGTCACGGCAAACTCAGCGTGTACAAGGCATGATGTAGTTCTTCTGGGGCTCAGGTCTCGATCCAGAGACTTCTGCAGGGGTCAGAATTGACAGCACAGTGGTTCCTCATGGCTTTATTGTCTATTAAAAGATGTAAATAACATCTTGGCCAGAAAATTGATTGCCTTGAATATTACTGAAGTATCATTAGAATCTAAATCAGTATTCAACTGACTGAGAGTGCAGTGAAGTGTCAGGATAATTACATAAGATAGTGATCATTTACAGCCACCCTAGAAGATTCGTCCTACCACCTAGGATGAAAAATCAGAACTAGTGGTTATGGCACAACTTTGGAACGTGCAAAAGAGTGGATCAGTGCCCAAGGAGTGTATGTGGTGGCAGCTGCAAAAATGTCGTGTGAGGAAAGGTGATTAATAGGCACAGGGAGAGCCTTCAGTTTAGATCTGAATCAACTCTGCTCAAAAACTGTAGCCAAGTAGTCAGCTCTGTGGAGCACACAGGGCTGCATTTCCTTCTGAAACGTGCACATGGAGGCTTCCAAGGGTGCACGACTACATGTTATTGGAATTTGGTTCAACAGGCAGATTAAAGCAGAGAGGCAATGACAGATTTTGTTTCCTTGTGAGCCTCTTCAAGCAGAACTAGTGCAAAGATAGTCAAGCACTCTGTCCAAGAGTCTCATTCTTCTAGAAATCCATGAGAACTTTCCATGTGCTTCAGTGGGTCAAAGCCCATTTATCATATACACTGAGAGGCCCTGAAGGAGAGGAGAGATGCTAATGTACTGTGGTCCAGAGCAAGCTCACACAGGCAAACAGTGCTAATGGAGAGTGGGAAAAGGAGTAGGTGAGGCTGAAGAACCCATAAGTCATCCTGCTAAATTCATTCCAGTGTACTGCATTAGCAGTTCAACTCTTCTGAAAACAGTTGTACTGAAAAATGCTGCCACGTAATTTCCTTGCAGCTCCTACAAGACTGTTCTGTTGTGTTTGGTTTTTTCTTGTTTTGTTTTGTTTTGTTTTGTCAGGCATCGTAAGAAGTGTTTGATCACTATTATACTACTGTTTATCTGAATATTTCCCAGAATTGTTTTATAGCACATGAAATAAAAGAGAACATAAAAAAATGCCACTCCTGCACCTTTCAACTTTTATCTTGGTTGTTCATCAGCAAGGTCAGCACATAACTGGAGCCTCTTCAAGCTCATATCAAGTCCTGTTCTCAAGACTCACTTCCATGGCTTTTAAGATGCTTAGAAGGTTGAATTCAGCCTCCCTCACCCCCACCCCACCTTTTTTATTTTCAGCCTTCCCAATCTGGTTCAGGGATCAGTTTTTGGAGCATCACATCCCATGAAATAGGAATTGCCTAGACATTTCTGTTGAAGAAGTGTCTCCCTCCACCTGTCCCTAAAAGCACATTATTTATATGTGAAGTGTGCCTATAGATAGACTTAGAAAATACCATGATCGTAAAATAGTATTATTGCAAGAGAAGGACCCTGCTGGTTATCTTAGCTATATACTATGTAACCTAAACAATCAATCACCTAAAATAAAAATTTGAATAACATACTAGCATCAATTTCATGCATGGATGTCTTGTGATCCATTTGAATGGTGGCTTTGTGCATCTGAGTCCATGGAATGTAGAAGTCCCTCATGTTTTCTATGATGAAACTCAGTATTTCCTGAAAGATCATTGAGGATCATACAGAACATGATAATATGCTCATAGCAAATATGGTGCACGGCAAATATGAATACAGGACCCAAAGCCTTCCGTGTTCAGCTCCACTTGCATGTCCTGCAGCTGTTGTGACCCATGTCATCTTTGCAAGTACCATAAATGTTCTGGTTTGGATTGATGAAAACATTTATCCTTTTTACTTCTCTGAAATAAATTGTCTGAAAGAATAAAAGAGGAGAAAATTAAAGGGAAAACACAAACTTCCCATTTTCATTTCTTGTCTAGTGATTTATGTAGCCTTGTATCTAATATTTCTTCCATTGCTAGGAACTGGCTCTAACTGCTTTGCTATTTCCTGTGAGTAATGATCAAACCAATAGACATTTTAGTACAAGACAGAGATTTGTTATCTTTACTTGCTGTAAAGGTATGTGTTGGTCTGGATATATTTCCTGTGTATCAAAGTGTTCCAGGCAGAACTGAGTTTGAAGATATAAAAGTCTTTCATTATATTAACACCATCAGTCATCAATTAGGAAGGTATTTTTCCTGTTTAAAGAAAGGGATCTGAGTAAACGGCATAAGTTGTTGCAAGCTTATGGTCTTCATGGAAGGTATTTTTCAGTGTGATGTAGTTTACGAAGTCTCTGAGGTTCTTCCATTATCACTGTCTATGTATATTTATGCCATAAGTAATGACTCGTTAAGCCCACAGAAAGCTTGGCAAAGATCCTTTCCTCACAGCCCAATATCACCATTTCACTCAACCAAGTAGTTCCTCTTAATTTATACACAGGTTGTTATTTCTTTGAGACAGAGGCTTTTTGTACTTGCCTTTATAAAGTTCCTAGCATGATGAGGTGATGGTCACACTGGAGGAAGGTGCTGTGACTAGAAAAACCGGCAGGAAAATTCATTGGTACCGTTTTGCTGGGCTTTCATCTGGCTGATTTCCTAATGACTCACTTCATTAGGAAATGAGGCGCTATGAATACACACGCACACACATGCAAACTCGTGGATTAATAGGGGATGGGTTGGCAGCAAGGTGTCTACCAAGGATGCTCGCTGGCTCTGGCTCAGAGTGGCTGAGCCTGATTTATTGTCACTAAGCCTGATTTATTGTCACTAAGCAGGGCACCAGGAGAAGGTTGTAATGTACCAGAGCTGGGGACATGCAGAAGAGTGCAAGAATGGTATTATGCATCTCAAGGAGTGTTGTGTGAATGTATTTGTGGGTTGTGTGGTGTACATTCTGGTTTCAGTAGTATATTTCCACTGATATAAAACACTCTGGGTAGAACTGGACACTTAGAACAGTCGAAATGTGTTTTAAGAGAGAGCAGCAGCAGAATGAGCAAGGAAAGTGCTTCATTTCTTTCCCCCTCCCTCTCTGTACCACAGAAGAGTGTTCTGGTGAGTGCACAACAACCTTTGCTCCCTTTAACACCAGACTAGCAGCAGGGGAACTCCAGGGCCATGCTCCTGGAGACCAACAGGGGCAGCTTGTGTTTAGCATCAGTTCTCTCAGCGGTGCTTCAAAGGCCTGGGCCCTCTGGGCAGAGACCAGGACGAGGGAGACATGAGCACACAGCTCCACAGCTGCAACTCAGTCAGGCTTTGAAATTTTAGGGCATGGGAATTGTCTTCATGTTAGGAAAGGCTCTTACCAGATCACTTGGTTGAGCAGTGGTTGACCATTCTCTGTGGTAGCAGAGCCAGTGGCTGGCAGTGGGTAACCACTGTCTTCAGCCCTTCCTGGTGGACTTACATGGTGAGGGTCTTGGAACCCACTGCTTTTGGAAGTGAGAGCCCCCAGTTAACACAGGGCATAGTCACCAGCCCAACCGATGTGTCTATTCTGTGCTAGGAAATACATTGTGCCTCTGGCAAGAAGTTTCTCCTTTTCTCTACCACCTTACCCTGAAGGAGTTATTGCAAACTGCATCCTTCACTTTGTGCTGTCTGACACAGCCATCACTCCCAGCTCAAATGGAAAAATAAAAATAAAAACCACCCCAAACCACAGAGATTTAAGGCATTTTCTTATGTACTTTCCCTGTACAATGCCCTACCAGCGTATTGTGCATTTCTGCTTCCTGCCCTGCACGCTGTGCCCGCGTGTGTCCCTGTACTCACACCAGGGCAAAAAAGCATCACCAGTGATGTGGTCCAGCGAGCCTTGGGCACTGAAAGAGGAAGAATTAGTGCAACATATTCCCAGCTAGACAAATAAATGCTGAACGTGATGAACCTGTGGTGAAAGATGTTGACCTGTTACTTAGTGGCAGCGTGACTTACGTGCCAAATCCATCTGGTGATTAGCATCACCCGTCCTCTCAGGAAGGAAGGTGCCAGCATATTTTTCAAACGTGATTAATAATTTATTTGGCATCTGGAAGTCAGAGCACAACAGTTCGCATGGAAAAGGGAGGATGTAAACCGTCTGCATCTCCCAGGCCCTACCAGGTTGTTACTCACAGCTAAGATACTATTTGTAAAATATTTGTGCATTTCATATTTTAGAGAGCAGCTCTGGACACTTGGGTTGATTTCAGGTTTCCTGAGAGGGAGGGGGCTGCACGTTCATGGGAGAAGGCTGTGTGTGTCTAGCAGTACTCGCATCTGGAAGATGTGCTCCCATCCCCAGCTGAACCAGCCAACAGATTTTTGCATGCAAAGGCAGGAATAAGGCGAGACTAATGTGAGCTTAGGCAGTGCCCTTTGAATGAAGATTGTCATCCAAAGCCCATGGCAGGCAAGGGAAAGCTTTCCAAGCCCAGACCCTGGTCATGCACACAGGGCACGCTCTGCCTAACCTGGAGCTCAGGTCAGAGTCTATTACATGCAAGGAAGTTGCTTCAAGGTTTTACAGCTGTACTGGTGATGTATTACTGTCTTTCTGCAGGTATCACTCAGCGATGATCTCATTCAGGCTGTGACAGCTTCCCTGATTGTCTTCTAGGAATTCACCTGCTAAAATAACATAGTATTTGAACCTACGTCTATTGACATGCCACTTATCTGCACTATGATACCCGCAGTATTTCTTCTCAGGGCTGTAATTCTATTTACCAACCACAGATTCTCAGGAGCTGCTAACAGCTTTCATTGTCTTATCAAGAGGTTTTTAATAGATAAGATTACTTAGCCAACTGGAAAGGAGAAGAAAACTGCTGAATGCTGTATCAATTCAAGGCACAATTTATTTATTTTAATTTTATTTTTAAGAGGTTGAAGTTGCAGTAGGTGAAAAGGGCAAACTGCTGTGCTTGTTCTTGGCTTTCACAGCCAAGATATTCGAGTGCCCAAGTTCAGATACCTAAATCCCTGGCTTGACCTACAGCAGTAACAGAAACATGTTGTGTGACAAACTGTACCTCGTGTTGGCTCTCCTAAGGACACGAATTACGGGTGCCTACACCCACATGTGGACCCCAGGCAGTACCACAGAAACAGAAGATCACAAAGATAGGGAAGGAAGCAGATAAAAAATGAGGGATGTGACAGAGCCAGGACTTACCAAGCAGGCTGGTTGCCATTCACTCCCCCACGCTGCCTCTCCTGCCTGATTTGATGGCCTGGATGAAATTGTCAGTGAGGAAAGCAGTGAGAGCAGGCACGGTGTGCTGTGATTAGAGAGGGCACTGCTGGAGAGAGGAGCATGAGAGCAGCCAAGCAGAAGTTTTCTACATGTTCCCTCTGCCTTTCCTCCTGAGAGGCACTTGCCTTTTATTCCCAGCTCCTTCTCTTTCTGTTCTGCTGCTGCAGTTTGCACCTCTCCTCCGAAATGTAAAATGCAGCCACTGTCTGTGCGATGGAGGCAAAAGGAGCTGATGTTCCTTCTGCTCTTCAGTGGATAAAAACACCACAGCACTGATTCTGCCTCACAGGGAGGGGAGAACCTAGACTTCTACATCCACAACAAATCACAGATATTGAAATATGTGGCATCAAGAAGTTTCTGCCAAATTCTAGCCAGCACGGAATCTAAATGCCCCATAAAATAATTACTGCTTGCTGACATTTGGCCACATTAGTAAGAGCCAGTTGTTGGTAGATAAGTCAAACCAGTGCTGGAGTGATTTAACCCTGAGCAGGCAGTTCCACGCTGCTTGAAGAAAAAAGAAATCCAAAGTGTGTTTTTTTTCCCCTAACAAATCATAGATGATGTGGGCTTCTCCATCCCTTGGTGTAACTGCTTAGGAGGATGAGTTAGAGCTGCTGCAGAAGCTCCCAGAGCCATTTTCCTTCAGCAGGCCTGAGGTGCTGGGCAAATGTTGTCTTCCCTGCTGCGGCAGGAGCAAGCAGGGCTTGGTAGCAGACCCAGGGCAGATTGGTGGCATCCTCTGTTACTTCTGTGGGGCAAATGGGGAATCCAGTCTGTGGCCAGAATTTGGTGTCCCTGATTCAAGGGGGTCCTACAGGCTGCCTTGGGTCATCTCATCTCCTTGGCAAATTCTTGGAGTGCCGTGACCTGTTCTTGTCATCCCCTCCTTAGTAACAATACCTGGGCTGCAGATAGAGGCCTCCTGCACCCTCTCCCTCCCCACTGCACAGGCTGGGCACAGATGTGATTTAATCTTTTGGAAACTCCTGCTGAATCTGAGGGGGAAAAGGAGCCAAACCTGGGGAACAGACAGCCTTCAAGGGTGGGCTAACATTGTAATGAGATGTATCCAGCACTCACCCGGCAGTGTCCAGGTAATATGGGGGGAAAGCAGGTGGAATTTGTTTAGCTTAACACTAAAATATACAAGAACGAAAAATCACAGCCTCCCCTGTTTTTTTAAGGATCTACACTCCGTCTCTCTTTCTCTCTCTCTCTCTCTCTCTCTCTTTTTTTTTTTTTTTCTCTTTTTTTTTTTTTTTTTGTAGCAGTAGAAGGAAGACTTTGGAGAGAAGAGAAAGGTTTGTGCATTTAACCCCTTTACCCTGATGAAGAGAGGAGCTATATTCCAAAGCAGACCTTCAGAAGCTAAAAGCACAGCAGTGACTGGCCGCATATCTGCATATTAATCCTTATTGAATGATTTCCAGGATGAATGGCATAGTCAGAAGATATGAAGAGGGACAACACCCTGCAAAGCAGTAAGAAGCAAGCAAGTAGATGCAGCAGAAAGTGCAAGGAGAGTAAAGCCAGCTTTGAAGGAACAGAAACCTTACAAGCCAGGGTTACTTCAGCCTGCAATAGGGGAAGAATAATGAACAGCATATATTGCTCGGATGAATCATATCATAATGGATGCCCCAAATGTCCTGTGATGGACAGCTAGGCAGCATTTAGAGCCACTAACACCGACGCTTGAGCTGGAATACAAAACAGACATGAAGGAGGTTTGGGTCAGAGAGAGGCACAGGCAGCATCTGTCAGCCGGAGGGCAAAGCCCAGCTCCTGGGGATCAGCCACATCCTCCAACCTCTGAAACAGGGGAGAAAACCCAGGAGGAGGGAGCAGCCATCGCTCAGACAAGGGCGGTGATGTCAGGCAGTGCCGAGGCTGATGGATGTGTTTGGGAGTGCTCTTTATCACCTGGATCTTCCGTGTGGGTAGCTGCACAGTCACAGTGCATTAGGAGGGCTCATGAAGCTGGTTTTCTGCCCTGTGGTGTGCTCAAACCAAACAACATTTTTAATTTGCAGTTTGGGCAGAAGCCTGAGCATTTCACACCAATTCACTGTAGAAAGAGATAAGATTATTAATAGGTGCTCTGTATATGATATCTTTTTTGTAATACAACAGTGGCTCTTCAATTTACTGGCAGAGGTAGCAGGTTCGCTAACTGGCACCTGATAAATGCCATGTCTGCCTCCCTGGGACACCCGCCAGTAAATAAATCCAGTGCAAGCTATTGAAACATTGCTAGGTGGTGAACAAATGGCATGCAGGGCTGGCTGGCTGGATCAGAGGAGACACAGATTTTCAGAGGCTGCCCCTGCTGCATGCCCCTAGCATCCCCAGCAGGGCCAGTCGTGCTCCTCTCTTGAGTCTGTCCTCCCTGTGCCATGGGAAGTGTAGCTGTGCCACTGGAAAACAGGCAGAGCCTGCAAAAAACAGCAAAACATATGATAAAAGGGTATAGCAACTTGTTTCCTGCGCTGACAATAGGCATTATATGGAAAAAAAAAAAAAAAAGCAAACAGAAAGAAAGAGGTTCTCATTACTCTCCTTGCTGGGTAGAAGCAAAACTAATTAAAAAAAGCAGCAGGAAAGCCAGGGGGAGAGGGGCACGTCACAAAATCTTTATGTAAAAGCATGGCCCCCCCCTTTTTTTTTTTAAACCAAATTTTATACATTCTCAAAGTTTTCAAGTCCTGCCCATTGTAGGTGACAAGCTCAAAGGAGTTCCTAGATCCCATCTTCTCTTCTGGGACCCATGTTTCTGGAGGGGTGAAGCAAGAAAACTGAGACATTCCCAGCAGCACCACGATTGTTCTTCCCTTTCTGACTGCACTACAGCCCATTGGCAACTGTAGCTAGTGGGGAAGGCAATATAAAAAGGGAAAAGAGTATATCAGCAGCCTTTGGGTGTCACTCCAGTAGGAACTCATGAAAAAAAGAGGGAAGGAAAGATGAAAGAAAGGGAGAAAGAAAAAATGAAGGAAGGAGGAAAGGGAGGGATGGAGGGATGGAGGGATGGAGGGAGGGAGAGAGAGATGGAGGGAGGGAGGGAGGGAAGGAAGGAAGGAAGGAAGGAAGGAAGGAAGGAAGGAAGGAAGGAAGGAAGGAAGGAAGGAAGGAAGGAAGGAAGGAAGGAAGGAAGGAAGGAAGGAAGGAAGGAGAGGAAGAATAGAAAGAGAGTTAAAGGAATATGTTACTGTACTGAAGACATGGGAACAGTGTTATACAGGTTCATAGCTACACCAGTAAGCAGTATGATGATACGCAACCTATTGCCCTAACAGGCTCTATAATTAACAGCAAGATGTACCAGTTAAATGTAACTGCCAAGCACCAATTTCCCTCTTACAAATGGCCCAGAAAGTTTGTGACCAATGCCTCATTGTGGTCCTGCAATTTGTGTGAAGAAAGCAAGAAAGCACAGCCCTTCAAGTGTATGCCTTGTCTGATGCAGCCTGTCATTGTCCAGGCATCGACTCTTGGTCATGTCCTCTGTATTAAAGATATGACACAAAGCCACAGGGGGAAATAAAATTAAAAACAAGCAAACAAAACCAGCCTGGAGATTCTGCTCTGAAAAGTAGCTCTACAAGACCGTGCACTCCTCTGTGCAGCAGATCTGCTCCTCATGCCAGTCGGATCCTCTCTCGAGCGATTAGCACAAGCTCTCACTTGCAGAAGAGCTGACACAGCTCAGCCGAAGTATTTACATAATGCAGGAGGAGAGGAGTTTATTCGTCCCGTTTCTCCTGCTGTGATTAGCACGGGGCGATGGCTGACCCCTCAGATGCTCTCCCCGAGCTGTCGAGGTCTGAGCCTGCATGTAGGGTCAGGATCACAAACCTGGGTGGTGGGAATGTGGACAGAGAGCAAACGCTGTGAGCGTCTGCAGGAAACTGTCTCGTCCAGGTCCTGAGTCTTTATTTGTCTGACAGAGCAGGAGGGACTCATATCTTTAAAAGCCCTTTGCTTCAGTTACCTTTTATCTCTCTGGGTATATTTGTGGATTTCCATGCTCTTTCTGTGCACGCTTGAATTTATTCCTGTGCTTCCTCCCCTCTTTCCCTCCACTCCTCCCCACACCCTCCCCTCAACAAGCCGCCCCGAGCAGACACCCCTCTGGGGGAAGAGCCTTGGCTGTCTTTATCAGGATGTTCATACGTGTACACATCTCTGCCAGCCTCTGTGTGCTGCTGCGTCCTGCATGTCCTATTCTATTAATTTTTGAAGCTTCGAGCTGGGTTTCCACATCCTCTTTTGGGATGTTAATATACAGCCTGAATTTCAAGGTTGTAAAGCTCTCTGTGGAGCTCACGGAGATCTGAAATAAAGCCCCCAGGAGCACGGGCTGGAAGCAGAGGTGTAACAGATGAGATTTTTTAATTTTTTTTTCATCTCAGACTCATTTCTAGGTTTGAATTGTTTAACTGTAGCTGCAAAATGCTGCAGTAGGGCCTCCGTGAGCCTCCCGGCTATAAAGAAACAGATGATGCCTGTTAGTGTTGCTATAGTGCCAGAGTGGCATTTTAGGATTTAAAGGGATATATGATAGCACACATCCTGTCTGTCTGTCATCCTTGCTGTTCAACCTCCAGCAAGAGATGGGGGAAATGGGGCACTGGAGCCCATTGCCAGGGAAATGGAGACCTTGGGGACGTGCTGGTCCCCCTTGGCTGGCCTCGGGGCAGCACCTTATCCCAACTAAAGATGAGCACCCCAGGCGGTTCAGAAGCCAGGCTGCTTTGGTGTAGTCAGGCAGCAAGGAAAGAAGGGAGACGAGACACTAGAAAGGTCATCTCTGAGTGTATAAACCCAAGAATGAAAGCCAGCACTTTTCGACACAGGGGATTTGCTTGTCCCGGAGACTGACAGTGTTTAATGAGGCAATCCAACGGCTGGACAGGGGACTGAAGGTCTCCTCGAACCATTAATTACGAGTCACTGGGGTAGGTTCTTTCAGCTCCACCAGAAATGCTGCTGTCCTTTATTTCATATTGGAGTAAGGCCGAGCTTAATGCTCTTGTAGCTGCATTGCTTTATTTGGCTTTGTTGCTTTTGCATTGTCAAGACTTTATTTCTGTTCGGCAGCATGTACTCCTCACCTTGTTACACGCTGTACTAATCATGCTTTTATTATGTATTTTTAGATCCTTCCCACACTGTGCAGGGATCTGTGGGGCTTTTTTAGCCTGGAATATCAGTAACGCTTCCTGCCAAAGCTCCTGGAAGAGGTATCACATATACTTATTCCGACAGTCCCTTGAAAAAATTAAATTGTTGCAATGTGAGTGCAGTGTTGGGTTCAAGGTCCACTGCATATGGAAATGGAATTGATTACTCCCAATGAACAGCGGCTTGCAGCTCTTAAGAACATTATACGATAAATATGTTGGCACGTACTATGCATTTGGCATGCTAAGCAGTTTACTGAACTACTCCCTGAAGCATATTTTAATGAAATACTGACACTTTGGCATCTTATTGGATAACTGCATTCAGTGGCATTGGTCACAACTGACAGATGTTAAGGAAGGCATACAAAGCACTCTGGAAGACGGCAACTCTGCCACGACTTTCTGCTCTGCGTTGCTACACTCTCCGTATTTATCACAGTCAGCAATGAGAAATCAATAACGAGCAAATGGCTTTCCTCCAGTTTGGCATTGAGAAACTTCTGCCACTAAGACCCCTCCAAAATTGCATGCAGAGCATTTTTTTCTAAAGAGCGTGGTCTCATCTGCTGAGACACCTTTAGCATCCCATGGTGGATGAGGTGTGAGAAAGAGCAGCTTGCTGGTGGAGGATCTCTGCCTCTTGCCCGGCTGGTGTACCGGGCAGTGTGCTGATGATGGGGTGAGCAGGGGAGCTGCAGGCACCACTCCTGGCTCCAGCAGTCCCTGAGACATGCACAACACCAGCACAGAGCCCGTGGCTGGCCCTACCTCTCCTCCATTTCTTGCCTATTTTTTTCCTGTGCCTGAGGAGAGGATTTATTCATGAAAACAAGATAAAAAAAAGACTTAATCATGGATGAGGCTGGGGTTTTTTTTGGCTGAAATGGTTCCACGGTGGAAGTAATCAAACTTTTCAGACAGGTCTTCCTATCTTATATCCTCACCTGCTCCTAATCCTACCATTACTTGAGGTCTCTTGCTAGGATAATGTTTTTCTTACATTTACTGTGTCAAGACTATAAACAAATAAACTGATAACACTTCACCTCTCCCAGGATCACAACTCACTTTGAACTGGGGAAGGCTGGAGAAGGGCCCTGATTCTTTATATTGTTGGTGCCACCAAGCGTTGAAAGCCTGGAAGTGGCACTGCAAATGCTGGTTGGTGTTCCCATGCTTGTTCAATGAATTTTAGCACCCATATTGGCAGGAAAAGCCAGAAGTTCAGAAGTATGTGGAAAATAGTAATGCTCAGGGATTCTGGTACATAAGCTATGTCTATTCTGATGACTTATTCTTAAATCCAGCTGGGCCTAACTCCATGAACACTTTATCACCTGCATTGCATGCACTGCTACAGATTCAGGTTGAAGGAAAATTGACAGCATCCCCTCAGTGATGCAGAGCAAGAGTCCTAGATCGTTTCTATTAGAAGTGTCAGCAGTGTATTTCACTCTTTTAGGGCATTTGGTTTAGCGAGAAAGAGGAATGTGGGGTTTCAGATATGAAGTGTAATATTAAAAAATCTCTTTGCAAAAAAATGGTGTGAAAATCTGTTCTTTATATTTTATAGAGACTTCTTTATATAGATTAAAAATTATAGTCTAATTCATGCTATGGAAAAAAAAAAATCCATAAAAAGGGAGAGAAAGATCATAGAATCATAGGATGGATTGTGTTGGAAGGGACCTTAAAGATCACCCATTTCCAACCCCCTGCCATGGGCAGGGACACCTCCCACCACACCAGGCTGCCCAAAGCCCCATCCAGCCTGGCCTTGAGCACCTCCAGGGATGGGGCATCCACAGCTCCTCTGGGCAGCCTGTGCCAGGGCCTCACCACCCTCTCAGTAAAGAATTTCTTCTGAACATCTAATCCAAACCCACACCTTTTTAGTTTAAAACCATTACCCCTTGTCCTATCACTACTCCCTGACAAAGAATCCCTCCCCAGATTTTCTGGTGGCCCCTTTAGGTACCGGAAGGATGCTTTGAGATTTCCCTGGAGCCTTCTCTTCTCCAGGTTGAACAACCCCAGCTCCCTCAGCCTGTCTTCACAGGAGAGGTGCTCTCTGATCATCTTTGTGGCCCTCCTCTGGACTTGTTCTAATACTTCCACATCCTCCTTGTGCTGGGGGCCCCAGAGCTGAATGCAGGGCAGGTGGGGTCTCACAAGAGCAGAGCAGAGGGGGACAATCCCCTCCCTCACCCTGCTGGCCTCACTGCTTTTGATGCAGCTCAGGATATGGGTGGCTTTCTGGGCTGCAAGCACACATTGCCAGCTCACGTCAAACTTCTTTTCAACCAATATGACCAGGTCCTTCTTCTTAGGGTTGCTCTCAATCCATTCTCTGCCCACCCTGTATTTGTTCTTGTGATTGTCCTGGCCCAGGTGGAGGACCTTACACTTGGCCTTGTCGAACTTCATGAAGTTCTCACATGCTCTCCTCTCAGGACTGCCAAGGTCCCTCTGGATGACAACCCTTCCCTCCAGTGTGTCAACCACACCACTCAGCTTGGTGTCATCAGCAAACTTACTGAGGGTACGCCTGATCCCATTGTCCATGTCACCAACATAGGTATTAAACAGGACTGGTCCCAACACTGACCCCTGAGGAATATCACTTGTTACTGATCTCCACTTGGACATTGAACCATCAACCACAACTCTTCGAGTGCATCATCCAGCCAATTTCTTACCCACGAAGTGGTCCATCTGTCAAATCCTTGTCTCTCCAATTTAGAGACAAATATATCATGCAGGACAGTGTCAAATGCTTTGCACAAGTCCAGGTAGATCACATTATTTGCTCTTCCCCATCCATCAGTGCTAGATGGCCTAGAGCTATCTGGCAAATTGCTGCTGAATCAGGTGTGGATCATAACAACAGTGGTGCAAAATAGACCAATCCCCCCTAAACATGACCCTGCCCCAGCACAACACATATTCCTTTCTTAGATGCATCATACCTATTTCTGGTAGACACCAGAGGCATCTTTCTCTTTTTTCACATTGGCAGCACTGTGCAGGTTGCTAGGCCAAATCACTTATCTCTGGATTGAGCTGAGCTGCCCCCTCAGACAACTGAACCTGGGAATTTATTGGGCTTCAGATTTATATTCAGACAGAAAACAAAGAATTTCCTGCCTCAGTGTTGTTTAGACTTTGAAAGACAGTTGTGAAGCCACTCTTACATAGGCGGGTACACAGATATCTTGGGGAAGAAGTGTCACAAGGAGCACTGAAAGTTTCTGTCCTTCATCAGTGGTATTTTGTCTGATTTCAGTGCAGCTACTCTGCATTTCATCTATCAGAGAAGAACCAGGTGCATTGTTATCAGTGCTGGAAAACAAAGCTGTTGAAACAGACCACGGGACAAATGTGTTATACACACGGATTAAAAAGTGGTGTATATAGAAAAGCATGAGAAGATACCTGAGGTGGAGATTATTCTGAAACTCAGTGAAACTGGAGCTCTGAATTTGGGTAGTTCCAATATTAAAGGATATCATTCCCACCTGATATCTCCTCATCTCCTTTTGCTTAGTTCTTTCATATTGCTTCTCCGTTTCTCAGAGATGGAGCCATCCACTGTGTTCACCTCTCCAGACAGAAGCTCCCTCTTCTCCATCTGAACTTTCTGCTATTCTTCCAGGTCTTCTGGATATAGATTGTCCATTTGCCGCTAACGTTGCTAATAGCGTCCCATCCTCAGCTCTAAGACTTCTTCCTAAATACAAACCTTTTGTTGAAGAACTCATAACTTTCTTAGTGACCCTCACAATCATCCCAGAAGGTTTCTTCTCCATTGCTCAGAAGTCCTGTTCTTGGATTGTCCTTTCTTGTGTTTCCCTGTGTCAGCTGTGATGCTAAACCAGCTCCTTCCATAGACTCCATGATGTGGCCTTTCTGTACAGAACTGAGCACCTCCACTAGGACACTGTCCTTCTGCTGTGGTACTATGCTGTTTTCCAGAGCTTATCCTGATGAGCTGAGAAACAGAGAAAACTTGTCTTTTGGGTGTTTCAAGGCTCCTGGTCCCAGCCATTAAGTGAATAGTATCACCAGTCTCTTTAAGAATGATTTTAGAGGCAACTTTACCCCCTACTAATTACCTTTATATATAGCTTCAGCCAAGAGGAGCAACAGGGTGCCACCAGGCACACCATCCACAACTTTGCGTCATTAACATTTATTTATAGGAGCCTGATAAAAGTAATGGGTCAGTGCATGTACATACATCACAGAGTATCATGCTGACTGAGTCACTAAACAGAAGGAAGTTTATTCCTTCTTGAGCAATCGGGTAATAATTTCTTGCCTAAAAGCACGAGAAAAGACATGCTGCTAACAGAGCAGCATAAGCACATCTAAGCTCAGAGCTGCCCACTCCCCAGCTCCCAAATCCAACTCTTCCCTAGCGTCTTTCTCCATGGTTCCACATGGTCTCTGCTCTTCCAGTGGCTGGGCAACAGCATTTATCTATTGCCCTGTGACCACCCAGACCACACCTCCACTCCCCTCTGGTCAAAAGATTTGCGCTGCTCATATAATACAGATCTCCAGAGGTGCTGCAGAGGTGAAAACCACGACATAGCCTCTGGGTCAACATAACTGACTTAACCTTGGATTGTCAGGGTGACAAAAAGTCTCCCCACTCAGTTGCACTTTGCACTCACAGTTTGGCTATAGGTTCCTGGGAACAAACAATGCTGGAGGAAAGTGTCATTTTGTCGTGTGTCCGCTTTGTTCTCTGAAAGTTTGTTACGTAGTGGTGACAGAAGTTGGAGCTGCTCTTTTACTATGTTTTACTGTACAGTTTCCCTGTTTCATTTATGCTGCCTGTGACACAAGCCTGTCTCAGCAGTAGCTCACTGCACTGCCAGCTGGCAGTCTTACAGCATGCATGAGCTTAGATTTGCAAGCACAAACCCTGGGCAAATGGTTAGCCATGGGTTACAAGGAACAGTTTTGACTAAAATGTCTTACATGCAGTTTGTTAATTCATGGACACTGGCATAAGCCCTCGACTGCTCTAAGTCCTTTCCCAGCCCCGCTGCCCAGAAGGACGCCGGCAGCAGTACAAAGCAGCAATAAATCAATCAGCCAGCCAGTCTATAAGTGTATTGTATAACGGGGTAAATAAACAAGTACTGGAAACAATAAAACACTGTAGCTATTTTCACCTTGTCAGGCTGAGCCATTCCAGACAATCAATAGGGGGTATAGGAAAGGTCACTGCCTACCTGAATAAATCCCATCAAAAAACGGAGGCTAAACAGCAGTAGCTCCTCTGAGAAGAGGAAGGTACATGTTTTAATGGAATAAACCTGAGATTACAAAGTGACAGTGAACAAATACCAAAGCATAATCACTACAGGCTACAGAAATGTTGTATAAAAGTAAGATATTCAAAGCATTGATCTTTTTTCTTGGCTTCTTACAGGTACAGGGATCTCTATTCCATTTTGACGCATGGAAGAGGAGTTTTGGAGGAAACATTTGCTGAGCTAACCTGATAAATGCAGCTGTAGAGTAATAGTTTTCCATTTATTTTGCTACTCTGGAGAGACTTTTAGTCAAAGAAAAAAATATATCCAAACACATTTAGAGCCCTAACGATATTTCACAGATTAGCACATTGTGAGGTAGGTCAAGTGGTGGTTGTAAGCCATTTCAGGAGAGATATTCAGAAGTCACTCAAGTCACCTTCACTGACGTGAATACCCCAGGAACCAGGTACTACTGAAGTCAGCCTCCTGCCCAGTCTTCAAGAAAATTTTATCTGAACACTTATCCCCTGCCCCAGAGATGGTGACACTGGTCCCCCAGCATCACACCTCGATGGGTAACAGTAAAAAAAAAACTAAGGAAGCTGCCACTTCTCAGCCTGTATCTGCTGAAAAGGTGCAAGGTTCAGCTGTTGCCCATTAATTGCTGATCTTAGCCCACTGTCTGGCATGGTTTTAATCCGCTGCTCCATGTCAATGCAGAGCACAGAGGGCTGACTCCCCTTCCGCATGTTGTGGTACAACCACAGCCCAGCAGATCACAGATGCACAGAAAGCTCTGGGTCTCCACAACTCTGCATGGGCCACGCAAGGGCCTGCAACGTGGCAGCAGATGCTGCTGTGTGATCATTTACATCTTCCAAACATCCTCCAGCAGAATCTGTGGTTCTGTTTGAGTATCTGGCAGTAGCCAACAGCTCTACATCCATCTGTGCTGCTAAAAGCTAAAGTGATCGTACAATAGACTCCGAGGTTTGTTGATAAAGACAAGCATTCTCGTTTCTTTACATCCATAATTGCGCAAATGCCAGATCTGCTGTCAGGTCTGCCCATTCAGCGTGACGAGCCAACAGTAGGTTGGCATCACTGAGTACTTGGAATGAAACAGCCACCAGTGCTTCATCTCTCTCCATCAGCAACAAGCAACTCCTGCGACAAGGTGAGCCTTGGTGAGTATCTGAGGGAGAAGGGGAACGATGCTATCTGAGATAGGTTGCCAACATGCTTCAGTACTTTCTTAGTTACCTCGTTAAGCATGTAGATTTTAGCAGGCAGCTCATGGTAGCAACAGCCAAAGCCTTTAATGAATCAATACTGTGAAAATGGGAGTTAGTGAGGGTAAATCTGGCCAAACATCTGGCTTTTATTTAGGTACCTAAATGGGATTTCCCCCCTGTTCCCTTTATAGCAGCATTACATAAGTAAACAAGTAATTAACAGAAAATTACTGGAGTACACCTGCAGTACACCTGAAGATAACTTGCAGTGAGTGGCAAATAACCTTCACAGAGACAAATTAAATTAATTAAGGCAATTGGATATCACAGGCATAAAGCAAAGGTGAGATGGACTGGACAGGTTGCTTGCCATGAAGAGGTTCTTACCCTGCTGTGCTGGGACAGTGCGTTGGGACAAGGCACAGACTGAAGAGGTGTTTTCAGCAATGCCCAATGAAGTGCTGATGATGTTTGGAGAAGGTCTCTACATAAGACTTCTGAAGCATTCATATGAGGAAAGCTTTGGTCTTTAGAAGGCCCTAGTCCTTGCTGAGTAGCTGATAAGTAGTTTGCAGTTGTTTATCAGCCAACGCTATCTTGTTCTTGGTAATATAAAGGAGGGAGGCAGCACTATCTGTCACTCTGCAGGGTAATGCAGAACAAATCCCTGAGCTTTTGGGCTAACAAAATATTCCACCTGCCCAATTTGAAACCTTTGAGTGAAAATCACTGAAGGGGATGCACCATTATCTAACCCATAACAGGTTTTTGGAGAGGTGAGAGGCCTGGTAGGGCTTGGATGCAAAACCTACCATCATGTATGCATCTGGGGACTGTTAGTGTTAGGTCAGAGGTTGGACTTGATGATCTTGAGGTCTCTTCCAACCTAGAAAATTCTGTGATTCTGTGATTCTGTGATCTTGAGGTCTCTTCCAACCTAGAAATTCTGTGATCCATGGGCCCCAGAGGAAGGTCACCATGAGCTAGAAGGTTGCCACAGCAGGGCTCAGTTTTGTCCCCCACCTAGGCATGGCAGAAGCACTGACATCTGGTGGGAGCAATTTACTGGGGGTTAGGGAGAATCTCTGTTAAAGAGAGACATTTGTGTCATATAGAAAGTGCAACATCGGGCTACAGTCAGATCTGTTATTCGTGCATGAGCACTACAACAAACGGGTAAGCAGATCTTTAACATTAAAAATGGAGAAATATTGACTGTGCTGTAAATCGCAAAAACAAAAGGAAAAGGTACACAGGTATTATAACATAAACATAGCCCATGTGCCCTCATAGTGACCTGCTCTTTGAAAAGGGATTGATTTTTGCCCTCTGAAAAAGAGATCATCACACAGAGACTAAACCTCCCTGTCCTAAGGGAAGAAAAAGGCATATTGGTCAATGGTAAGTGCAGTGATAGAATTATATAAATTATAACAGAGGGGGGAAAAGAGTTTCGTTGTTCTCCTGATCTATTCTAAATATGACAAAATGATTAAACAAAGGCTTCTGGTACATGAAGGAGTTAAGAGCTTATTTTTCTTACTTAAGAATGAAAGATTATGGATGAGAGGCAGCCAGGGGAGCATGCCCCAGTAAGACAATAACCTTTGCTAAAATACTTGGGAGGGAAGAACTGCAGTTTGAACTTTGCCCATTGAAAATAACATTAAAGGTTATTGCTTATTATAGCTGCATGGTAAGAAAAGAGAAAATCTTCTGTTGATATTCATAGAGCTAAACATTTCAAGAATAGGTTGCAAAGTGAGACTAGAGATTTGTGTATGTTTTATGTAAGTGAGAAAGGGCTACATGGCTACACACCAAGCATAGTCTTTGGGCCTCTATCCACAACTTATAAGATTAAGCCTTAAATTTATTTTATTCTGAATAATTTGCAAAACTTTAGGTAGTGTCATAAAGCAAGATTGCCATGGAGAATTAGGAGAGAAAATACTAACAACTAAATAAACTTCAGGGAAAGCTATAAAAACTGCATAGCACAGCCCACACGAGGTCTTTCAGAAAAAAACTGCCCTAAGTCTCTCTGTCTGAGCTCTTGTACTGCTTGAGAGTTGCCTTTGTGCACAAAAGGATGCACTGCTGCAATACATGTGTGTGCTGTGTATGTCTCTCCAGAGGAGATGCCAGGGACCAGATACAGGCATGTTTAGCTCCACCATCTAATCTTACCCAAAAGATGTAGGAGACTCGAGAATTAAGATGTGTCCTCTGTGCCCACCACATAAATCTCACACAACTCACTGGAGCAGTTGTGCTGCCGGGCAACTGCAAACCTGTAGCTTCCTCCCTTAGCTGGAGCCCCTGGGGTGATGCACAGAGCAAGCAGCTGCAGTTGCTCTGGCTTGCTTTTGGCATTTCCAGTCAGACCCTGTCAGTCTTTAGCACAGATCCATTTTGTGCACCACCACGAGCACAGTGTCTGACCGCCTGAGGCAGAATTTCTAATTTGTCCAAATAACATTCAGCATAAGCTCCATATGATAATTAATCAGCAGTCATTAAAGCAAGAGATATCTACAATGCCTCTGATGTTTATGAAAGCCTTTTCATGGCATTTTAATCACAGTATTGCCATTGCAGGATTTCCTTTTATTTAAAACAAATGTTGTGCATTACGAAACATTTTAGGGTTGGTTTTTTGTTGTTTTTTTTTTTTTTTTCAGATTCCTGAGGGTGCGATAAGTCATTGCTAGTGATTCTTTCTCTCCCTTAATGGTTTATTAAAATGATTGTGAAAGCAACACTATGATTAAAATAGTCTCCAGATCAGGAGCCTCATGTACCTCAGGTGTTTGATACAGGCATTAGGCAGCATTACTGCGCCAGAGCATTCATTCCTCAGCAGATGCAACAAGACCAGGATTCTCTTAAATAAGAAGAGGTCAAGCCAGATAAGAAAATAAATGCATGGAAGAAAAAAAGAACAAACTCAATCACCTCAAGGAATTAAATATGCATAAATATAAAGGCACATCAGGTTTTGGTACTTCCCTAAAGTGCAAATTCATTATTTAAAGCACAATGACCACAATGATTTTACAAGTCTGTTCTTACATTGTGTCAAAATAATTTGATTTTAAAACAAAATTAAGGGTTATCTTGCTGCGTGTTTCAATGCCTTGAACACTGGTTTAGAAAACATTCTCAAGAGGTTTCTGGGGATTTGGGACCCTTAACCCTCCCAAAGACTGGGGAGAGTTAGAGGGGCCACAGGCTTGTGTTTTCCAGCCCCAGATCCTGGCTGGCAAGGACAAGTAATATTTAAGATATTTGTGGCTAGAACTGGGCTGTTCAAGACAGTAAAGTGCAAACTTCAAAGGAAGCTTAAACAAGGTATTTCTTTGTTTCTGTCCTGTCAAGCTATCTCTCTAAAATTGTCCTCAGGGAGTTCCGATGTCTGCACAACGCAGACATGGGTTAATATCTCTTCATTACTAAGTCAAAGAAGTTGGTTTCCATCAAGGGATAAAACATAGCCTGAAGAACAACTTAGCTCACGGCCTGTCATGACATTCAAGTGCTGTTGAGCTTTGTAACGTGTCATGGCAAATTAAGATGCTGTTGGGGTTTAACCCAGCAGTTAGCTCCGCACCACACAGCCTTTCGCTCACCCTTCTTTCCCCTGCAGTGGGAGGGGGGAGAGAATGAGGAAAAAAAAAAAAAAGGAAAAAAATGTAAAAGCTTGTGGGTTGAGATAAAGACAGCTTGAGAGGACAGAAAATAAAGAGAAATAATAATAATGGAAGTAGTAATAATAATATGTGCAAAACAAGTGATGCACAATGCAGTTGCTTACCGCACGCTGACCGATGCCCAGCCTGTCCCCACGCAGTGGTACCCCTGACCCTGACCAGCCACCCCGTATTAATCATCCAGCGTGATGCCAGGTGGCATGGGACATCCCTTTAGCCAATTTGGGTCAGCTGTCCTGGTCCTATCCCCTCCCGGCTCCTGATGCACCCCCAGCCTGCTCACTGTCAAGGTGGTGTGAGAAGCTGGGAAGTCCTTGGCTAAGCGTGAGCACTGCTCTGCAACAACTGAAACAACAGCGTGTTATCAGCAATATTCTCATCTTAAATCCAGAACTCAGCACCATAACAGCTGCTAGGAGGAAAATTAACTCTATACCAGCTGAAACCAGGACAGATGTTAAGTGCAGTGGCAACCCAAGGGGAACAGCTAGAAATATATCAATACATACGTATGCTTTCTACGTTTTCCCTTTTACACATTCATTTTGCAAGCATTTCATGATATAGTTTTGCTTCCTGCACTACAGTATCTAAATTTTATAGGTTAACCACACATCATACCGGATTCATCACTTTCTGCTGCTACTATGACTTTACTACTTAAAGCTCACACTTATTTTCTATCTAAAACCAACCTTCATAAGTAAGTGCAAGCACTGTAGCTTTGTAGAACTGCCATGTCTTCAGGAGGGATTTTTTCTAACCAGCAATATCACTTTAATAACTTCTTGGTAAAGGATAAGCTATTGCATATACCATCCTACCCACAATCCATTCACTTCCATTGAATGGCAAGCGACTCTCAAGCACCTACTTTCTTCAACTTGTACTTCTAAGGAGCTAAAAGCCTGTGAAGGGCTGACACCTACTAAGACCCCATTTCAGCTGTGCTATTTCAGCCACTATTCTGTATCCGCTGCCACACAAATCATTCCCAAGGGCATTGCTTTTGGTGGTAAGATAAAGTGGCCGCTAGTAACAAGATCAGGAGATAAGATATCAAACCACCTAATTTAGTCCAAAGAGCTCGGACTTTTTTAAGTACTTACTTTAGCCAATACCCAGGACTAAATAACTTTGCTACTTGAAAACCCCAGCAGAAGAGCTCTTCCTACCTGACCCTACCGCATACAGACACACATAAAAGGATTTCTTGGCAAGAATGATTTGAGTAAATAAAATGACAAGTTCTTCAGCTTCTGTGGTCATAGTCTACTATATATGCCACTAGGAATAGTGATATTGATTTTAACATGATACCTTGGACTATTCCCTATTCTTAAATTTTGCTACAGTGGTGAAATAACATTAATGCAATAAGGCAAATGTCAATTTAAAGTTAACAGAGACGGCCTTATCCTAGATAGTGTAGTCTGTATTACAGCACCAGGCTTTATCTTTGCTTTGTGATAAAGAAACCTGCACATCATACCCTGTAATATTCACTACTCTGTTTGCAGAATCCCTTGATGCAAACAGCTTGTTTAAAATGATTATAGCAATAATGATTTTGGTGGTTCTCAGCAGGATTTGGGGCTTTGAACACACAAAACCCTACAGGGGAATCTTACTTTCCCAGTGTCTTCTTCTGATAAGATGGTTGGTTGGCTTCTTAAAAATAAGGAAAGAAAGAAAGAATGTGAGACTTAAATACAAGCCTTAGAAAATGTAAACCCTAGAACGT
This sequence comes from Anas acuta, assembly GCF_963932015.1. NCBI lineage: Eukaryota > Metazoa > Chordata > Aves > Anseriformes > Anatidae > Anas > Anas acuta. The sequence goes on from NC_088979.1 coordinate 17,839,105, forward strand.
AAGCCAAACAAAATCTTCCTAGAGTAACCCAGACATGTTCAAAGAGAACATTATAATGCACATTTGCTTCAAGCTCAGAGTTCTTTTCTCACCCTTGCAGCTGCATACAGTAGAAAATATGGAAAAAGTCAATATTGGCAGGTTTTCAACTCTGTTTCTTCTAAGTTGTTTTCAGTGGCAGACTGTCAGCTCCTCTGTGCTTTTCCTAACGAGCCTAGAGATGCCTTTTCTCCAAGTTTGGCTGGCACATACAGCAGATCTGATTCCAGCAGAAGGTATCAGAAACAATGTTGTTGTGTTTTGTTTTTTTTTCTGCCAGAGGGCACCTGTGAATCCTGGGACCAAGTGTGGGTCTCAGCAGCTGGCTCTGTGTATGCTTTTCACCACCTGTGGACACCAGGCTGGGCGCTGGCCACCCCACACACGGTGACGAAGCTCATTAAGGGAGACCTCATCAATGCATATAAATGTCTGAGGGGAGGGTGTCAAGAGGATGGAGCTGGTCTCTTTCCAGTTGTGCCCAGCAACAGGACAAGAGGCACTGGGCACAACCTGGAGCACAGGAGGTTCTGGCTCCATATGAGGGGGCACTTCTGTGCTGTGAGGTGGCAGAGCACTGGGACAGGCTGCCCAGAGAGGCTGTGGAGTCTCCTTCTCTAGAGATATTCAAACCCTACCTGGATGTCATCCTGTGCAATGTGCTCTGGGTGATCCTGCTTGGCAGGGGGGTTGGACTAGATGATCTTCAGAGGTCCCTGCCAACCTCGGCCAGTCTGTGATTCTGTGACTTGAATCAACCACGGGCTGTACACGCTGTCCAGGTGGGGCGGCCACTGCCTGGGGACTGGCTGGACATCAGTCAGTGGGTGGTGAGCAGTTGCATTGTGCATCACTGGTTTTGTATGTGTACATATATATAATAATTATTATTAATATTATTTTCCCTTCCTTTTCTGTCCCATTAAACTGTCTTTATCTCAACCCATGAGTTTTACCTTTTTTTTCCCAATTCTCTCCCCCATCCCGCTGCAGGGGGATCGAGTAAGCAGCTGTGTGGTCCTTAGCTGCCTGCTGAGTTAAACCACAACATCCTTTTGGCAGCCAACGTGGGGCCCAAAGGGCTGAGATAACAACAGATCTGACCAGAGCATTTAAAAACAAGATTTTTTATAGCATTATATTAGTTTAATAGCTGCTGGTCACAATGTTGATTTATCAGTTCACAATGTTGTTTTATGTGCTTTCAAGGTTGTTTTTCTTAATTCCTTTCTTGCTGTTTATCATCTCTGGGGACTGCCCTAAGTTTGTTTATGGATTTTGCCAGTCTCTTAGCACGTGCTCGTATTACACCAACCGTGAATTTAACCTGATATTTGTACTCATATATCCATCACTCTTGCACTTCAGGAACCTTACCATGGAAACTATTAACAAGTACAGTCTTTATTCCAGGCAAGCTAAAATAGTTTTTGAAATTTTAAATATACTTGTGATGTTCAAACTGGCACAATCCTATTGCTACATCTCCTGCATGTGCCTCTGGTTTTGTCTAAGCTTAGACAACTATTTAGGAATGCTGCTTAAAGATCTGCCCCGAGGCAGGATGGTTATAGGTGTGCAGGAGGATATGGGCAGGTATCTATCATGATTGTCACCTCCGATGGTTTTGGAATTCACCCCTGAACAGATGCAGAATCCTCAAAAGAAGACAGAATGTTTTAAAAAGGTATGGCCTGGTCCTGGCAATGCCAGAGAGCTACAGTTTGCTGCACTGTGCTGGGGTCTGGCCTTCAAAACACAACTTCAACACTATTGAGCACCTTCAAGAAGAAGAAATTGCCTCTGGCTCTGGTCGTACACAGGCATGGCAGCTGGGTAGAATAGGCCCACCTGGAGCTTCTGGCAGAAAGCTCCAGGGACACTCGAGGTTGGCCCCTAAGGTTTTGGAGTCAGGGATACAGAGGACCCGAGGCCCACTATCCTCCAACTAAAAAAGAGATGTTGGCAGCGTATGAAGAGGTTTGAGTTGCTTCTGAAGTGGCTGATACTGAAGCACAGCTCCTCCTGGCACACCAAGTGCTGGTGCTGGGCTGGGTATTCAAAGGGAGGGTCCCCACTACACATCATGCAACTGGTGCTATGTGGAGTAAGTGAATTGTACTGACCACACTAAATGGAGCTCAAAATGGAAACCCAGTTGCCCATGAATCTTGGAAGTGATCATGGACTGGCCAAAAGGCAAAGATTGTGGAATATCACCAGAGGAGGAGATGACGTGCACTGAAGAGGCCACACTGTATAACAAGGTACCAGAAAATGAGAAACAATATGCCCTGTTCACTGAAGATGTTCACGGAAGAACATCAAAACAACCAGCAGGTGGATCAGGCTGCTAGTACTGAAGTGGTTCAGGTAGATCTGGACTGGCAACATAAAGGTGAATTATTTATAGCCCAATGGGCCCGTGACACCTCGGGCCATCAAGGGAGAGATGCAACATACAGATGGGCTTCTGATCGAGGGGTGGACCTGACCATGGACAATATTGCACAGCTCATCCATGATTGTGAAACATTATCACACGTTGTAGATGTATCTTAGGAGATCACATAGCAGGAAGCCTGAAATACACCTGGGGTACAAAGGAAGAAAAGCAATGTCTTGTATGTCATCTGTAGGGAAATCCCAATGAGAGGATTTGAATGTCAGGTGCTGCACCTCTGTTTAGGTCAAAGTTGTTTATTTGCCCTTTGGGTTTTTTAGTCGTGGAATCATATTCCCATACCAAGCCAGGCCTCTGAGAAAATCTTCACTTTTTCTTCTGATTCCCTTTGATCTCCTAGCTCAACTGGAAGACTGAAGACTTGATTACCTATACTGACAGAACTTGAGCATCTTAGAATGGAGGCCAGCAGCCTCCTGGTGCCTTTGTGGATTTAGCACATAAGAACTGCTTGATAAATTTGTGAAAGTCAGGAAAACATTCTCCCTGGAAGAGTGCCAAAGCAGTGAGACACAATGCAAGCTAAGAAATCTGTTAGTTGCTGCAAAGACAGGAACCTGCCTGTAAGCAAGTGCTGTAAACTGCAATTCTTTTGCCTCTAAGTAATGATTCTTAGCAACTTCCATCCATGCATCCTTATGAATCCTTCCCAGCTCCTTGAGAAAAATTGTTTTGTCTGTCTTGGTGAAATTCCTCTTCCATATTCTCATTGTCCAGTTGCGTGATAACACAAAAAAAGTCATTAACAAGATCATTGGATACCTGGAGACAGAGAAGCATTAAGATAATGGACTTCTTTTTGCATTACACAGCTCATTTTGTTACAGCATCCCACTCAGCAGAGAACTAATAGTCAAAGCTGAAATGCTCTCCTGGGACATTGGCCCATTTCAAGGCAAATTCATGCATCTGAGTGGAAAGAGGTAATTAAATGTGTCATCCTACCTTCTTGGAGTTACTGAATCATTCAGTACTCATTCAGTTCATTGGGTCATTTTCTCTATGGAAGAATTATGTGAAGAGGGAGGTGAAATTAGGTTCCCCAAGACTCTCTCCCTTTCTTTTCAATGCTTCCTAGCTATGTTTCTGCCACTGGCTACCATAACCAGTGCATCCTGTCCCCTCAGCCAGGTATTCCTTGGAAGGACATCCTGCAGGTCCTGTTTTTCATAGGAATTGGTTTGAGATTCAGACCCTTATGTTTATGCACCTCTCTAGGTGTCTGGGGTTCTGTAATATGCTTCAGATATCCAAGACTCGGCTCAGTTGCCTGGGCATTAGCGTCACATGAGATGCTGTGTGCTATGGCATCGCCTGGGCTGAAAGTCTCAAACCCAGAGTTTCTTCCTTAAAAGAATCAAAAAAGGTGCCTCACTGTGTAAATTCACTTGCTATAAGATCTCAGATGTCCCATTCAGTGTCCAGCTATGTCTCCTGTAAGTCCAAAGCCATGCTTGCCAGCCACGGGAGCACATAAAATGGCCTGATGTGCCTCTTAACACTCCAAAGTACATCTGCTGTTGATGACTTATTTTGACAGGAAAGTCCTGGAGATGACAGAGATTCATGAGACATTAACTGAAAGCTGCTCTCCACTGGCAAAGATAGTCTTGAAGATGGTGACACTGAAGAACTTCACCATGGAGCCCTTGCTCCAAAGCAAGCTTCCACCTCAGCTCTTCCTGGCTACTGTGCACCAATGCATTGTTAAAATTGCCTCTGAACCATTCAAAGTGTGTGTAAGGCAATTAGACAACACACACAGTGATTAACTTCTTGTTGGTGTTTCTTTCCCAGGATATGGAAAACTCTGGAATTTTGTACAGGTGAGCTATAAAGTCTGCTTGGTTCTGAAGAAATTTTCAATGAGTTAAAGGGAGTTAAATGATGGGAACCCAGACTGAGAACAAAATATCTCAATATATTTTTTTTTTTTTTTTTTTTTTTTTTTTTTTTTTTAGGGATTAACAAAAGAGAAAGGGCAAAGGAATCTCAGTGGGTTTTAGCCTGGTTGGAAAATGACTAGTAAATGCCATATTGAGTGAGTTTTAATCAGCATCTTCAAGCAAATTTTATTTCCTGTCCTCAAAAGCAGTACCACAAAAGAATACTTGAGGAATCTGGCAATTGGAACTTTAAAGCTAGAAGTAATGAAAGAAGGAAGTTAAAGTTGCAATTTACATTTCAGGGGGAGTGACTTTTTGGAAATCAAAAATTGACATTTTGTGGGGACTTATTTTCTGCCACTGTCACTTATGTTTTAATTAGGCTGCTGTAATATCCTGTGAGGTCCTGGGGAGGAATAGCTGGGAGTTTCTACCACGTGTCGTGCTGAGTTCACCCTCTCTGCTAGCTGTGCTTGTGTGGCCTGTTGTTGGCTGATGGAGCAGGAGAGGGATTTTTGTTAAGGTATGGGTTCTGCAAAACCTATTTACCACTAAGAGGAGAAATTTCTTGTCCTCACAGGAGCCCATGTTAGGAAAAATTATTTCCAAAGTCACCAAGACAGAGAGGTCAGCTGTCAGGAAAGTCATTTCTGCTGTTGAGCAAAAATGCTCAGTCAGGATGAGCAGGTTGGAAAAAGCAGACAGATTTGCTGAGAGCATGGCCCCAGTTCTCATAGAGTGGTTCAGAGACTGTGTGATCTGTGATGTCCTCTCTGCTGCCAGTGAGTTTCCCACAAGATGGATTTTTTTTAAAAAAAACTTGTTTTGGAAGTGAGCTTTGATGGACTCTGAAAACCAAGCAACATCTGATGCACATATCACTAAAATCCCACATTAAAACAAATGAACAAACAAACAAAACATGTTCAGTCTTGGAGCTGGGTGAAGTTTGTGATTGAGGCTTTTGTTTTGCTGGGAGGGAATATGAAGTTTTACTAGCTCTGTTCAAAAGATCTGCCAGGTTTGTTGCCAACACAAAATGGAAGAGAGAAAATATTCCTATGTGTTGGAAAAAATTATGTTTCATTTCAGAAGCTAAGAAACATCTCATTTACTTTTTCTGATTGAAATGGTGTTTTGCTGTTTATTCATGACAGGTGTTTCATTTTTGAAATTAAGGATTACTTTTTCTTTTTTTTTTTTAATTACTCTCTGAATATGAAAGAAAATTGCAAAGATGTTAATTCTGAGGGATTCCTAAGGGCCTGTCTCCTGCTTAAAGCAGGATTATCACCAATGCTAGGCCAAGGTCCTTTAAAAGTAAGTTCTGTTTTTCATGTACCTGAAACAATTGGAAAATTATATTTTACATTGGTTGGAAACAAAACAGAATTTTCCCATGTGCTGGTGTTGGCCACTTAATTGTAAAACAATCAAATCTGTGGAGTCCAGAGTAGTGGATATAACATATCCCCTTGCTGTCCATGGCTTGGAGGCTGGGCAGTGTGTGAAGCTGCTAACTCTTCTGAAGATGTATGTTGAAAAGAAATCCAGTGGAGAAACTGCTTCTTTTGAAAGCATTGCTCTAACACTAGATTTTATCTATTACAGAATAAAAATAAAAAAATGGAGCACAAGCTTTTGAAATCAGATAAATGAAGATGCAAAGTCCCTCCTTTCCCAGTTTTTCAATCTCTTCTGCTTTCTGAAGGCTCAAGTTTTCTCAGGAGACACTCTGTGCAAGATTCTTTCCATCATCTTGGAGCATCAAGCATTATTTGAGCATTTCTGTGGTAAGTTTAGTTTCCAAATCCATTTCCCTAAACAGTAGTTCTACGTGATGCAACAGGGCCAAAAGAAAATATATGTATTGGAAAAGTGTCTAAAATGCAAAGAAAAACAAAAATTTTCTGGGAAAAAAGATAATTAAAAAAAAAGTGTGAAGGCAAAAAAGCACCACTCTGGAATGATACTGCTGCTTTTAGAACAAGTGACACACCCTTTGTGCAAATTCAAGCACTCTTTTTTTTTTTTTTATACGGGAGTGGTTGTGTTCTTCTCTCTCTCCAGGTCATTTTCTCAAAAATCTTTGGTATCTGGGGTATGGGTATGAGTGGTTTTTTTTTGTTCTTTTTTTTTTCCCCCAGATTCCTCTGTCTCCAGCTGTGTAACAGCAGTGCTGAAAGTCAGGAGGGAGGAGTATGAGTAACTGAAAGAAGCAGAGATGCTCATTTCTGCATCTGTGCTGCAGCACAGAAGACACAGTAAGAGGTGCCATCCTATTCTTTTCGAGAGGTCATAAATGCCTATGTGGTTCCCTAATGAGGAGCTGTCTCCTAAATTAAAGAGCTGATAGCAAATCCTCCAGGTAATGGTGCTGCTAGTTGTCTAGTGGCAAGCTGTACCTGGAAAGGAGAGGGTGAGCAGGGAGGTCTTCATGGAAGAAAGAAATAGGGAAAGGTTTGTAGGGATTTATTAGGGAATGAGGTTAGAAAAGTGGAAAAATCTGTCTCATAAGAGAACATTAAACAGTTCCAGGTAATTAATTTTTTCTAAGAGAAAAATGAAATTGAACAAGACTTGTCTACTTTGACAAATGCTTATAGGGTGAAGGTGTGTTTTAGATGGGATAAACAATCCCAGACAAATTCTGGGACTTGGAGAGGACAGAGCTAGGAAAAGGGAACAGAAATGTTTATTGGTTGGGAAGACTCCCTCAGTGATCTCCTGCTCCTGGACAGTGGAACATACACGTCCCAGGACTGAAGCTCTTGGATAAGGTACAAGAACCCTTGTGAATAGAGGTGATTCTCCAGCTGGAATGGGACAGATGGTGAAGTCTTCTCAACCTCTACTTCAGGGCCAGATTTTTATTTTTTTTCTGTTAAAAAACAATTCTAGACACAATTTCGAGGCCTTGGTTCAAAGGCTCCCTTCCTCATCCCAGAAGAAATAGACCTTTTTAACATGAAGTGATTTTGCCCACAATTTATCTCAGTGTTAATCCCGGATTTAGTTTTTCCCCAAGTTTTTCCACATTTAAATGTGTGTAAACACACACATACAGGCACCTCTTTGTTTTACAATCAGATTTGGAATATTTCGATGTCTATTGTCTTCTAGCTGGAGAGATACACTAATTTTAAGTCTGCCTTTTGTTCCTACCTTGTTTAGTGGATAGAAGTGTTGTGGAGAAATGCATCAGAAACACAGAAAGTTTTAAAGACCAGATGTCTGTAAGCAAATTTTCCATGACTGAGAAGACGAACATTCCTGAATTGCATCTTCTTGCTAAATACAGTGACGTGATGAAAAAAAAAATAAAAAAATCACATCTTAGAGAAAAGCAATTATTTCAGGAGACTGGAAGCAAATAGCAGAGCAAATGAAAATCACAATCCCTGAAGGGATAATTCTTTCAGTAAATGTGCAAGACAACATCTATAGCCAGCCATTGCTGACTTTCAGAGTACCTATCTGGCTCTCAAAGACCTTTCTATCACCTTTGGGTCTGTGTAGAGCCATTCTGAGAAGCAGTTAGCAAATGAAAATCAACTGACAAAGGAGTTTGAAATCATGGAGATGAGCAAAGGGAAACTGAATGGAAAAACTGCCTGGGTGGGTGCTACAATGGAGAAGATCTAAAACAACCTGTGCCTGTCTGCAGTGGTAAATGCTGCCAAAATGATTGATGAACTGCAGAAGACACTCGAGCTTAAAGGAAATTTCCAGACTCTCAGTGACCTGACCAAACATGTATGGAGGATACGTAAGGGTATCTGTCTTATATTGGATACTCTTGTAGCAGGTCTAAATGGGAAACCTCTGCATTCATCTGTCTTAACTTCTAACTACATTGTACTGGATGCAGTGAATAGATTTTATTTTATTTTTTCTGGAATAAAAGTCTCACTGTTGTACCAGTCTCTCTTTTAGCCCACTTTTTACTCCCTTATAGTGGAGTAATTGAAGGCAGGAATGTGATTCACCCTTAATCAGACTCCTGGTTGTCCACAGATGAGCTACCAGTGCCATTAGAGATGTCTGAGGGTATCTGAGGCAACGTGAGTCTGAGCCAAGCAGGCATCCATGTGTGTCAGCAACCAAACACTGCATCGAGTGATTTGGTATAGAGAGGGAAGTATTATCCTCCCCAACCTCTGTGGGAAGTTTCTAGCATAACCAGGAGTTAGAAACTCCAGAAGTTAAATAACAGATCCCATTCCAATATTCTCTACCAATTCCAGCAGCTCTGGATTTTTCTTCCACATGTTTTTGCAGATCTCCAAGTCTTGCTGCTCCAATCCTGTAAAAGCTAAAATGTTGTGTTATCATAGCATTTCTAATATGGTAGCAATGATGGGCACTACATGGGTGGCTCCCAAAGACCAGTTGGGTGGTCTGTAACCTTCTGTAGTTTGGATAGCTTTCCAGTTTTTGGACAGTTTTCCTCAATAAATAAATAAATAAATAAACAAATTGGAGCAGACCTCTTTAATTGTGTGGAGAGCTTCTTTTAGCAGTCAGGGCTTAAACACAGATGTCAAACAAGTTTTACATCCTGACTTTGTGACTCTGCTGCAGGGAGCTGTTCTGATAATCAGACTAGGTTTAAGAAATAGACTGAATGAAAGGAATAGAAGTGCCTGAGGAGCTGCAAAAAAAAATAGAAAAGACCCTGAGTGGCTGCTTTAGCAGGTTAAAGCTCAACACTACCCATTAGAGATGATAATACAAGGGTACATTATACCCCTGGAGTTGATTTCCCTTTCACTGCAGGTTTCTACACATGCAAGACTTCAAACTGGTAGAGATTTAGAAGAGTTAGGGAAGACATTGAACCTCCAAAATTAAGTCCACTCTGTCTTCCTAAGCCACTTCTACACTGAATACACTTTCTACCAGGAGCTCAGGTGGGATCATGATTTCTGCTGCTTCTCACAAATCTTATAGAATATGTAGGATTTGGGGGGAAATCCTCTCTCCCATCTCTCCCAGCTGCTGTTTGTGCAGCATTTTTTTTCCCCTTCCTTCAATCTGCTCTCCCAGAGGTACAAACAACATCACTTACTGGCTTGGCTCTGGCCAGCAGCAGGTATCTTTGGTGCCAGCTGAAACTGTCCCTTAGCTAACATGGCGGCAGCTTCTGGACTCTGCTCACAGAGGCTACCCCTGAAGTCCCCTGCTACAAAACCCTTACCACCTAAACCCAACGCACATCTTCATTAATAATGTAGATGATGAGGCACGGTGTACCCTCAAAGTTACTGATAATACAAAACTGGGAGAAGTGGCTGGTACATAAGAGGGTTGTGCTGCCATTCAGAGGGGCCTCAACAAGAACATCATGCAGTTCAACAAAGGGAGGTGCAAAGTCTGGTGAGGAACAACCCAAGGCAGGTCGGGGAGTTTCTGAACCTTGGTCACCACCTATTTCAAGGTCTTTCTTTGCAGCAAGATGTAGATTGAGAAGGAGAAAGACAAGGGAATGATGGAAATTTATATCATCCATCACAATTCATTCAAGAGAAAACTGAATTCTTCCAATCTTACCCCAGGCAGACAAGCCTGGTTTTACTAATACATCAAAACTTCTGCTTTTCACTTTGTGACACGTTCCCAACACAACATAAAGCTATAAATCACAGAGCAGTGAGATGATTGATTTAACTTAATAAAGGGAGGTGGTAGGAGGAGAAAGTAAATCATATGGATAGGCGAGATTTGTGGCTACAAAAGCAGTGTGCCAGCCTGTGTACACAGACAAGAGCATACAACTCAGTTTTCTCCACACAACTACAACTCAGCTTTGTTATTTACAGCACTCCTATAATCACTGCTGCCCAAGCATCCTGCTGATACACCCAAATTACTGCCACTTCTTTTGCTCCAAAGAAACCCTTTTGTGCTGTGCAGAAGTGAGAAATCTTAATGACATTTACCAGCGTAGGTCCCTGCTTGATATGTTAAAGTTTGCTTTGTGAGTCACAGAACCCATCCTAAAACCTACGTTGTTTGAACTAAAAAAGAGGTGTGGTGGTCACTGGAGACCTGGTACCAGCAGTGCCCACTTGTTCGCATGAGCTGGGGTGTAAACCTCTGTCTGCTGCCCCAGCTCAAGAGTTCATAAGGAAAAATAAACAAACAAACAAATAAATAAATAAGTAGGGAGATATAAAACCCTCGAGGAGCAACCACCTGGCCACAGTGTTGGCAGCAATAGAAGAGGAACCTGTGAGAGGGAACAACACCAGGGCACTGCAGAGGCACAGCTGCTCTCCCTAACCAAGGTGTGATTGCTCAGTCTGGAGGAACAGAAAGCTGAGGAAGAACCAGAGGATTTTTCTAATCACGAAAGCAGGTATTGAATAAGGGATTGGATTTCATTCAGGAAGGACCCAGACACCAACCTACTGCTGAGGTTCAAAATTAAACTCTCTGTGATGGATAGACTGGTACCAGCTACAAGGGCAGTTACTGAACCCATAAATCTATAGCATTTGACTTGGCTCTAGCTTAAGAGGAAAGTCATCCAGGCAGAACAATTTTACTGGATACAGGTAGAAAATGTAAAGAGAAAGAAGAAGGGACTGTGAAACAGTCCCAGCACTAATATTTGCCACTGTTTGCTCCATTGAAAAGAAGGATAACAGAGAAAGTATTTCAAGGTTGAGGCAAAGGCCAAGGGTTTTGCTGGACTGTTGGGACAGAGGTGGAAGAGAGAATTTCAGTAGGTCACACAGCTGAGGACTAAAGAAGAAAACACAAATGCTGGGAGAGGGACACCCTTTAGTGCCTTTTTGGAACAATAATACAAATAAACAGCACCACAACAGCTGTAAATAAACAAGAGATAAAGACTGATCCAGATACTAAGGTATCCAGAGGTAAAGACAGACCTGATACTGCACAGACGGGATGCCCACCTCCTCCAGACCTCCAGCTGCTGCCACCCAGACCTGTGTATGCTTTACAGGGGCAACCAGCAATTAGAGCTCTGATTGCAAAGAACTGAATATGCATAGCCCCAGAGTGCTAGCAGATAGAGGAATCTCAGCTCAAGTGGTGAGAGCCCCTTGAGGACCCCAGATAGCCACCAAGTAAAGCAGCTGTGCCCTGTATGGGGCGTGAAGGAGAAAGACAGATTTTAAGACTGCTTCATACTCCTATGGGGCAGGCAGGTTGCTCTGGCAACTTGCCCTGTGTGTGTTATGGAAATGTGGGAGGATTTGTCACAAAACAGCCGAGTTTCGGTTGCACCTTCTGGAGATGGTATTTCGATCCATGGGCCTTCTCCCACAGAAGTGAGAGTGAATGAAGAGGTAGCGCTGCAGTGCCAGGTAAGAAAAAGCCCATCTGGTACCGTAGAAACTTAAAGATCTGGGCATAATTTTAGGTCAAGATGACAGATTGCTGATAAACAACAAGTAGAACTCATTGGAAAAAACACCACCCACCCCCTAACTCCACCCCAATACAATAATAATACAATAATATCAGGATTATGGGCCTTGAAAGGAACATTCAACTTTTGGTGGGGCTTATTCCAACATTAGGTGGCAAAAGGCAGATGCTGGACATGTCTCTGGAGAAGATCCAGGGAACACGGGGCCTGGACCAGCAGGAGCACTCAGGCAGCTGAAAGATCTTGCTCAGGCTCCTGGGCCAGCATACCCCAGTGCAGGAGAACTGCGTCTTCAGTGACCCATCAGCAACAAGGCAGGGGCAGCCTTGATGCAGAAAAAAAATCAATCTGAAGAGCAACAGCTCTGAGAGCCCTGAGCCAGCACTTGCACCATGTGGAGGAGCACACGAGGGTTGGGAGACGTGGGAGTGCTATCGGGGAAGTCACCCCGGACATAGACCTGGCAAAAGCTCAAAACAACAGGCAGCAAACCTGGTCCTGTGGAGGCAGGGGGAAGCACTGAAAAAGGGAAAGTTTTTTGCACATCTACCAAGTGTAAGGAACTGTACCTGATAAAATCAGGAAGCAAATTTCACTGTTAATTCTGGATTAGGACTTAAAATTGGGAAGGAAAATAGCAAATACTGTTTACTGATGGATGCAGTTACTATAAATTTGAGGACCCAGGATGATTTACACCTGTTTGGATAACCACAAAAACATGTGCTAAAATGAAAGTACTGCTCCATTCTGCTCAAGCAGCTGAAATTTATGCTGTTAAAGAAATATGATAAAACAAGGACTTACAAAAAGTACTTGCTATTTTCAGGGATTTGGAATGGGTTTGTCAAGCTGTTGATGTCTGGCTACCAACACAGGAAAACAAAGTGACGTGTTCAGGAGAAAGGAAGCTAATACCATGTGTTGCTCTCTGGGAACAAGTGGTCCAAGCCCAAAGAAAAAGAAAAGAAATGGTGTTAGACAAGTAATGCATGTGGAAGTCAATCAAAAATCAGATGAAAGAAGGGACTGTGGTAACAAAGTGCAAAGGATGTGGCCTTTAGAGCTGTGCAGCACACAAGAGACACAGAGATGGAGCAGCTGCTCCAAAAGTAAACACAGTAAAGCAAAAGCAAGGCTGAAAAAAATGTTGCAGAGCTAGTGAGGGCAAGAGAAATGGGCTCTGATGGAAAGAAATTAAAAAAAAAAAAAAAAAAAGACAAAAAACAGACTTCCCCATGAGATCAGGAATGACAACAATATATGTAACAACAGTGAAATCAAGGACTGCCTTCTGCTCCTGCTTATGGGCTGGTAGCCAAGTACCAGGAATGATGCCTGACTCGGGGGAATAACTGCTTGCAACAGTTAGCTTGTGAAAAACAAACCTCTCCATCCTCAGGAAGTCACTGTCCATTGGGCAAGAATTCAAACACATTTTGCTTGTCCATTATCGTCAGCTAGGACAGAAAATAAATATACTTTGGTCATAATGGATCCGTTTAAAAAAGGAAGCAATTCCATTATTTCACAATGTTTCTGCAAAGACAAGGGCTTGTCAGTCAGTTACTACAGTTCTCACCCTTCGGAGGTCTCTAAACACAATCTATGCAGACCAGAGCTCCTGTTTTACAGGTCAGTACTTCTGTGGAGTGAAAGTTCAGGAATCAAGCAATGATTTCACGTAAAAGGACATTCCCAAAACACTGACTCAAGGGACAGAGCGAACTGCACATTAAAGTAAGCATTAAGAAAGATGGCCAGCAAAACAGGAAAAGACTGCTACATGGTGGTCCACCAAGGGGCAAGGAATAACCTGGAGGGAAGCAGCTCACCTTGCTGACACCAGTAAGACATTTAAAGCAAGTGTGAAGGTATGAAAAGAATCTAAGAGAGGTGAATAATAAATAAAAAACAGTATCATAGAATTTGGACAGAAGTAATGCTGAGGTCAGATTATACAGGTTAAGTATTAGAGGAAATTATTATCTGCCTAGTGACCAGGGTTTAATCGTGGCATTGCATAGAATCATTTACATAATGGTTCCAAAATTTAAACCTGTAAGGTAGATGGTTAACTGAAAAACTCAACTGTTGACTGATAAACATACTTATTTTTAAATTGACATCTCCTTTAGAGCAAAAGAAAGAATGGTAAAGACACCAGGCTTTAATAGTATTAAACAACCTATCTGCTGAATGCTTTTTTTGCACCCAAGGTATAACAGAGCATTAGGGGGCAATGTTAAAAGATTTCCACAGTAAGACTGAGTATGCCTGGAAAAAATGAGGATTTCAGCAGTTGTCATTCTGCTGCACTAGGATGTCACTCCGAAGTTACTGATTGCTTACTAATGCCAAATATAAAGATTGTTTGTTCACTTGTGGTCAAAGACGGAACACATGAATATCAAGCAAATGAAAAACAAAAGCAAACAAAAGATCAGAAAGAAATAGTGCCTTGCTGGCTGGAACATTAGCTAATAAATTAGAGAGAGTAAGATATTTGCTCTGCTGCTTGAAATAACATACAATAGAATAACTCGTGCTATGGTTGATGGGTTCTTATGCCAGCCCCTCTCATTACAAACTAGGGGAGTTTATATAGATTACTGACATTTGGATAGAATAGACCAAAGTGAGGCAAATATATTTCACACATCTACTAGAAAGTTTAGAAATGAGAATACTGCTGTCGCTGCAAGTATGTGCAAGTGCCACACACCAGGAAACCTGTTGTTACGTTTGAAGTTGTTACATGATCTAACTCTGCAATACACGCACTTTGATTTGTGTGTGTTCCTTCTGGAGACAAAGGTCCACGGCTGATGTCTTTGCATTGCCAGAACTAAGCGTGCTTGGTCAGGAAAAGAAGCACTGATTGTCAAGTTCTGAAGAACTCCCCTACAGCTAACACGGCTTTCAGCCCAGTCATGACCCATCCCCTATTTCCTCAACTACTCCAGCCTCTGGTACTCGCACCTCTGGCTGGCTGCAGAAGGGACAAAGGTGACACCACAGGCAGAGATTGGGTGGTTGAGATGGCATCACTGCCAGCTGAAAGGCTGGGGGGAAAACCCCAGCATGGGAAGGTGTGGAGCCGCACATGTCCTGCTCACAGCCTCTCCTCACGTGTCACCACTGCCTGAACAGTGTAAGGTCACAGCAGCCAAGAGAAATGGCAGCTGGGCTCAGGTCGCTCTCATGGGAGCCCAGGTCTCCTTTTCTTCAGGGCACAGTAGATCTGCTCTTGAAAGGGTGTTGGTTACCCTTACACCTCGAATCAGTCTTCAGTTGTGCTGGCCTTTGAACCTGTGGAGAAATGGAAAGGTTAAAGATTTTGCCTGAAAGGGGAAATAATTCTGGATTCCTTTTTGAGAATACAGAAGTTTCCACAAAATCTGCCATTTCTACCTCTAAAGGTACCAAACGTACCAAGGTGTTTGCTTTGCTTCTGTCCAACATAGTCCCTTTTGAACAAGTATATGGACATGCACCTTGCCCCTATACCAAGGTGTGTTACATGCATCCTGCTATCCACAGAACCCTTTTTAATCTGTCCCTTAATGGTTCAAAAGCCCTGGGAGCATCCCATGCCACCTCTGCACAGGCTCTGCTCGCTCTGGCCCTGCCAAAGATTGTCCTTCCTCTTTAATATGGTGTGCAAGCTTCTTTTTGTGGGGTAAAAAAACACCCTGCCAGGTACTTTGCTCTTTCTTGACCTCAAGGAATTCAGATCTTCTAGCCATGGTGGAGGTGGTGCCTGAGACCTCACAGCCCAAGAGAAGCCAACACAGATCTCATGGACCTGGTGGGGCATGCTCATGGGCAGCTCTTCCTTCGTGTATCTGCTCCCAGCCCAGAAGGACACACAGCTAGAAAGAAGTCAGAGCCTTTAGAAGATTTGCACCCCATGCAAGTTTATCTCTGCAACGGTGGCTCCAGGGGTCTCGATGTTGCTCTGTGAGCTTCAGCAGCACACAGGTAGAGAGAGCCCCTGCCTATAGCAGTGTAGGTGTGACTGGATGAGACCAATTGTAGATGACAAAAATGAAATATGATTATCTCAATGTTATACAAGGAGAATCAAAGCTATTTAGATACATATAAGGCAAGAGTTTGATAGGTGCGAGGTAGGATCCAGCACCCCATTCCTAACTGATGGCCACGTGCCTGATCCCACAGGTGCTCTAAAATGCTTCCCAGAGACAATTTGTTCAATCTCACAAAGTTTTCAGCACTGCTAAGTACCTATGCCTGAGCTCCTGAGTCACAGCACAACCACGAGTCCATCCTTCCTTCTGGAGAAAGGCTCCTCCGCGCTGAACCCGTACTCAGCTGAGCACAGATCATTTGTATGCACACCCTCAGAGAGCCATTAAAAGGACGGTGAATAATACCAAAGCAAAAGTACATTTTTTGTTTGAGCTAACACTGACAAACACTTCTTTGCAGAATTTGCCAAGCTCTACACTATTGATTAAAAATAATTAAATGATAACATTCATTTCACATTTATTCTGTTAGGGTTGCTGGAGTGTTTCTAAGTAGGCAAACTTCTCTCTGATCATGTCATTTGGTTCTCACAGTGCTGCAGGCTGAACAAGGGTATAAATATGCAAAAGCTGCTCTATTTCACAGTTGCATGGATACTAAACAGACAGATAGATGAACAAAACTCCTTCTTAGAAAGAGAGTGACCTTGTCGATACAGACTGCACCCGTCTGGCTCAGTGCTACACCTGACTTGGTGAAAAAGATGAACATAATATTTAAACCCTATCCCATTAGCTGCTTGGCACACTATTTTGTTTTTTGCAGCAGCACACACCCCATCCTGCTGGTTGATCCCCTCTGGAGCACACAAAGACACTCTCCCACCATTTGCTTTCAACCCCATACAGCCAATCTGTGTGCCATGCCACCACCACACGAGTGGTCCCAGCTCTGAAGGAGTGGCCTGGGACAAGCGCCCTGTGGGAGCTGTGCCAGCAGGAGCCAGAAAGCACATGCTGCCCATGGGCAGATCAGCTCCAGGACTGTGGTGCTGCCTCCCCAGGAACCAGCAGGAGGTATCCATCAGGACAGGTCTCCAGCTCCATCTCAGCTCCAAGCACAACATCCACAGGCCAGGTTCCTTCCCAGCATTGCCCATCCTGCACATCTGACCAGGGAGGACTTAACAATGAATGCTGACAGAACTGTGAAGACCAAGAAAAGCAGTGAGCGTAAAGTGCCCAACTGCTTTGGGCAAAAAAGTCATTGACCTTTTTGTGTAGTTCTCAATTCCTCTGAAAAATGAAAAGCTTTGGCTTTAGGTTTTTATGGACTATTCTTCATTTCCACTCATTTGGTTTCTCTCCTTCCCTGCAGGCAAACATGTGCAGTCCTGGTTCCCAGCTTGCAGACCTGCTGCAGAGCACCCTCTGATGTCCTGCAGACTGGCAGAGCCCCAGGACCCCCAGCTGGGAGATGCTGTGCTTGGCCAGGCAGATGCTTCCCCCCTCAGAAGGAAAAGGAGCCCTGCACTGGAGAGCTAGCTTGGCTGAAACGTGCCAGCTACAACCAAATCACTCCAAGGCAGGTGATTAATTATGGCTCATTCCCCAAGGCAGGTAGTCATTATCATAATCCAGAGTCCCTGAGTTATAGCTGTCCCTTAATCACCTTTTATCTGGAAAATCTGGGGAACTTTTGTGCAATAAGCACTTTCTTTCAGTAACTATTGGTTTCAGTTTAAAGCAATGAATGCTCAAATCACTCGTATTGAGCTGTTTACGATCAGACAGAAAGACACAGGAGATGCTAGAGTAATAAATATTCAGCAGGTGACTGGAGAATAAGAAGAGCACAACTGCGCAAAATTACTCTGCTTCGTGGTTATATGAAGGCACAGGGGAGCAAAAATCCTTTGCTTTATTCTGCTTCTAGGGGGATTTTTATTTTTTTTAATTCAGTAAATTTGTTTCTTTTCAAGCTCGTGGTTCAGCAGTGCACCCTGCCCAGAGCTGGGGAGCAGGCACTGGCTGCCCCCTCACAAAAATCTGAATCTCTGCCAAGTTCCTCCTATTGTTCCCTAAGCAATGATAATGCTCAAACCAATGAAGGGCAAATACGGTTTCTGTGAGCAGGGAGTGCCACTGCTGTGTGATGCTGAAGGCAGCTATATCTGGGTTAGGCAGAAAAAGCACAATGGTGCTTCTTTTTGATGTCTCTGTAAACCAAAGCACATGCATCTATTTCAAATCATGTGAAGTGGGGGGGAAGGACTGCAGCCATACCCTGCTGCAGGCACAGGGAGGACAGCAGCACTGGGCCAGGCATCCTGACCTTTGCAACATGCTTCAGCCACTGCACCCTCAAAAAAACATGTGAAACCCCAAGTGAGCCCCATCCAGGGGGACAAAGCAACCAGCAGGATCACATTTCCAGCAGGGAGGGGTGTCAGGCAATGTCACCCCACTTAATGCTCTCCAGTCCGACTGATTTCAAAAGTTAACTAAGCCTTTCCTCAGTGTGCTGCTTGTGCTAATAGATGGCACTATCTGACCTTGCAGCTTTTCTTACAAAATACAACTATTACTCACTGTAAGTATTCCTGGAACATGCACTTGCTGCCTTTCTTGCTGCCTGGAAATCTTCAGATCTTTGTCTTGCTTGTGTGGAATAGCACTGCTGCTACCAACTCTGCAGATCTGGGAAATACCCACCGTGTCCTTCTCCCTCAAATCTGAAAAGTTTCATTTCCACCCCCGTGGGCTCAGTTTTGTGATCAGCAAGCACATTTTTCTGCTTCCTAGATTATAGTTTCAACAATGCAGTCCCTGTGCAATGCCGGATACTGCAGCGTAGCCTTTCCTTTCTTTCCCAAAGCTGCCAGAAAAAGTCCTGTAATTCCAAGGAAGAGATGACTGGTAAAGTTTGCGATGTGCCAGGTGCTGCTGACAGATGTGTCAGTACTTTAGACACACAGCTGGTCACCTTTATGAGATTCATGCCAGTAACACGATTCCCAAAAGACTACACATCACCAAAGGAGATTTTTTTTCTTTGTTTTTTTTTTTTTTTTTTTTAGATACAGACATAGAGCAAAACTGTAGAAGCACATCAGATTCACACACTGATTTAGTCTGCAACAGCCCTCTGCTGGTCATGTAGTTCAATGCCCACTCAATGCAGAGACAAGTTCACAGAATCACAGAATCACAGAATTTCTAGGTTGGAAGAGACCTCAAGATCATCGAGTCCAACCTCTGACCTAACACTAACAGTCCCCACTAAACCATATCCCTAAGCTCTACATCTAAATGTCTTTTAAAGACTTCCAGGGATGGTGCATGTAACATTAGGTGACTCAGGGCCTTCAGAGTTTAGTTTCCTTTTTATTATTTTTTTATTATTTTTTTTTTCTCTTCCCCATCCCCCCACTTTTTTTTTTTTTTACTTTTTTTTTTTTTTTTTTTTTTTTTCTGTGAATTACTCTTCTCTGTATTGTCCCATGACCCTAAAATTACTATTCCACTTCTCACTGAACACCTCAGCAGGATGCACTGCACGGGCCCACGGACTTTAGCTCTTTCTCTCCTTTCTGTCAGCGTCATCTACAGTGGTACTGCCCAGCAATTTTGACTTCTCTTTCCTCTTCACCTTCCTTTTCCCCTTTCCCTTCCTCTTCCCCTTCCCCTCTGCTCTCCTCCTCCTCTCCTCCCCTGGGACTAGGGGAGCTACAGGAACAACTTGAAGTTGGGCAGAGCAAGGAGTAGCACTAGAAAACTACAAGGACCAAAAATAAAAAATAAAAATAAAATAAAAGCATGACTGTGGAGAAGTGTAAATATTGTAAATATTGCCCCATGGACGCTGGATTAAAATCCCCGCCTCTCCCTGAGGCTGTGGGGCCGAGGCAGCCCAGCAGCAGGCTGCCGAGGGCCTCAGCTGGGCTCCAGGCCCCGCAGCCCCAGAGCCAGCTCGGGGGCTGCCAGCCATTCCCCCACAGCCCGCTAGAAGGAGCCGTCCTAAAAGCTGAGAAACCCTGCAGCTTTCCCTGCGAGAGGCTGCGGTGTCCCCAGCAAGGCGCTGGATTTCTGAGGAAAATTTTCTGAGGAGAATTTCTGGGTTTCCTCGCCCGGCCGGGCGCTGCCCCTCACAGGGTGCCCCTGAGGGAGACACCCGGCCCCTGGCACCCTGTTCCACTGCCCCCTGAAGCCGTGAAATCAAGGGGCAGGTGGGCTTTGGGGCAGGAGAAGGGCCTGACCCCCTCCTCACAGCACCCCAGAGCCACAAGCATGTGGGATGTTTCCCATTTGGCACCCAACGGGCATGCCAGGGTGCAGCATGTCCTCGCTGCGTTCAGCTCCGCAGAAAAGGACCTGGGCATCCTGGTGGACATCAAGATGGGCATGTGCCACCCATGTGCCCTTGTTGCAAAGAGAACCGATGGTATCCTGGGCTGCATTAAGCAAAGTGTTGCCAGCAGGTCAAGGGAGGTGATCCTTCCCCTCTAGGCAGCACTGGTGGGGCCACACCTGGAATGCTGGGTCCAGTTCTGGGCTCCCCAATACCAGAGGGACCTGGGCACACTGGAGAGAGCCCAGCACAGGGCCACCAGGACGATGAAGGCACTGGAGCATCTCTGCTGTGAGCAGAGGCTGGGAGAGCTGGGGCTGCTCAGCCTGGAGAAGAGGAGGCTCAGGGGGATCTCATCCGTGTCCCTAAATCCCTGACGGGAGGGTGCAGAGAGGCCGGAGCCAGGCTCTGCTCAGTGGTGCCCAGTGCCAGGACAGGAGGCCATGGGCACAGCCGGGCACCCAGGAGGCTCCCTCTGAGCACCAGGCAGCACTGCTGTGCTGGGCGGGTGACGGAGCCCTGGCACAGGCTGCCCAGAGAGGCTGTGGGGTCTCCTCCTTGGGGATCCCCAAAAGCTGCCTGGGCAGCCTGTGGTTCTATGAAATAAAAGCCCTCTGCTCCCTTCTCCCTGGAGCCCAGCTGTTCAGGGGCTGTGTTTCCCATGGTATATTGTGTTTCCTCCTCAGCAGCAAGCAGCTGTGCCACCACCACGCAGCATCCCAGGGGATGTGTCGTCCTGGGGAAGGTGTCACTTAGCCAGAGACCACTGTCTGAAAAAGCAAACGTAAGGACTAGACACCAAAATTGCAGTTCCTGTGAGGCACAACACGCCTCAGGCAGCATTTTGGAACAAAAATATTCAGAGCAGGGAGGGAGGGATGCAATAAATGAAAAATCCCCAAAATAAATGGTTTTCCAGTTGTGTTTCCAGACCCTCAGAAGAAGCACTGTCATCACTGCCAGCGAAATCTCCCAGAGCAGGAATTAAGGGCCTTGCACACAGCAGCATTTCCTTGGAAATTACTCATCAGGTTATTTCTTTTTGCTCATGTTTGGCAAACTGGGAAAATACGTTCCATTCACACAAAGCTTAATCACATTGCATTAAATTTATATGGTTCCATGTGGTAATCACAGAAGTACTGCTGTGTGTCCCGTACCATGACACCAGTCCCACTTACCCTGCTGCCCAAAACTCTCAGACTGTCATTTGTTTGCTTGTTTTTGTTTTTGTTTTTTTTTTTTTTTTAGTTTGTTTGTTTGTTTGTTTGTGTGTTTGTTTTTTAACATGCCACAAGAACACAGCCACGGAAACACAGTGACAATTAGTCTGAAAATTATGTTTTCTCTCCATATCAGACCTTTACATTAGCTTCTAGAGAAAATCTTTTTTTGGCAGTTCTGGTCCATATTACACTATCACCCTCTTTCTAAGGAGAAGTTGGCATAGCTGTTGTCCGCACAAGGCATGGTCACGCAGCTAGCATGGTCTCCAAAATGGGTGTTGACCAAGTTGTGTTCCCTGACTTCAGCAATGTGTTTCTTTGGCTTTTCCCACTCCTTTCGCACTTGGAGGAAGAACTCTTTCTGCTCAGCCAAGGAGATACCGCTTCACTTACTGTGAAGTGAAAATAGGTCTTACACACCCCGTGTGGTGCTAGAGCTAGTGATCTCAGAGACCACCTTGTCTTTATCCCCCGAAACAGCTTTTCAAGAAAACCATTTGGCAAATTGGGCCATACGTAGGGGTAGCCTGGTGGTGACCAGCATCACATTATTGCAAATGAAGCATTCACCCAAAGCCATTCACCCAGCGCTGCAGACAGGTCTGAGTGGAAGAACAGGCTCAAGGCTTTGTCTAAAACCAAAGCTTTCTCTAATTTAATGGAGTTCAGTTAACAAACCAAATTAATTAAACTACTGCAAATCCCCAAGTGGTCCATCTTAATCTTCTGTGCCTTAAAGCTTGTTTACAGACAGTTTTATGCTGCATTGACCATTTTTGTATAGCTTCTTTATATCAGTGCAGCTTATCTGCAGAGAGACCTCATTATATCACACCAGGGGTTGCGCTGATTTAGCTGGAGTGATTTCCAAACAGAGCGAATGAGAACAACGCAAGCATTGTGCATGTGAACTTAAACAACAACCTGCTACATTTAAGCTAAGCTAGTTTTAGATGAAGCTAAGTTGTCCTTGCAATATTGTGTTGGTCTGAAAACACTACATTTTTTTTCTACCTTCTCCAGATGAGTTTCAGAGATATAGCAGCACAGATGTGCTGGGAACAAGGCTGATTCTGCACAGCTCTCTATCTTCACCTCAAATCACTTGCAGCTGAAATTTCGTTGCTGAAAGGCAATTGTTGGTGAGCAGCAGTACTGCCACCTCTGCTTGCTGCCCAAACCAGCCTTCTGCTGGCTTTCAGAGCAGTGGGCATCCAGCCCAGCCTAAGCCCCCATGCTTCACACAACTCAGCCAACGTTTCAGATCCCCAATATTTGGGGATCTGAAGTCAATTGGCTACACCAAGAGGCCAGCACTGATAGAAGAAGATACAGAGCTCAATGCTTCACCTCTCTTATCTTTCCTCCCCTGAGCGTTTCTCTACGACCATGCACAAACAACCACAAGCCATCCCGCACAAACAGGGAGGTGGATTAATGCAGAACTGTGTCTGCTTTGATGAATTCAGCCTCTCCCTGCACAGGCATAAACTAAAACTGCCTGAACGAACCTGGCACCAGAGCTGTAAGGTGGTCTTAACTGTCACACCACTGCTTGCCCTGATGATAGACGCTACCCCAAGGAGAGGCCTGCCTACAGGGCTGCATAGCAGTGTTGTGTCTAGAGAAACTGGAAACAACGTAAAATTGGTGCCTGTAGAACAGTTTGTTGACTTCTGTTGACTCGGTTTGAGTACCAGAGATCAGGCCTTTGCTCCTGGTTTTGCCACCAGGTCTCTGCATGGCCCCAGACACTATTTTAGCCTCCTGTGGCTTTGCTTTATGTCTGTCTTTTTGTCTGTCCTGTACCTTGAATTCACAGGTGCCTGGGGACAGGCAACAATTCACTATTGGAAGTTTTCAAGCCCCTAACGGATGACACCATGAGCATCCTGGTCTGACTTCAGAGCTGACCTGTTGTGAGCAGGAGGTTGGTTCAGAGACCTCCTCGGCTCCCTCCCAGCCTGAGCTTTCCTGTAACACCCCGATTCACAAGGAGTCAGTATGGGCTGGGGAGAAAGGGGATGGTGAAATACTTTCGGTTGTAAGATCATCCTTACTACAAAAAATAGCTTCAGCATTCGGAAAGGTATGGACTTTATTAAACTTAATGGGAAAGCCAGCAGGACATTCAACATGGTATTTATCTCACAGAGCGCTTTGGGCAGCAATAGTAAATGAGCAACACGTTCTGTCTGGGAGCTCAGGCCAAAGCTTTCAACATTGTCTCTTTAAACTTCTCTATACAAAGACAGAAAATAAAATTAAACTGCAGCTACTTCAGTTAGATGCAGATTAAGCCATTTGAGTTTGAAGCTAGACCAATACAAACCAAGTCATCGCAAAGGTCAGAGGTTATCTCCTGCATGCAGCCTGCTCCTCCACAGAACCAATTCCTTTCCTCCCCAGACTCAGAAGAATAGTATCAGAAACCATAGCAACACTAAAATATAGGTATCATTTTTAGCTTCATGATGTAGGCTGCACAAAATAGAAGAACATTTAAAAAGTTTTCTGCACAACCTAATTTGAATTTTCATGGGTTTATTTTAATAACAAAATCTCTCTCTCTCTCTCTTTTTTTTTTTTTTAATTGTTCATTGATCATTGGTTTGCACTCATTGTAGCTTGCAGTGAGGAAGGCATTGGAGTCTGAGATTTTCTATCTCCCACAGCAGCCTCCCCAGCACCAGGGAGATAACTTTGGTTCTCTGCCTGCATCATTTCTGGGCCCGGAGCTGAGTTAAACCCCTGTATCAAACTATGGAAGAGACCAAAATGGTATTTCTGAGCAGCCCAGCGGGTCCTGGTGTCCACGTGTATGGATGCTGGGGAGAGCAGACCCTCCCCAAGGTGACAGCAGCTCCAGGGGGCTTGCCTGCTTCCAGAGTGATGCCCACTCCCTCCTGGATGAGGACAGGAGCTTGTAGGTCTTTTTCCAGGGGCAGTGCCATCCCAGAATTAGTTAGCCTAGCTCATTTGGGAAAGAACAATCAATAAAGTACTGTAGTACCGTGAGGATTTTAGATGGCAGAAAGAAACCCCAGCATTCACAGTGCAGAATCTCTTCCACAGAAAGGAGATTTGTCTGGACCAAAATGGAAAAGAAGGAACTGTGAGGTCCTGCTTGTGCTACTCCTCTTCTTTCCAGAAACTAAGCAACATTGGTTTCATTTGTCACATGTCACTCAAGAAGGAAGTGCAATTAAGTGAGACTACAGCTTTGATCTTCCCCACATTGTATATCTGATACTTCCCCACCTCCAGTGAGAGATTTAGCAAATCCCACAGGGCTTCAGAAGTCTTTGCAATACCTTTATATCCATGGCTTCATTTTTTTTTTCTGATGGATTTGTTTTCTGTCTTTTAATGAGCTACTAATCCATGAGATAATGTGTGCTTGATCTCTGGCAAATTATTATCTTTGATTGTTTAGTGACGGATCTTCCTGAAAGCCCTCTGGAAACCCGAGTACATGAACCGGATTGCCTTAATGCCTGTGCTCACTATGAATTTAGCTATGAACATAGCTCTTAGCTATGAACTGTACAGAAGCTATGCTGGTCCTTCCCCAATCCGTGTTTGTCCATGTATTTGCTGATCTTTCTCTTACTGTAGGTCCCTTCAGTTGGCTGAGGGTGGCCCACGGATCTCTGACTCCAGCTGAAGAATCCAGGTGGAAAATCAGAGCCACATTTGTCACCTTCTCTTTCTCTGTCATGAAGGCAGCTTTATTCTGCAGGACTTCTATTATTTAGCAGCTTCAAAATGCCCTTTAAATTCATTCACGAGCACTAAGG
Organism: Anas acuta; assembly: GCF_963932015.1. Taxonomy (NCBI): domain Eukaryota; kingdom Metazoa; phylum Chordata; class Aves; order Anseriformes; family Anatidae; genus Anas; species Anas acuta. The sequence goes on from NC_088979.1 coordinate 17,864,271, forward strand.
TACTTCCACGGATTTAAGCAACATGTTGCAAAACTTCCTCTGCTAAGCCTAGGGTGGATGAAGCTGCGAGCAGCCAGCTCTGACCTCAAACCTGACCTGCTATGAGCAGGAGGGTGGACCAGAGACCTCCTGAGCTCCCACCCAGCACGAGCTATCCTGCGGTCCTGCAGTGCTTTAGTTTAAGAGCAATCCTCCAATATCCATATCCTTAAAGAAACACCATGGTATGTGAACCACGCCAGGCTCCTCCACCAAAACAAACAATACAATAACTCATGACCGTCTTCTGTCACTGCCCCGAATTCTTTCAGAACTTCTTTATCAGTCGGATTATTTATAGACCCACTGGTAGGTGTCTTGCTGCCCATGTGTTTAAGAAATTACATCTTCATTTTTATGCCTTAAGCTCTGTGGTTTTCTTGGCGTGCCTTCCCATGATTTTATGTTTTGCTTCCCAGAGTTAATCTCAGTTTCTGCTTTTCTTTTTCATTAAGTACATTTTTTAAAGCATAGCTTTGCTTATCCTGCTCTTTAACCATGCTAGTTTGATGGTGGCTTTTTTGGCTTTACTGCAGATTGATGGTGGCTTTCTTGGCTTTACTACAGACACAGTTCAGATGAGTGATGCATTTGCTCAAGACTCGGATATTTTCATATAGTTCTTATGTGAACACTTCACACTTTTTCCCATTTCTTTATGAATATATTTATACTATTGGCTTGTTTTGTTTTGTTTATTTGTTTTTGTGGGTTTCATTGGTTGGTTGGTTGGTTGGTTGGTCTTTAAATTGAACACTTCCACTGTGGCTTTGACAGACATATTTTAAAAGCAGGCGTGTGTACAGCTCTGGATTCAGTGGAGAGTTGCTGCTCCGCTTGTCATTTCCCTGAAGTGCTCCTCTATGTTACAGTCTAAAAATATACTCCCAGCATTGTGTTGCAATCACACTGCAGGTGCTTCATTTATATAAAGCAACTCATGTATCTCATTCTTACTGCATTTTCTGTATTTATCATCTCTCTAATTTCTTTTAGTATGTTACAGTCACTCTCAGCATTCCTCCTGGGTTCAAGTACAGTCTTAACACTGCATTTTTGCTATTTAGGTCTGGAGTTTTAATCCAGTGACTTTGTGTTTTGAGTCACACACACAACTTATTTATCTGATTTGACTCTATGTCTTCTTTAAAATACAGAAACACTGTTAGAGCTGGGCAACCCACCTTTTTTCTGTAATATTTTATATATATATATTATATATTATACTATATAATATTATCTGTAATATTTTCTTCCTAGGTGTTACACTATCCCAACAATTTTATTTCTTTTCATTTCTGAGGTGTCTGCTATGATGACTTTCAAATTTAAAAGCAAACATACCTGGTCCCCAATTTCGTCTTTTAGACTTTTAGCTTTTGAACGGAAGCATGTACCCCTTGATACAGTTACTTTGTGTTTGTGCATGCACTTTTTTTCTTCAGACTCATCTTCATTGTTTCTCTCCCGAGTTTTCAGTCTCTGCACTATCATTCATCTCAATATGCAGAGCTTTCCGTGCCTTCACTCCAGAGGACGTGCCTTTCCAGACGCTACACCTCTTCGCTGTCTCACAGCTCATCTCCCATTCAACCTTTTCAATTTTGAATGCCACCTTCTATTTCTAAATGCAGAACCCGCATTGTCTCAGCAGGATGCCTCTCTTTTGGAAGTTTCCTGGCTTTCCAATGACTGTGAATCTCTGCATCACTTCTTTTCCCCATTTCCTAACTCTCAAACTCAGACTGATTTTAGTTTTTTTTTGTGCCATCACACGGCACTGGGATCATTTCAATGAAGGCATCCATGGGATCATGGTGCTTGTCCTCCCACTTCCATTTCAGCTCCAGCACTTCTACCCCCTTTCTCACACCCAGGCTTGTGATGCTTTCTGGGTGCAGTGGTGGCAGATCCTATGGACCTCCAGGGAGGCTCTCAGGGTGTCCTGGGACAAGGCAGACCATCCTCCCAGGCCCATGAGTTCTCCCACTGCTGCACCCCACAGGCATCACAAACCCTGCTAGCTACATTTGACAACCAAAGTATCTTCCATTTTAGCTTGCCTCTTCCTATCTATGGGGAGAAATACCCACCAAGGGAGTATCTCCACTGCAAATGGGGGCAGAGTCCTCACAGGATGGAAGGGGTCCAGCTCCAGGATAATTTCCCCTCTGGCAACTTGCCTCCTTTCTGTAATTTAACTGTTTTCTCCTGTAGCAGCCTGGGTTCACTGGCCTAGAGTTGATATTTTTCTATTACTTACCTTAAAGTCTTGATGATGAAGCTATTTCTTTATTCCCAGCTTTAGTTCTTCATGGAAATAGTTTTCATTTTTTCCCTTGGTCTCAGAGAGAGCAGTTTGTACTGAACTGAGCCCCTTTTTCCCAAATGGAAGACTGCCTGCCTCTGATAAGGCAGGATCCTTAACAGGGATTTAAATCTGCAGTAAAATGAAAGTCACAAACTATATCACTTAACGTGTTATCCTGCAGAATTCTTACATCCCTGAACAAAGGAGATGACAAAGCCCTAAATGTGTTTATCAGATCTGAGAGACTGTGTAACAGCAAGAGGTGGTGAGCAGTGGGCAGCATTTTGCCGTGCCCTGTGAATCATAAGCTTCCTCAGGCTCGGGTTTAACACTGGAAACTTATCCCAAATGTACTTGTCTTCACAAGCAGAGGAGAGATTTTCTTCTAATGGACAGTTACAAACCCTGTTATTTCACCAAATAAATGGCAGGGGAGAGGCACAATTTTCATCAGGCCTTGTGAAAATGAGTAGAAAAAAACATTATCTTGGACCTAGCATGCACACAGAGCCATTATCTTGTCAAAGGGCTGCTTGGAGTGGGGGCAGCTCCTCTCCACGTTTGGAGCCTCCAGTAGCGCAAAGCTGCAGGAGTGTCTCTGGTGGGCACCAGGCTCAGTGGAGGCTCCTGACTGACTTCAGCAACTAAAACCCTGGGCAGGAGGTGTGTCCGTAAACAGCTGGATGTCTTCTTTGCAGCACTGGTGCCTTTGTGGCTTAGAAAAGAAAAAGAAAAAAAAAAAAAAGTGTCATTTTTACCAACAGAAAATTGCTGAAAATTATCAGTGAACAGCAATTATGCTCCCACTCACCGTGGTCAAAAGAAGGGAGGAAAGTTGATTTGTTTTTCCCCAGGAATTCCTGTCTGTCATTTTTGGGTTATGATGAAGCACTGGACTGGGTTGGCCAGATCCTTCCTACGCTGACAAACTTGCTAATAATTCATGAAACTTAAGGGACTAAAATCTCTCACAAAGTGTACTGTAGTGGTATATTTTTTAAAGATGTTGACTATACATGTATTCTTTCCATCGACACTGAGAATAGGCATCTCTCTTTTCATTGCTTAGCAGCTGTCAGTTTAATGCTTAAAACACCATTTAATTCAATGAGTCAATGCATCAATTCCTGCACATCCTTCCAAGAGATCTGATCATTTCATTATCTAGCAGATGATTTCTGTGACCTCTTCTTTCACATCACTGCGGAAATCCTACAACTGAGTTGAAACTTGAGGTCCACTTAAGTGATGCACTCTGCATAACAGCAGACAACAGTCACAAAGTCATCTCTTAACCTCGTAATATCCATGTCTCTCTGAATCTCACTTGAGCATTGCTGGATCTCAATGTGAAGCACTTGGGATTAATTGTCCACACTTTAAAAAGTGGTCACTGATTCTGATGATCTCAGTATCTGAAGACCAACTTGAGAAATTGGAGTTGGAACTGGAAACAGGACCTGATTTTTACACTGCAGAAAGACCCCCTACTCTGAATATCAAACAAATTATTTTTGATTTTCTTGATGGCAGACAAATCCAAGAGCTGCTGTTTTTGAATGGCAGCTGCTGCATTGTTGTTTTTATTCTTGGATGGGCTAGAGACCTGTAGGAAGAAGATCTTCAAAAGCTGTCTTGACACGGTCCCAGGCAAGCTGCTGTAGGTGTCCTGCTTGAGCAGGGGATTGGAGCAAATGACCTCCAGAGGACCTTCCAACCTCATCCATTCTGCAGTGCTGTGCTTCTGTGATTCACAAGGAGAGTGGCATGTTTTATCTACCCATTAAGTCTCTCTATCTTCCAAAGCTTATCAACCTTTTCGTGACTTCTTTCACCAGCTAGAAATCACTAAATGTCCTGATGCCTCCCACTCCTTTTATATAAAAAAAGGTTAAAATGCCACAAAACCCTCCCTTCTCTATCAGCAGACCTCAAATCTGCCTGACCTGGAACTCCCCAGAAATACCTGGGCCTCCCCAAGCCCAAAACAGAGCAATCTGTGTCTATGAGACCTCCTCCCTCTACTCATCAGCTACTAGCAGAAGCAATGAAAGAAAAAGATGCATTAAAAAGTGGCAACATCTGGGTGGAGTTCTCATACTTGCACACAAATATAAGAAGAAAGCTAAGGAATAGGCTATAAGTCTTTCAAAAAGGTCCTTCAGTTAAGAGATACACTTTGGAGTCATGAGTGGCGAATTTCTTTTTACTTTCATTGAAGAAAAACTTAATCCCTGGATATGAGATTAAATGATGCCTTTTCAAAAGCAGCCTTAATCAGCTTAATATCACAACTCTATTCTCTGAACTTGATAATGCAGTTTGTGAGGAAGAACCACCTGTCTCTTCTGTTTTGAAATTGTCAGACTATTCAAAACACCTTTTGGAAAGTTGGAAATACTTTTGATCTTGATCATATATGCAAAATTATTTGACTACATTTCAAATGTGGAGTGGAAATGTGCAAAAAATACTGTAAATATCAAATACTACCTATTGAAAGGATGATTGTTCCCTGTCAAATATAAAAATATACTTTTCATTGGAAAGGTTTGAGAAATAACTCTCACTAAAAGATTCCTAGGAAACAGGTAGAAACCATGAAATATAAAAGCAAACCTTAAAATCCCATGTATGTATACACATATTCTTACTGGTGTTGCTTGATGGAGCCGAATTTAATATTCAAGGTCAAAATAGAATTTGTACAAAAAATCTCTATCCAAGCTAAAATTGATCATTAATCTGACAGAATAAATAGTCTAGGTAGGAAGAAGCATGCCTTTTTCTGACTAAACAAAAGATCAGTATATTTAGTGGTCAATGTTTCTGGAGTTTTAATTCAACTGAATGAAAAGAATTTGATTTTTAGAGTTTGGGAATTGTCACATTCATCAAATCCAGCGATTTTACTGTATCTCAGTGGGCATACTTAAGAAATAAGATGCCCCAAATGACTTGTCAGGTTTGAAAGAGAGTGGTCCAGATCTGCATTTTAGTATTTGGTAGTTCCAAAGACTTCTGAAATGTTTTGCAACCATAATGAAGGCACAGTCAGTAACAACTGTCCATTCCTTAGTATCTCTGTTTTCTTATTTGAGCCAATGGCCCTGGATTTCAAAGGGAACCCGAAGTAGAAGGTGAAGGTTCTTGGTACCATTGAAAAGAAGCTGTCACTTCATATGTCTGAAAAACAAGGTTCTTTTAAGAGATTGAAAGCTAACTCTAAAATCTCTAAAACCAGAGGTAATGATCAAAGTATAATCTATTAAATATGATTCATTGGACTAGAAAATTAATGTTAAAATCACATGTAGAGAAAAGTTAATATCAGATGGAAGAAGAAAATCATAATCTTTCTCCATTTGGCAATCTGTTTTCAGCATCAAAGACTCTCCAGAAATGCCAAAGTCCAAAGTAACCTCTCCACTAATGCCTTTAAAACTGATAATGGTTAAAACTATCTACAATTAAGGCAACTGCAGAAAGAGTGGCAGTGATTGATAATGATACATGTAGCAGTACTTGTCAGTCTTGGGTTCTGCTCCAGAAGAAATGACTAAGATAATAGACTTGAGCATCCTGCTAAACTACGCAGAAACCAGGCCAGCATTAGTACTCAGTGCACAGATAGAAAGTAGTGTAATTTTAAATGGTCTCTCCAGGTCTCCCAATTCATTAAGAATTTTAAATGTCAGGCTTAGTGCTAAATTCTCAATTTTACTTATAATAGACCTTTACTTAAAATTACAGCAGTTGCAGCAATTTTCTAAGGAAAGAGCAAAAGGCAATTTCCAGAGCCGTTGCAAATGTTCCTATAGATTAGGACTTTGGAGGTTTTTGTGTCACATAACTTCAGCTGTCTGAAAGTTAGATACCCACTGTAAATTAATCATTAAGTTCCCTCTCCAGTCAATGGGGGAAGTGAATCACCCTTTGAAATGCCTTTTTCTGCCTCTCTCTGGTCATTGATGGAGGCTGTTCCCTAAGTTTAGCCTGGACTTCACCTTCAGAGGACTGACATTGGGTGAAATCAGGGAGTGTAGTGGTAGAACAAGGCATCATGGCTTTAAACTAAACAAGGGTAGATTTAGATTTGGTATTAGCAAGAAATTCTTCACTTAGAGGGTGGTGAGGCCCTGGCACAGGTTGCCCAGAGAAGTTGTGGATGCCCCATTCCTGGAAATGTTCAAGGCCAAGCTAGATGGGGCTTCGAGCAACCTGGTCTGTGAGAGGTGTCCCTGCCCATGGCAGGGGGGTTGGAACTGGGTGATCTTTAAGGTCCCTTCCAACCCAAACCTTTTTGTGATTCTATTAAATGAAATTTGCACACCATGATTTCAGTGTTCCACAGACAGGGATCCCACAAAGAGTCCAGAGGAGGTCTTGATGGCAGTGAAGGAGAAAATGTCCCAGCTGACATCATGCCCTTGTGACGTGTATTACTCCAACATGCTCCAATATGTGAGGGGTCTGCCACTGATCAGTCAGAGGTTTTAGGTACCTTATTTTCCTAAATTCAGCGTGGGGAAAAACAGTACTTGATATAGCACCACGTTGTGAATGCTGACTTTTCAGCTGTAGTCAGTACATGTACAAGAACCAGATGGAATTAACTGCGTAATGGAAATACTAGATTTAGAAATAACTCTTTGATAGAAGAAGCCAAGTTTCAGAGTTAATCATATAGAGGAAAATCAACCTAGTTAGACAGATAAGCTCGATAATCAGTGAAGTCATGTTGATCAAAACAGTACTTTAAAAACTTTTACTTTTTAAACACTGTCACAAACTAATCAATGGATGTCAGTCAATTTATCATTTTTTATGGTTAGAGATGAGTTCCTGGCAAATGACTGCAATATCTTAGCATGATTACACCATATTAAATAATTATTCAATGTGAATAAATGCTCTTCACCAACTGCCAGCAACCCCGAACATAGCTCTGTCTAAGTCAAGACTAAAAGTTCTGGCCTATAAATCTATTATTTGCCTCCTTTCCCCTCTCTCCCCTCCCCCTTTTTTTTTTCTTTAAATGTAAGAATATATTTTGCAGTCATAACAGGGTTCATTTAGTAAAAGTGCCTTCCTGATTTAGTAGGTGATGTCTCCATCTCAAGGTGTGGTTAACTAAGGGATGAGGTAGGAGTATCTAAGCCAGGGTGGGAAGCAGTTGCACAGTATGCATGCAAGTTTAGGTGTTTACTTATGGGTCTTCACATGTGATTAACACCATCTAGGAAAACAGAAGATACCCAGAACTTCTACACAGAGCCAGCAGACACATCACAGGACCTAAGGGGAACCACAGCCTGCTGAAGATCAGACAGCTAAAGCAATACTACCTGGAGGCACCCACCCAGGTGTGCAGGTCTCCAGTTCCTGGCCACCAAGCAGGAGGTTTTTTTCTTAGAAAAGCTGGAGTCAGGTCACCCCTGAGCCTTCTCCAGGCTAAACACAGAATCACAGATTTATTAAGGTTGGAAAAGCCCTCCAATATCACCTGGTCCAACCATCCCCTACCACCACTGTCACCCACTAACCCATGTCCCCAAGCACCACGTCCAACCTCTCCTTGAACACCCCCAGGGACGGTGACTCCACCACCTCCCTGGGCAACCCGTCCCAGTGCCTGACTGCTCTTGCTGAGCAGAAATGTCTCCTCATTTCCAACCTGAACCTCCCCTGGCACAACCTGAGGCCATTCCCTCTAGTCCTATGAGGTTACCTGTGAGAAGAGGCCGACCTCCCAGCTCCCCACAGCTTCCTTTCAGGGAAATGAGAGATGTTGGAAGCCTGGCTGGCAATGAAGACTGAGGCAAAGAAGTTGCTGAGCGCCTCAGCCTTCTCCATGTCTGTTACCAGTTCACCCTTCTCATCCATCAGAGGGGGCACACTCTCCTTGGCCTCTCTTTTCTGAGCAATGTACCTATAAAATCCCTTCTTGTTATTCTTTGCATCCCTTTCCAAGCTCAGTTCCATCCTTGCTTTGGCTTTCCTGATCCCATCCCTGCACATCCAGACTGCATCCCTGTGCTCTTCCCAGGCCACGTGTCCTTGTTTCTACCACTTGTGCATTTCCTTCCTGTGCCTCAGTCTGACCAGCAAGTCCTGGCTCAGCCATCCCACTTGTCTGCCCTCCCTGCTTGCTTTCTTACAGAAGGGGATGGAGAGTTCTTGCACTCTAAGAAAAACATCCTTAAAGAGTTGCCAACTCTGTTCAGCTCCTTTGACCCTAAGGATGGCATTCCAGGGGATCTCATCCACTAGGCCATTAAAAAGCTGGAAGTTCAGTCTTCAGAAGTTGAGGGTCCTGACTTTGGTCTTTGCCAGGCCTCTGTTCCTCAAGATCACAAAGTCAACCAGGGCATGGTCAGTGCAGCCCAGACTGCCTCCCATCCTGACCTCTTTAATGAGTTCATCCACATTGGTGAGCACCAGGTCCAGTAACACTTCTCCTCTGGTTGGTTTGTCTAAAACCTGGCCCAGGAAGTTGTCCTCAATATACTGTCGGAGTCTCCTGGATTGCTCGCAGCCAGCTGTGTGGCTTTTCCAGCAGACATCTGGGTGGTCCATGTTGCCCACCAGGATGATGCTTCTTGTAGCTGAAGCCTCCTCAACAGGCCTCCCTTGATCAGGCAGCCCGTAGTAGGCCCCAGCCACGAGGTGACCTTACTGGCCCGGTCCTTAATTTTTACCCATAGCCTCTCCACTCGCCCATGGCTGTTTCTCTCTTTTCCACTCTTTTCACAGGTGCAGGGAATACCAGGACAAGTTGGCAGTGTCTGCAGCTCTCACACAGAGGGCTATGAGGCAAACTTCCCGTGTCATTACCTGCCTTCCCCTGAGCTGCCACATCAGCCTTCACCACCCATCCCAGTCTCACCTGAAAGGCGTCTGCCTCGTGCTTGCCGTGCTGCAAAGCCAGACAAACTCACCCTGATGCCTGGGGGCTCTCATAACTGAGACTCCTATGGTCCCAGCCCAAAGGCTATAGAAAGCAATGCATTTCTTTCCTGTGGCTTCAATGATCTCGAGGTGACCTTGGCATTGTTTCTTCCACTTCCCGTCTTTTCTTCTCTATTTTCTCTCTGCTGCAAATTTTAACTGCCTTAAACACTCTGTGAATGATGGCAACCAGCTACAGAAACATGATTCTTTCAGGAGTCTGTATTACATTCTGCCAGACAATTCATCTGTGCAAATCAGTCTGAAAACAGGAATTTAGCCCTGGTGAAATTAAGCTGAGAGAAATCAGGAAGAAAATACCATTTGAAATGTAGATGTGCTACTGAATTTTAAAAAGATGTGGCCATGATCTCAGTTAATCTGTTCCACCCGTAACACTCTCCTATAAGTAATACAATTTTCTCTGGTTTTGCACGTCTTTGTAAATTGGCTGCAGGGGGACAGAGCATTTGTCAGCTGCAAAAGCTAAATCTCTTTATGCTTCTATTACCAGCCCCAAGTACTACCTTTTCTTTCTATTTCAAACTTTGGGTGGCTGGATCAGGCTTACATCTCCTATGGGGGGACATGCGAGTGATGCATCCAACTGTTTTGCATTATCCAGGCAGACAAGGAACATGGTAACAGCTTCCAGTTAGTACAGCTGGGGAGTTTACTGTGAATTAGCCAAACCAAGACGAAAAGCGCTGCCTTCTTTCCCAACCTCCTGTGTTGAAACACATTTAAACAAAAACAAAATGAGAAACAGGGAAAAAAAAATACAATTACAGTTAATTTTTCCTCGGGACCTGGAGGTGACCTGTAAGGAACCATCCAGCCCTGTTTTACTTTTCATCTGTAATTCTCAGATTTCAACTATAATTCTCAGGTGCAGGAAACTGGCACCAGAAAAGGGGCCAGTGTGTCCAATATCACCCCGGGTTCCCATCTAGAAGTCAAAGGTACAGCATGTCCTCTTTGACACTGCTAGGAAAAACACCTGTTTGAAAGGAATGCTGATTTTGTTCCCATTTAAAACAGATCACAGTTGGTTTCCTATGCTCTTTCATATGACCTAACAAGTAATTGTTTAAGTGGTTTCTTCGATAAAGGTCTGAAACATTACTTTGGCTGAAAGCTGTAAAATATTACGGTCAATTTACGATGAAAGCCATGAGTAGGAAGCAAGCTCTGCTGCACTGATTTCCACATTTATAGCAAGGAGCAACTCCAGTGACCAGGCAGAGTGCATGCAGACTTGAGAACTAAGGCAAGCTGTAAACATAACCTGCTGGATTTTGTATTCTGTTATACCCATGTAAATATTCAGCAATGTCACTGACTTCTACAGAGATTGAAGCTGGGTTAACTAATCTGTATGTGAGCCTTATCTGTATTATATGCAAGTCCACTAGAGTCATTTCCTTGTTTTTTAAGGGCAAGGGATCAGATATTTGCACTCTTACTGAGTCAGAATCTGGCTCGGAGGGTTAAACTCAGCTTTTATGCTAAGGATGTTGCACACAGCACATGTACTGCATACTGGGCATCTGGGATCCAAGTCTCGTCTTCCTAACAGTGAAGAACCGACTTTTTACTGCCACCTGAAAAAATACTGAATCATTTATTAAATTACCGTTATTAGAGCTGTCAGATAGATAACAGTAAAAGACTGAGAATTTTTTTTTTTTTTGCTTTTGCATCCCATTTCACTGCTGCCATGCAAGACATGCCCTTGCATACCAGCTGAATGAGGAAATGTTGTGTGGTGTAGCAGCAACTGAATTGTGGCTTTGTTTAAGGGAAACTGCTCAGTGTGGGGACCAGGATTTTGTTCAGCAGTTAATGAACTTCCTTTACTTTGAGTCCTCAGCTCTACCTGATTAGCTTGTGGTGCTAGCAAACAGGGCAGTGCTGCTCTGCTTTGTCTCACCAAAAACTTCAGTGGGTTCCCTGGAACGCACAAGGAATTTGGTTGGAGATTTCTCATCCTCTGAGCTGCCCATCTATCTCAGTCCTCTCAAAATGCAGTAATGGCTGGGCTTCTGATCCCAGTTCCATGACTGATGGGAATTTACCTGCACCCCAAAAGCTGTCAGTGCCAGCCAGCAGGCTGAGAGGAAGGGCAACCAGGCAGCACAAGGCGAGCACCATGGCAGGGCTGCTACTGCTGTCACTGCTGAGGCTGTTTGATGGACACGTTTTCAGCCCTCGCCGGCACCTCCACAAGCATTCTGTGAAATAAAAATTAGGCCCCATACATCATCGCGTGGATTACAATTTTATATTTTCTAGGCTTTGCAAGGGAACAGAGGACATCAAGCACTAAATTCTCCTTCTGCATCAACTCCGGAGCTGCCAATGCTTTACAGATTGCCACTCTGTAGGTGATATGATATTGTTCATTATGTTTGGTGGGAAATGACACTACATTTTTCAGTGTTCAGATGTGATTTACCCGCTGTGCAAGTACATGGCGAACGCTGCAATTGCCATTTCTTACTAATTATGTGGAAAAATCCACAGAGGGAATAAGAAACTCTTGCAATATCTCTTTAGCTAACAAGAAAAAGAGCATGAAAGGTAAAAGTACATCTCTAGAAATAAATAGAATATTTTCTACATCCATTAAAAAAAAAAAAAAAAAAAGCAGAACTAGGACCAGCAAATTGTTCTTCGCCCTCGAGGGCTTTGAGGAAAGAAAAGGGAAGGTTGGTTTCCCAGTGCAGGTACTGAGTCAGTGCAAGGAGCATGAAGAATCGTGCCCCGAGGCATCGCTGCTGAGGCAAAGCTGCTGGTATTTGAGGTGACTGAACAGGACAACAGGACAGCAACAAGAACAGGACAACACTTGCATTTGGGAGAGCACACCAGAGATTCCAATAGGTCTGGTTCAGAAGAGGGATTGAAAATACCATTAATTAAGGTTTTAGCTACGTTGTTAATGTTGTGCCCATAATTTCAAAGACAAAATGTTCAGACTAAATTTCCCTGCTCTTGCCTACTGTGTCTACAAATTGGATCTGTGCATCACCACTCACCACGAGTAAAGACCACAGGAACATTCAGAAGTGTTAAATGAAAGTAGAGCCAGGAAAGGAGCTCAGTTAAACGAAGGGCTAAATTTTCACGGGGGAAATGAAAAAAAAAAAAAAAAAGGATTATTATAAAAAAAAAGGATTATTATTATTTAGTTTTTAGGGCTCACCCATTTTCTTCTTTTTATTTTTCTTTTCTTTTTTTTTGTTTTTTTTTTTTCCACAATGCTCTTGGCCAAATAACTTTAAAGACAAATAACCTTAAAGAAATGATAGTCCACTTTTTTAAAAAATTGATTTTATATCCCAATTTTATACATATTTAGGAGAATTGTTTTGTAGAAAATGGGTGATGAGCACTGGTTTTATTCACTGGCAGTCAGTGAGAAAGAAACTTCCTGACAGCATCGACCCCAGCCACCAGTCTCCCATTCAGGTCACTGCATTCTCCTAAATTTATCTGGAGTTTATCTGAAAGGTTTTTCAGCTCCAGACTTAGAGCAAGTTCATGCAGGACACCAACTGACAGCAGATGTAATCCGCACATAGACATGCCAAAATGTCTGCTGACAGCATTCATCAGCGAAGACATAAGAGAAAACATATTTTCCTGTGCATTTTAATTACTCTCAGGAAAAAAAAATCCAAAGTCTGGACCAATTTTAAAAGGAAGGTGAGTACTTGCCACAGGCACTCTTGCTAGTGAGTCAGGAAGGAGGAGATATCGGAAGCACCTTGCTGCTCCTTAATGCCTCCTTGGATTTGCACAGAGCTCCAGAACTGGTTGTGGAGTCCCTCATCCTCAGCCCTGTTCCCCTGAGCCTACTGAAATAAACTTAACTGCCTGCTTTCTTTATTTTCCTCTGCCCTCCAACTTCACAAAGGTGTGGAAGTGGGCTCTCCACACACGCTTTTGGCTGAGGTCCCTGTTTTGGTGCCATGGGGTCTCCTCAGCTCCTGCCAACTCCCAGCTCCAAGCCCAGGGCACCATGGTCAGGTGAGGAGCTTGGCCTTCAGTGCAGATTGATCCCATTTCTACCTCTTGCTCTGGTGGGACAAAGCATGGAGACATATACAGAGGCCTTCCAGTACCTAAAGGGGCCTGCAGGAAAGCTGGGGAGGGACTCTTTGTCTGGGAGTGGAGTGATAGGATAAGGGGAAATGGTTTTGAACTGAAGGAGGGGAGATTAGGTTAGGTGTTAGGAAGAAATTCTGTTAGGAAGAAATTAGGTGGTGAGGCCCTGTCCCAGGCTGCCCAGAGAAGCTGTGGATGCCCCATCCCTGGAGGTGTTCAAGGCCAGGCTGGATGGGGCTTTGGGCAGCCTGGGCTGGTGGGAGGTGTCCCTGCCCATGGCAGGGGGGTGGAAATGGGTGATCTTTAAGGTCACTTCCAACCCAAACCATTCTGTGATTCTGTGACTTGCCCAAGGACAGGGGAGGGAGGGCTAGAAACAAAAATAGATAGGTTTTTAAAAGAAAACAGCTCTGATGTATTTATTTTTTTTTTCCTGTGGGGTAGGAGAGGCGGTCTGAGTCATAACTTCTAAACAGCTGTATCTGGTTATTTTGTGAACATCCTCCCTGCCCTTCTCCTGAGCTGGAGCTTGTGGCTGTGCATCTTGCAGGCTGTGAGAGAGAAGGGCTCCAGATCTCTGCTGCCCACAGTCCACGCTTCACCCCGAGCCAAGATGCTTCAGATATCTGATTAGCGGCATCTTGCTCTGGCTCCTGCAGTTCTCCGCTGGCACATTTGACCTTTAATTCAGAAAAGAAACATTCGGCTTGGCCTTCTACCTTGGAAAGGATGCTGACACCTGCCACATACTTTCACTTGGAAGAGAAAGTAATTCCTGCTCTGTTGAATACAGTAGATTGCTGGGGTGACTCGTGGGACAAGTTAGATGGATATTTTGGGAACTCTGATTCTTAACTGAAAGCTCAGCTTGGAAGGGCTGTCTGTGTCTGTGACTCTGCAGCTAGGTTGGTATTTATTTAGCTGCTAGAGTGTGAGAGCTGCTCTGACTCTAAACGTGTTCCAGGATATTCAGGGCTTAAAATATTCCTCTCTCAGACCATGGTACTGCCTTTGACCTTGAGGAAGCATGGAAGCAGATGGAGAGGAAGGCTGGAAGACCTGAATCTGGCTGCTTTGCCCACGTCCTTCAGAGACAAAGCCACCTCCGTCAGTCAGGCCACCACCCACCTGGCTTCCCCCAAACCTCCTTCCCCAGCCTGGAGGGGAAGCAGGTTGGTGCCACGGCAGGGATTTCTCTAGGCTTAGGTCTGAGGCGTGAGGATGGCTCGACCTGTGGCCATCCTTTTTGTTGCAGAAGGGTGTCCCAAATGTGCAGACTGGCTACGGGAATGAACCCACAGGACCTCATGAGTCCAGGACGACCTCCAGCTGAGGACAGCTTTCATTGCACATCACTGCCTCAGGGTCAGCAGGGGCTCAGGAAGCTCAGGCTGGTGTCACAAGGGCTTTGACGGGGTACTGGAACCACACACTGTATGGGAAGCGGGGACAATACAGAGTGGAAGAGTCATGAAGCAAAACACTGTCACTTGGCACAACAGAGTGTTGTTTTAAGCTGATTGAGACCTAATGAGTTATAATAATGAAGCTGTAAGGGCTCCAGCACACAGCACCTTACAGCCTGGTCTGTGTCTGTACAACAAGGGACAGCAGGGATGGAGCAGCGCGTGGTGTGCTTCCAGTCCAGCTGTGTGCTAAAAGCACTGCAGGAGAGACCAACACGAACCCTTGGGAGGGAGGAGAGCAGAGGGAGAACTGCTTTCCAGACAGCAGCACGCTGCCACTTTTTTAAAGAGAGGATTACAAATGATTTTTCCTTGTGTCAAACAGGAACAGAGAGGAACACCAGGCTGCAACGACAGGAGACTTGCTCACTCCCAACTGCAATTCTGCAATTAAAGCATTCACATGCTTTGTGATATAGTGATACATGTTCTTGATGGCACTGGTTTTCATTTTTATTTATTTATTTTTTTCTCCTATCATTAGCTTTGGGGATGATGGCTTATTATATGCATTTACTTCTCTGAGCTTTCTGACTGTCTTCTTCGCTGAGCATGCAAAAACTTTCAAGTAGGAAAAGAGACAGCAGAGATTCATCAAACGTAGTGCTCCAATGTGATCTGTAGTGCTTGAGTAGTCCTGGTAGGCACATTTTATGAGCATCTCATTGCCTTTTCTCAATGTGTTTATTCTCAAAGCACTTCTGTGATGTAGGGAACTATTTCTAAATCCATGTGCTGGAGGAATAGCTAAAATATAGACAGTGGGGCCCATTAGGCTATCCATTATACCACATCTGGGCAAGTATATAAAACAGCTTGGGGACCCCTATCTGACCACCTGGCACGGTACAGCTTGCATCCATGTAGCTGGCCTCTAGCCAACAGAACGGAGTGGCCTCATCCAAACTGCCTGTGAGCCCAGGGTTGTGCTACCATCACCTCCCTCAGCCAAAAAGGGCCTCTAAGGGGACCCATCTGATACTGCAAAGGATCCCTCAGAGATTAGCCACAGCAACGGTAGTAGCAAAACTGGGGAAATCCCACTTCTGAAATCCCCCAGGATGGCCTGGGTCCATCTCTGGAGAGCACCCAGGAGATGTTCACCACCAACTCCACTGGCATTTGCACTGCTGTGAGTCCACAGTGGTCACCCACAGGCGGCAATGCCACCAAAAGTGACAGCAGTTGTGAATAAGGCCTGCAGACGTTATCCAAAATCAGCACATCCAGTGAGCCACATGATCTGCTGGGCTATAGCAATGTTTTTCTGTGCTGAGTGCAGGTGCAGAACTAGCAGAAACACAGCCCTGGCTGGTTTGCAAGTTACTGTAAGTGCAAGAAGAGAAGCATGCCATAACTTTGTTTTAGTTTAATGTAAAACCCATTAGCTGTTGCAGCTGAATTGAACAGGGCTCTTCCCATAACACCCAGAGAGAGTGTAACCTCTGTGACCAGCCGTCATCTCCTTCAATGTTGATACCATCGTCAAAAGCTTTCTCTGTACAGAAAAACTGATCAGCATTTCATAAAGCCTGGCACAAAACCACCAAGCAGAGGGGAAGAATAAACCTCTATTGAAATCTTTTTCTGATGAAATTACGTTCATCAAAGGGAGAGAAAATCTGGCAGGACAAATGAATTATTTTAAATATTTGTTAAGTTCTGTACTTCCTGAGAATGAAAAGGAAGAAATAGCACAAACAACAGGTGCAGAATATCGCACGGTATGGGTAATTAATGCCACCCTCTTTGACATTTCACGGACGTTGGAGTCCAGCAAAAAAAAAAAAAGACATTTAAAACGTAGTTCATTTGATTGTTACTCACTGAATAAAACAAGGTGTTCAGAGATAAATATGCAGAGAGTGTTTATTTTTATATTTATATTTTTACATATGTATATATAAATATAAACTTTCCGCAAGCATTAGCTGGAGCTCTTAAAAATACATGAGCACACGTAAGATATCCTTACTCCGGCACCAGCTGGAGTTATTGTGGCTTGCAATAACAGAATTAAAATAAAACCTCCCAAAAGGCTCTGTTTCCTACGCATCTCCACCAACAGAGCAGTGAAGTAAGAGTGCCATCAGGCCAGGGATGAGCAGCAGGAGGCACAGGAGGGTGTGAATCCTTCAGCCCAGCCTTGCTGTAAGAGAAAACAACGCCCTGAGGCTGCACCCTGAAGCTGCTTTCAGTTGAACCAGGCACCTCCAAAGCCAAGATTTTGCAATGGTATCTACTCAGCGTAAAATGCTATTTCACGTACAATGATCAGAGGAGTCACCAACAGCACAGAAGTAATTGAGTTTTTATCAGCTTTCTGGCACACCTCGTGGTATCCCAAGTGTCAGAAAGCCAGAGCTGAGGGAGCATAGCAAACAAGAGGAGATGTTTACCACCAATACATTATGGCTCCCAGATTCATTTTGTTACCTCCAAAACTGTTCTCAGTGAAGCATGAGTAATCACTTATATTTTTCACTCTTTTATAAATGTAAACATTCTGTCTCAGAAGTGATACTCAAATGTTTATATAAAATGTCATTTTCATGGGCTACTTTATGAAGGGCTGTGTAATGAATTTTAAACTGTACTCCAAAAGACCACACAGAGCTTTATGGAGGTTCCCGTGAGGGCTTCCTTGAAATCTTCCTTGAAGGCTTCTGGAGAAAAATGGGGACATAAGAATAAGTTTGATCTTAAATCAGTCCATTTCAAAACAGGAAAATTCAAGGGTAAGATTCATCAAAGAACCTGAAAGCTTTGTGTCTGTAGGAAGAAGAAAGAGCCTCACGTGTTTGTGTGTATTTGACCTTAAACACAGAGATGACTTTCTCCCATCTTCTTTCATTTAAAAATTTTATTTTTACTTGGGAAAAAAAAAAAAAAAAAAAAGAGTGATTTTAGGGTAGCTGGAAAAGTAGTGGCAAAAATATACCAGAATTAGTATCGATCCTGAAGAAGACCAATTCCCCTTCAAACTCCTTTGAGCTCTAATAGAGAGTCCAGGTATCCAGCAGCGCACTGAGAAACACACATGAGTCTCAGTGGCATGCAGCAGAACAGCAGGGAAACTCTCTGAACCACTACAGTTTCCCCAAACTCAAACCATCAGATTTCACCCCTCGTACACCATCATGCACATGGAAACTGCTAGAGGTACTTAAGTGATCTAGTTTTAAACCATCTCAGAGATGCTGCTATGAACCTGAGTGAAGCCATGTTCTCAATCCAGTTAGAGAAAGCTAAGCCAGGTATCTTACAAATTTCTACCCTAGCTGGATTAGAAGCAATCAAACAGAAGTCTGCATTTTTACTTGATGTTTTAAACTCCAGCCTTCTTCTGGAAACATAACTCTCAGCCAGACAAACAATAAATCAGAATAAGGAAAGAAGCATTCATCTGCTCTCAAATAAAAATAGGGTAAACCCCAGAGTATGACATAATTTAAATAAAATTTTGTCTAACCCTCAAAATAAGAACTGATATGGAGAAAGCTGTTGTGACATCTAAGGCAAGGACCCGGCATTTTCCTAATATAGAAGCTTGCCGCCTGTGCAAAAATAGCAGATTAATCATACTGATTAAGCATGATGCAAATATACATGCAGTAATGCTAGCAGATGATCTTGAAAATGTATTAACAAAAAATGAGGTAAGAACAGCAAGTTTCATTCAGGCTTGCTCTTTCAGATAACTGGATGAAACTTGACCTTATGCAAATCACCACTTGAGTATCATCCTCCCGCAACCATAGCCTTCAGCAGCACATTTAGAGAAGTGAACAGAGAGGCGTGGTTCATGCAGCAGCATGCCTAGAACCAGTCATGGTACACATTATGCTAGTATTTTGGCAAGATGCTTATAAACTGTTAACAAGACCAGCAAGCTGAACCCAAACTGTAAGGTTCCCTTTGGGTAGCGATATCACTTGCAGAAAGAGGCAAGATTAAATTCATGGCCAGACTGATAAGGGAGTAACTGTTTCTTGAGTGAATGTCTCACTACTACCTACTAAAAAGCAGCAGATGTAAGAATAACTGATTCTGTTTTGAGTAAGATCTAGAGAAGGCAAAGATGGAAGCCTTGTGATTTCTTCCCAGGACTTCCTCAGTTCCCTCTAACATGGCATTAGATTGCCCCAGGAACACTCTGCCTCTAACAGGTGATAGCTCTAAGAAGCAGACTGAAGATTTGGCTTTCCACAGCAGAAACCCATTCCTCTGCCCAACAAGCCAACACAGTTCGGTTCTTTGCCAACCAAACTCCCAGGAGAGTGCAACTGCCCGAGGATACAAAGCACCAGTCTCAAGGATATGAATGCCAATCTCATGCAGAGCCCCTGACTGCCAGAGCTCCGAACACAGGACAGTTAGCAGAGCCAAACACCACTAATGGACATGAGCTGAAATCAAAGAAGTTAATGATGCAATTGAGCAGCTCCTGCCATCCTCAAGTATAAGGAGCCTGTAGCATCATGTGGATCTATGACACTAACCTCGCTATTTCTTCCATCTGTCCCAGGAGGAAAGTGACGCTGCATTCATCCTCTCAGCAAGCACCCAGATAGATGCGCCTCTGGTATGACAAATCCATCCAAACTCAATCAGTCAGCAGCAAAAACTGCAGTCAACAGAAGCAGATTCTGCACTTCTTTACATACCACCATAGGCTAAGGGACTTATAGCATAGCTCCTGCCCAGCAGACCCCATCAAGTCAAGCCTGGCCTCATCTTTAAGAGCTGGATCTTGAGGATTTCACAATAGAGGCTTGTCCCAGACTGGCCAGGATTTCATTAAAAGCAGGAACATGAGTGTAATGGTACGAAGGCAGTTACGTAGCCCTGACTATTTCCCCCACCTCCGTAACTCCTACTGGGTCCGTAATTGCGCTAATGTTTTGTTACCAGCGTGCGTCTCTTTAGGACACAGTGTGGGTGTTTCTGGTGGAACCTCCACCACAATCTGCGGAGTTCTTTCAGGCATTTTCACTCAGCAATTCACTGAACTCCACCACCCCTGGGAGCTGGAGCTATGCTCTCATTATTACCCTGACCACACTGAGGCCTACACCGCAGGCGCATCGCTCCCAGGGCCCTTGGTGCAGCCAGCGCTGCAGACCCTCAGCACTTCCCAGAACAGTGGCCTTAACAGTGTTCATTTCCATTTGCCACAAGCAGAGAGGCAGAAGAGCCTTCCCTGTGCTGCACGTTTATGGACAAGTGTAAATCATTCTTACCAGGCATCTGTGAGGGCTGAAACACCACCAAAATTCCTCATTTACTGAAAATCCACATGTGACTGCTGACAGAGGGGCCGCTATCTGTCCTGCACTATGTACCTTCTTCCAGATCCATGCTAAATTCGTTTCGGACTGTAATAAAAAATGGCAACATTATTTTTAATTGAACGAGGATGGCGGTCACAGTATATTGTAGTTAATGTGGTGTGTAGACACTGAAATACAGGAATATCTGGGGGAAGTTCAAGACATTTACATGATTAATCACCCTTTTTAGGGTAGGTCTAGCACAGTTCAAGTATATTTGGGCTAGGAAAGGACTTCTGAGCTGTGTTTTAACCTCCACCTAAGATGCCACCCTTTCATAACGTGTTTTGCATAAGTAATTTTGCAAATTGCACATTGTCACTTAGACAGCAATCAAGCGAGCTAATTTACAGTGGGGCATACTAAAAAATCAGATTGGAAATCATTATGCCTCTTGAATGTGCTAATCTTCGCACCCTGTGGCTTTTTAATAGGTGGTGAGATTTTACCCAACAACAGTGTGTCTAAACAGTAACAAATCTTCTAATAACAGAGCTAAACCTGCTCGATGCCACTCTGCCTTGGGTTCAACAGCCTCAAATGCTCAAGCAAATTCAGACCGACTACAAATAGAACAAACCCCAAGTAAAAGCAACAGCAGTAACTAAAATTAACCTGACATTTCACAACAGAAAAAGGGAACCAGTGTCAGGGCCTTTTCCACATCCTGGCTCTCAAATGCTAAGCAGTGCACCATGGTTTCAGTTTGTTCAAAGCATTGCCTCTTGCTGCTTTTAGAGAAAAGCTGTCATTCGTCACAGACCACCTACAATATGGCTAACCCTAAATTTTGAGAAGCACTAGAGGCATACTTAAATTGCTATTAGCTATTACTTGGAAAAAGTCAAAATCAGGGAAATTGGCTTGAAAACTGCTTGATATTCATGAAAATGAACTGTATGGTTTACGGTATGCATCCTTGTGTTAGTACAGGCTGGGCCATCAGACCCAAAGAGCCTTCTGTCTGCTGGGGAAGAGGCAGATGGGAAATAGTTTTGACACCTGGGTAAAGTTTTAAGAACTGAAAAAAAATCTTCAGTCCACATCAAATCAAGAGAAGTCTTCATGTTGGTTTTAAAAAAGATTAAATGACTTGGTTTTAAAAAGAGATTTTAATTCAGTTTTGATGATTTTGTTTTCTCACCGTGCAGTTTAAGTAGAAAAGTCACTTTCAAATGAGAAAAAAAAAAATATGGATTGTCTAGATATAAATCTTGAAATATCTCGTTTCAGATCTCCAAAATCGATGGTTGTTCAGATGACATGTGTCTGACTGTGGCACCCATCTATCTTCACCTGTTCTAAATTAGGAGGTATGAAGGGGACAGATCCTCTCTGCACTTTGTGTTTGTCAACACCTAAGAGGGCAAGTCCTTGATCTCACACTAATAAGCTTGTAGGCATAACATTAACACAAATAACAAATAATAATCAAATAATTGGAAGAAGCAGAAGAACTGTGTCTCAGGTTACATGTGAACTATGGTTATTAGTAGTATCATAACACTAATAAAATCAAGGAATAATCAAAGTGGTATGGATTACCACAAACACAAGCACTGTTTGCAGACACTCATGCATTCTCCCACACCCATAATATCAGTTTGGTCATTTGCATTTTCTTTTTATTACCTTCGGCCTCAGACAGTTCTCTTCTCTTGAAGTTTGTTCCGTTTTTATAAAAAAAAAAATGTTCTGAGTTTCTTACAGATTGACACATGAACAATTGGAAGATTCAGAAACAATTATCCCCCATAAGATGCATGATAGTAATAAGGATTTTTTTATGGAACTATTATAAAGCATTTAAGCAGTTTATAAAAATAGAACTGAAAAGAGTAATATTTCTGAACACTGAGCTACAATGGAGTACATTTTTAGATCCACTTGCTTTTTAGATATATGTAAAATTCCTCTCAATATTCCTCCCCCACCCATGAACTTGAAAATTTACTCCACCACATCAAGAATGAAGGCAATACCTTCTTAAACTAGCAGTCTAGTAAGCTTCTTAACAGCACTTTTGGCATCTTATTTTTGTGAGCATCTTTTTAAAGCATTGTGTATACTATCAAGAATCCACCAGCACACTTCTTCCGATGTGGTGTTTGCTGATTTGGATGCTCTCTATGCAGTCACTGTGGCTCCCTGACATCCAGTGCCAAGTTTTACAGCACACAGCAGTGTGGGGTGTGATGCAATTTTTTGCTCTGGTGGTGATATAATGGAAGAGGGCTTTTCCTCTGTTTAAGTTCCCCAGTCACTGTCCTAAAAGATAAGCTGGGGTTCCCACAGCATACATTTAATGCCATGTAGTCTCTCTTCCACCACATGCTTAGTTTCATGTTCCTTATTTTGAGAACTACATGAACCAAATGGAAGGAGACCAAAGAGGAACAAAAAGGATGATTTAAGAACAAACAATGCTAAGGGAAACTGTGGGCTTGTTTTGTCAATAGAAGATGAGAGACAACATGACAAATATCAAAAAAGGGTAAGGGTGTGACAAACAGGAAAGGAATAAACTGCTCATCACACATGTCCTGCAGATGAGACAGAGAGAAAACAGCTCTGGATATTGGTTAGACTTTAGGGACAGTCTGTCCAGCTCAGCTCTAAACACCATACTGTAGACAACAGACTCAAGCTCCAGATCTCCACTTCCAGCAGAAACTTAGAAACCGACAATATTTGTAGATATATACCTGTAGACCCCTACACTTTAGAAAATTAATCGCATGCTGAGTATTTGAACATTTCCCATGGAAATGGTTCTAGCAGTACAAAAAAGTCAGTGATGGAGCATTTTGCCTATAGAGTGTGTAGCATCTCCATCACCAGGTGTTCTCAAGAAGAGCTAGGACAAACATGTAGAACTAATTTAGGTGGAGATGACCTTGCTGTGGAGCATAAAGGGGGGCCAAATGATGTCTCTTCTCATCCTATTTTCTGTGATTTCTATGATTCTGCACATAAGGATGTACAAAGGTGGCCAGGGATGCAGGTAATAGACCCCAAAAGGCTCAAGGACTGGAGCATTAAAAAGGTGAATGTATAAAGCTGTTATTGCCTCCTGCACAATCTGTATACACTGGAAACTGTTCCATTAGTTCAAAAATTGTTACAAAGAGAAATCAGAGTGAACATAACCCAGAGGACGGGCTGAGAACCTGGATGCTCAGTTGCAACTATCGTACTACTGCCATCTCAAATGCAATGAATAAATATATAAATATATGGAGATGGTTCAGTGCTTGCCTGCTTTCAGAACTTTCTTCAAAAAAAGGGGGCAGAACATTTATTTAAGTGGAAGGAAGAAAGAAAATAGAGATTATCTCTCAGATGATGCATAAAGAACAGCAGCTATGAGGAGAGAAGGTATTACCGCTGTCTCATTAACAATAGGCAAAACCACTAAGAAAATGGTAACGTCATGTACTTAGCAGCTTTTGGTCAAATTGCATAGTTCCTGAAAAAAACAAATTCTCACTGCAACCAAAACCCATTTTGATTGCCTGTGGAAGCTGTTCTGCGGTGCTCAGCCCTGAGCCATCGTGAAGCAGAAATACACATGAAAAAAAAAAATCAGGAAAGAAAATGCTAGTGTTGACTCTTCTTTTGCGTCAGTAAGATCAGAATTTAGCAAAACAAAGGAAAAAAAATTGTATCACTTCAACTTGTAAAAACACCAACCAGCTACAGCACTGAGCTATAAAACTTACGATAAAAAATACTGTCAGGTTAAACCACAGAAGATGACTAAGAGGCTGCAGAAGGACAGAAAAGTTTGTTCCTCTGCAGCACTCTGCCAGTTTTTGCCATCTGTCAAATTTACCAATAGACAAATTTTACTTACAAATTCACTGGGACACTTTGATTAGATTTTTTTTCAAAGGCACGAAGTTTCAAATTTGTTATACACTTTTCAGAAAACATTCCTACTCTTGTGACAGGTGAATCTCCTCTCTCCACCTCCCATAAGCAATGTTTTCCCCAGAGGAAAGCCACAGTTGCAGCACGCCCCAAAATATTAATGCCACAATTAAACGCATCAAAGGAATTGCTGGAGAAAGACACAGCCCTCTTCTGGTCTGGGCACTTGAGTTTCCTGCACATGAGAACCAAAGTGTAGCATTATTTTCACACAATGTGGATGTTGGTGCACGATCCTCCTTGAGAGCTCAGTCCTGGCCAGAATTTATAGGGACAAGCAGGTTTAGGTTCACTGGAAATTCCAGTTGATTTTGGACTATCTGAAAATAATCACTCAAGTACTTGTTCATTTTAATTCTGGGCATTTAAAATATTTTAAGATAAACTCAAGGAAATTTTGAAGTTGTGGTTTTTTGTTTGTTTGTTTGTTTTTCTCCTAACCATGGAATCTAAATAAATAAATAAAGGTGGAAACACAAATTATTATACATAATGAAAATTCTGTAAGACTTTTCCATCTAAAAGTGCTCCATGTTTTAAGGATTATGACTCCAAGCTTGAAACACTATAGCAACTATTTTTGTTCAAATTTGCATTGCTCCAAAACACAGACATCCAAAAGAAAATAAATGGGATGAAGGCATTTCACTCTCCCATCTTACTTCTTTGCCTTATCCATTAAAGAGCAACAGATGAATATATGGGGTAAGAAAGACCTTCCTAAAGGAAGGGCAAACCCCATACACTGGGTTGCTTCTCCAGCTCCTCCTAGCACTCTCCCTGGCCCAAAGGGGCCCTTTGGCATGAGGAACCCCCCCAGCACCGATGTTCCTCTGGCTGTGCCATGTCTCACAGCTTTCCAACAAGCTTGAGGTGCCTCCTGTCCTTTCTGGGCTCCAGAAGCCAACGTGCACACATCCTGCTAAGCCAAAGTCCGTCAGCATTTTCTGAACGTCAGATTCCTGCTTTCCTGCTCTCTGCTAGGAAGAAGATTCCCCTCGGTTTTCAATCATGCCCCTGGATGTGCTGACAGTGAGTAATTCTCCTTCCTGCCGCTGCTGTGGAATTTTTGTAGCCCGCGCCTCTGACCTGCCCTGACCACCTCAGGGATCCCCCAAACGCTGGCTCCCAGCTGTGGGAAGGAGCTGGCATTTGCTCCATTCGCTCTCCCACAGGCACTGCCAGGGAATTACTTCTCTGGCTCCCCCACCCCCACGTTACTGACGCATCTCCTGGCTTCAAGAAGCCTCAGGGTTTTGATTGTTTTGTTCACGATGAGGGGGAAGGTGATAATGCAGGCCACGCTTGTGTCCGCAGATGGATGAGGCAGTCTTTTTTTTTTTTTGTCTTTTTTTTTAACTTAAAAAAAAAATGCTGACTCGTCAAAGGCAGATTTCTGCCTCCTGCTTATCCTTTTGATCACCTCCCAGTCTCACTGTCTCCCACAGTGCTGTAAGGTTGCAGGAGCAGAGCCCTGGACATGTCAAAATGTTTCAGAGCTTTCCCAGTAAACAGGCTAATAAACATTAAAGGACAAATGTTCGCGCTGGGACACGGGTCTTAGCCCAGCCCCATATCTTTCTCTGGCAGCAGCCAGCTGAAAAAGTCCTCTGCCAAGCACAAGAACCAAACAAACACAAAAAGCTCCAGCAGGGAGCTTACGGCTCAGAGCTGTCTTAGGGACTCGCTGAAACAGAGATCTCTGCTCCTCGGTTTTCAATAGCTCTAGAGGGATTTTTATTCCATGAATGACTCTGCTTGTTTTTGGAAAAAAAACTGGTAGTTTCAGGGAATTTCTCCTTTGGTTACTCTGAAACCTGACATCTGACAGTTTCATCTGATGATCCCTAATTCCCATATTAAGAGGGACAACAACTAGTTATGTGCTATTGATGTTTTTCATGCCATCCATGGTTCACAAGTCTCTCTCATACCCTCACCTGGCTGTGTGTCCTGTGCAGGCTGAAGAGTGTCTGTTCAGTCACACGTCATGGAGAAGCTGCTCCACATCCCTGACCACCCACATCCCTTTTCCCTGCTTCTCCTGTGTCTCTTTTGAGAGGCAAGAACTGTTTGGAGCATCCAAAACCCTGGAGCACCATACACGTGTAGAGTGGCATAATGATGCTTTCTGTTTTTTATTCTTTTTTAATACCATTTCTTTCAGCCACTGTTGAGGACTGACATGTTCATTATAACCCCAATGTCCTCTGCCTCACATGAGGTCAATAGTTCTCCATCATTGGATTTTAGTTTTTATGACCTTGAAAAAATAATATTATGAATTTTTGCCCCTTTATTCACTGCTTCTTTTTCCACATTGCTGCAAATATGGTGGTCAGCACACGTGCAGGTACACAGGTGTGCGTAGATAAAAGAAATGGGCAATACATATTGTGTGCAGAAAAGCACACTTTTAATCTTTAACAGGGAACAAGTACAGAAAGAAAAACTCCATTCTTTGAAAGGATAAAATGGCCATCCAATTTTCCAAAGTTATCTTTAATGGGGAAAAATGTAGGTTTAATCTCTTAATGGACATTGTCTTTAAAATCTCCACAAGTGATGTATTCAGCATTGGCATTTACTGCAATAGCATTTTTATTCCAGGGTGCCCAAAACGTGCCTGAGTCTACACTCACAGACATGCTGATTTAAGGCTGTAGCAGCAAAAGTTTGTAGAAGCAAGTAATATCTACTTAGACTAGATAGCCTGGCCAGAAAATAGAAAAGCTATCATGCTTGCTGTCTGTTGATCAGATCTAACTAGAAAACAAATGGCCATTGTTCTTGGTATAAGCTCTTTATGTTAAATTGAAATGCGTAAGTGGGTATTAAGCTACATTTTTGAACTGTAATTCAGTTTTAATTTAAAATTTAAAAGAAAACGCTACCTAGAAAATAAATAACACATCACAGTTCCCATTAAAAACTCCAATGAGCTCCTGGCAGAGAAAATAGGGGAACTTAGGAGTGTGTGCATGAGCTAGGTCTGGAATACAAATAATATATTACAAATGGAGTGATTTTATCTAGTATATGTCCAAAGAACATCAGATTTATGTTAACATTATGTAGGGTTTATGTGGAACGTGTTTGAATAGACTGAAACAGTCATCTAAATAATTTTTATTGCATG
The DNA here is from genome assembly GCF_963932015.1 of Anas acuta. NCBI lineage: Eukaryota > Metazoa > Chordata > Aves > Anseriformes > Anatidae > Anas > Anas acuta. The sequence goes on from NC_088979.1 coordinate 17,891,556, forward strand.
TTTGACTCACATGAAATTATCAGTTACCTCGGCAGCTCACTGCAGTACAAGTCACCAACACGTGTCTCTTGCAGGCTGCCAAGAAAATGAGAAGAGCTTGGGTCTTCAACTATACTCGAGAGAAAAATGGGGCAAAACATTTTTTTTGCCCTCCAATGGGCACAGGAATTACCGGGGATCCTACTTGAAAAGAAAACAGAATGTACAGTGGGACTGGATAAATGAATGGTGAATAATGAGGAGCCTGCGAGTACGTGTAATCACAGAAAAATACCTCTGCAATGGACTTGGATTAGTCACCTTATCCATCTTCCAATCCCAATGCCAGATCAATAGTACTTACTACTTGTCCAGCACATCCTTAAAGACATCCAGTAATGGAGACACTACTACACCCCCCGCAACATAAAGCTGTGCCTCACTAATGTTACCATTAAAAAAGCTTTTCCTCCGTGATGCAATTTAGATCCATTACATCTTACTCTACCAACCAAGAATAGATTATTCCCTTCCTCTTTGCAATGGCCTTTTAAGTACATGAGGACTCTTAGCATGTCTTTCCACTGCCCTCTTTTCTTTAGTCCAACAGCTCCAGCTCCTTTCAACTTCCCAGCCCTTTTCTTGTTATTGTTGCCACCTGCACTGTCCCCTGTTGGTTCCCATCCTTCCTGGGCTATGGTGCACAAAACCAACCCTTCTGATGATGTCCTACCAATACTGCACACCGCATGGATCGCGTCCCACACGTACATCTTCCTGGGATGTTTACAATTTTTTGCCACAAAAGCACGTTGCTGATTCACGTTAAGCTCATGACTTACAGTAGACTCCAGATTTATTTCTATTTTTCACCAGTTGTTCTTCTTCCTGAGTTTGTGCAGTTTTTAATACCTGTCTACATTAAGCAGCTTGCTTTTGTCCCCCCCCCTCCCCCCAAGTTATGCCTTGCTTTTTAGACCAGTTTTGTATTTGTCAAGACCTAACCCCCTCCTCCAGCATGTCTGTAATTCCTCCCAGAACTGAACAGAACCAAATCTAGATTCCTAGAGGATCTTATGCAGTGCATCCGTTTTGACACAAACCCTTGACACCTACTCCGTAGGTATGGTTATCTAACTATTTCAGCCCCAGTTCCACAGCAGCTCTGCACAGACCCCGTTTCCCTAGCTTTTTATGAGCATACGAAGGTACAGTATCAAACAACGTGACATTACATCTTTGCATGACTCAGTTGCTGTGGTAACATAAATTAACAAAATGTACATTGTCGTAGCAGCTTTGTCATAGCAAGTATGTAGGCTTTTCTACGCAAATCATGGCAGAAGCAGCACAAGGATCTGAGATGAAAAAGTAACTGGACAAAATGTGGTGGCTGAAAAGGGAAAACAATGACAGTGGGAGGCTAAAGCAAGAGCTGACGAATCATCTAGATGTTTTAAGGATGCCAGTTTGGAACCAGGGACCACAATTGTGTTCTAGTGAAAAAAAAAAAAAAAAAAAAAAAAAAAAGAAAGGATGAGGGTCTACTTGCAAAAGGTACTCAAAATATTGAAGCAGGTGGCCAGCAGGAAATAGACTTACCATTTAGGATCTGAAAGTAAAGCAGCAGTTAGTTATAAAATAAAGTCAGCAAGCACTAACAATCACTCTGTTGAAATCCATTATCTGCTCTGGCACAACTGATGAGAACAAGCCGGATCAAGAGTTTTGAGCAGGGACTAAATCAAAGAAGTGGAGTGGTGTGGAGGAAGGCACGTAACACAGGTTTCCCAGGTTAAGAGGGTGAGTAGGTTCACTTAGAGGGCAGCTTGTTGGACAACTGCAGGAATGAAAGAGGCATTTACTATCCAACAGCAGAAAATATTCAAGTCATGGAAAACAGCCGTAGCTAGTATGGGGAGAGCAGAAATGGCAGAATAAATGCACAGCACAATTGAAAAAGTAAACAAACTTTGAAAATATTAATATGTATTTTTTTTATTTGAAAAAAAAAAAAAAAAGGCAGCTGTGATGCAAAGTTGCTAAAGCCAACCTGACTTAACAGAGATTCATAAAGACAAGGGAAATTAGAGTTAACATGCACAGGAAGACAGATGGTTTCACAGAAAACATACTGTTTATAAACTTATCTGATTCTGTATTGTTACATTATAGTGATGTAAGTACAGATTCTGGAAATGAAGGAGATTCTGGTTCCAGCACGGGGCAGCTGGTCCTGTTTTCCCTCTTTTTTTAAGCACTGATTATGCTCACGAGTGCATTGTCAGTTATTAATAACAACTTTTTCCTCCCTTTACGTACCAGGAAAGGGTTGTGCAACATGTGAAAGTCCCGGACGAGCTACTGAAGTCCTGAGTTTCAGCAAAACCTGAAAAACAGTGGTGTGGGAAGAACAGTGAGCATGTAATGGGGAAGCAAACTCAGAGGGAGAAGGGAGGCATCGGAAGTTCTGGAGGCGTATAAATTCCCAGCACCTGACTGTCCTACCAAGACGAAGACTTTTAACTCCTACAACGTTCCCTTCCAGGTACTGCTGCTATATTTGGGGGTTGCGATCATGGGACAGAAAAATCTTGGATTCTGACTCCCACACTTCTATTTTAATTTGGAAGCAACTTGCTACTTAAGTCAATAGGGAGGAAATGGGATTTTGCCAATAAGCAATCCAGTGACATCAAGCAGCTCATTTCATTTAAGCTAACGTTTGAGCAAACTTAACTCATGCTTACAGTGAACACATTTTCATCAGTTACAAAGGTACTGGAGGTTTACATAATCTGAAAGAGGAGACGAGGTCAAAAAGATCCTTTAGACAAACTCACTGGGAACTAGAGTTTACTAAGGAAAAAGTTAATGTGAAACTCTCTTGTGACTTTAAGTAGTTTCAAAATCAATTCAAGTCTCTCCCTCTTCTGATAATTACGAATCATTTTCTTCAGTGCCGCAGTGCTTTTAACTGACTCATACACTCCTCAATCACCAGCAAAGCCTTCCATAATAAGCAGCAAAGTGGAATTGCAAGTGTCTAATTCTTTAGTCTTGCTTTCACTAATTTCCTCTTCAAAATTAATATTGTTAGTTGCATTTGGACACCACTCTGACATTTCTGAAACAGCATCAGCATGTCTGGGACTAAGGGTACAAGCATTGTCTTTTTTTTTTTAGTAGAGGTCTCAGACTTTCTGCACAGCCAAGAAGTAAACCACAGCCAGCCCCTTGCACCAAGCTGAACCTCCCAAATCATGCTCAAGCAAACTGGGGATGCGATACACTGTGAAATTGAGCAGATCTTGTGCTGAACGGGTTGAATAGACAATGCCATCCTGCTTATAGACTCTGTCAGTTCTATGAGGGAAGCTTTACTGAAATATATACAGGAAAGTGACACGGATCTGTTTCTCTAGAATGTTCTGTCAAGTAAATTTATCACATTTTATTGGAAAAATGAAACCTGAAGAACGGCGTTTCAGGCTGATATTTCTTCATAGGGTTTATTACATGCAAAATTCAGAAATGCAGCACATTTTCTGCTGGGTGCCTGAAGAATTCTTTACAAACTTCAGTAGTAGGATACGAGTAGGCATTGGAACAGGCTGCCCAGGGAAATGGTTGAGTCACCATCCCTGGAGGTCTCTAAAAGACATTTAGATGTAGAGCTCAGTGATACGGTTTGGTGGAGGTCTGGTTAGTGTTAGGTCAGAGGTTGGGCTCGGTGATCTTGGAGGTCTCTTCCAACCTGGCTGATTCTGTGCGTGAGTAACGCTTACACACACGCTTTGCGCCTGTGAGTAGCGGTGGCTTTGTGTCGTGCCGTGTGTACGCTCAGCCAGCTAGCAAGCCACAACCACAACATCGGCGCTTCATTCATCTCCTCTAACCACCTCCCTGGCGCGCAGCCACGTCTGCACGAACACAGAAGGCACCGTGGGATGGCGCGAGGTAGATGGATTACTTCATCTCCACAGCAGCAACAGCGGGGTGGGAGGAAACACCCCCTGTTTTAGAACATGGGACGGAAACTGAGCTTTCCACCAACTCCGCCACAGGCTCCCTTTGCCGTCCTTGCCAAAGAGCTCTCCCAGCCCTGCTCCTCCGCCTGGGAAGACCAGGACAGCGAGGTACGAGCAGGCTCCGCTCGCAAAGCTGTGGCTTGGTGGCAGCTGGGTGGGCATGGAGGACCACAAGCCCAGGCCGTGCTGCTGCCATGGCCGGGGGGTGTTCATCATCACGGGAGGTGTTCATCACGGGGGGTTCATCACGGTGGGGTTAATCACGGTGGGGTTCATCACAGTGGGGTTAATCACGGAGGGTTTCATCACGGGGGGGTTCATCATGGGAGGGTTCATCACGGGGGGCTTCATGACGGAGCCTCCCCTCCAGCACCGGGGGGACGTGTGTGGGTGCCTGGGGGGCGGCACCATGGCACCCACCGGCAGGTGCCGCCCGGCAGGAGGAGGAGGAGAAAGAAGGAGGAGGAGGAGGAAGAGGAAGAGGCGGCGGCTGGGCTCGGGGGCCAGGCGGGCTGAGGCCATGAGGCGGGCGGTGGCGGTGGGCGAGGTGGCGGCGACCTTGGCGGGGCGAGCCGCCCCCCGCCCCGCATGGCGGCCAGGTGGGTGCCCGGGGGGGGGGGGCCGGGGAGAGGGGGGCGGTGGCAGCGGCCATGGCGGCGGCCCCGGGGCCGCCCATTGCCGGGGCCGGGCCGGCGTGCGGGTAAACACGGCCCTGCCCCCGGCGCCTCCCCGAGGTCGCCCGGCCGGCAGAGGAGGAGGTGGAGGAGGAGGAGGAGGGAGCAGCTCGGTGGAGGTAGGAGACGGCGCCGTCCCTCAGCCCCGGGGGTCCTGGGGTGCCCCTGCTCCTCTCGGAGCCCCGGAGGGAATTGGAAAGTTGGTTCGGGTCCTCTGCTCGCCCCGCCGTCACCCTTTTTTATTATTATTTTTAATAAATCAGGGCGGCGGGGGGCTTCTCTCCGCGCTTGTGGCTGTGCAGGCAGAGCCGCGGCAGGCGGCCACCTCAGAGAGCACCGCCTGAGCCACGGCCAGGTCCAGCCCAGCCTTTCCAGGTGCAGCTTCTCTTCAGAAAGGAAAATATAATAATGATTTCCATTCACCTGTGTGTTTTGGACTTGATTCTGCAGACAGGTATGAGTAACGTCGGGCATGTACGGCTGCGTTTGTGGCACCCTGACGTTATTTTGTAATGCCCTCGGGCGAGGAAACTCGGCTGCTGTGTGAGTGCAGCACCCACAGACAGCAGCCGGGCCCGAATGGCAGTCCTGTGCCTTTGGTAAGGCCAGGTAGCCCACGTCGGATATTACTGCTGAAAGTTGGCTTCAGCACGTCAAGCCATCCCGCTAAATATCGGGTCTCGCTTCACCTGGAGAAGCATTAAAGTGCTGCGTCCTGCCCTCTTGGTCTGTGTTTGCACAGTGGAGCCGTGGTTCATAACTGGGGATCTTCGTGTTACACAATTAACAACGTGCTTAAGAAAGTGCTGGCTGTACAGTCTTTTGATCTGGAAAAAAAAATAAACCATTCATGTCTGGGTTTGCAGAGTGCCGGGATGCTTCCTCCTCCACCGTTGCTTTGCCACCTGGCATGTGCCCATAGAGCAATCCTACGAGCTTACTGTCACGCTTCTTCTGGGACAGCATTAGAGAAAGCTTAACAAACTTTTTTTTTTTTTTTCTTTTTTCTTTTCTGTGTGAGGATGCTCTGAGATGAGATTCCACCTCGACAAAGTGTGAGGTAGTGAACCGATCAGAATTCAAGCGTGCTGTCATTTTGAAGAGAATTTATCCTAGTCCAAAACAAATTCACTGCTATTTTAGTATGCTTACATTACTTCTACAGGTAAATGTGCTTCCTCTGCCTTCTCCCTTCCCTTTCTTTTTCCTTAATTAGAACTATTAGTGTCGCGAATTCAAAAACTTTCTTTTTTCTAGTGGAGGTAGTTGAACCAATCTCATCTCCCTACAAACCTTGCCATATTTATGGTTTCAGTCCAATGTGCCCATTTCACTGTTCCTGCTACACTAGACATCTATAGGACAGCAGTTACTCAGTGGTCATACAATAAACATTACCATTTTTGAACCTTTTAGAAAAGCAGCTATAATTTATGAGGTCCTGGTAGACAGAACTGCCCCCAGAATTTTTAGGCATCTCCAACTCGAAAAGCTTTAAAGAAATGTGGACTTAAAAATGCAAAGAAAAGTGGAGTTTATTTAAGGTATGCAATTTAAAAACCAGCCCTATACATTCAACTAGACAGAGCATGAAGGATTATCTAGACTTGACTCATCTGTGTGTATTGTGCATTTTAGGCTGAACAGTGAGCTGAGTAACAGTCCACTGGAGTGATTTCACTGCTCGCTTTTCTGGATTGTACCAACTGTTTGAAATGTTATTGGTATTCCAGTGCTGTTTATTTCTTTGAAGGAAACTAGGCTAGCAGTTGATGAGACTTGAAAAGACTGGAGGCTCAGTTCAATATTTGATGAAACCATTTGCTCTTTAATTTTACATAGGTAAGTGAAAAACCTTACAAGATTTTCTTCACTGACATCTTACATATCCTACACGTAGATGAAAATACTCCTTAAGCAAGCTGAAACAGGACAATTAAAAGACAACTTGAAGTGAAATGAGGAACTTGCTTGGCTCAGGTCAGTTTTTGTTGTATTCAGAAATGGCTACAGATTTTAAAAAAAAAAAAGTACTCAGTGCTTGATAGAAAGGGCACATGTCATTTAGGTTGATTTCTTACATTAATGAGGTCACAGTCTTGTTCAGTATTTTCTGCATCAGATCTGTGACTTCTGGCTTGAACAAATACTTTGGAAAAAATAATTATAGTAAAAAAAAAAAAAAAACCTACCCTACAGTACTTCCAAGTCTGTGTGGATTTTTCACTGCTTATGCTTTTCTTTTTTTAATTATAACAGATCCTAATCTGAATTGTCTAGCCTCCGCTACTAACCATGGATCTCAGCCTGTATTTTAATTAATTCTTAAAAGCTGAGCTACTTGAAAAAGAATGACAGTAGTAAAAGAGGTGGGGGTAGAGAGTTACAGTAATCAAAGGGAAGGCTGGAAATGGGATATGCCAGGTTATGGCGTAAAACTTACCTTTTTCCTGTTCTGTAAATATTATTCTGTTGCTTCTGCTGTTTGGTGAAGCAATGTCCTGCATGTAGCTAGGAAGTAGTGGATAGGGGTGGGTTTTTTGTTGTTGTTATTCAGGAGATATTTCCTCCTTCACTCATTTCCGTAGTGTTTGTTGCCATGGCAGCTGGCCAGTGGCCTTATTAGTGATGAAGGTGGTTGCACTTCTTTTTTAGTGTCTTGTTGTACTGGAAACTATATCCGAGGTACCAGAAGAAACAGATGTTGTACGTAGACCGTAGTGAGCTGTTTCTGTGAAAAGACTGAAGTGTTTCAGTCCTTGGACTGAAGTTATCGTATAGTTATGTGTGATATTTCTTACTGTGTGCTGCGCAGTTATGTTTAAAATGCCTCCCGTCTTCAAGCATGCTAAATATTTACAGTGAATGTACTACCACTGCCATATGTTTGAAGTGAGTAACCCATTAATTGAACAAGACTCTTTTTTTTTATGCTTGAAAGAATTGACACTTACTGCTTTTTAGTCACTAATTTGTATGTGTGAAGTAGTGTATAAGAACAGCAGAGGTAAGATGGTGTAACAAGAAGTGGAGTCATTTTTCTTACCCCCTGCTCATTTCCAGTTAGCACGCAGATAGAAAATCAATTGTAATCTGCTCATAATTGCCTTCCTGCTAGAGTTATGAGGCATCTCTCAAATTTTCCTTCTCTTCCCCCTCCTCCTTTTATGTTTTTTCCCTCTCTCCATGTTTTTCCTCTACGTATCTTGTGGAATAGGCAGCTCTGCAGGGTTAGAGGGGGAAAATACCATATGGATGGTTTCCCCCTTAAAGCGCTGCATCTTTAAATACTGTTATATAGCATCCAGAGGCTGTGTCAAAAAGCATGTTCTGTGCTGTGTTGTTTATTGATGAGCAGAAACTGATGAAGGTTTTCATAACCTTGGGGCTTTCTGCTTAGATGAACTAGGCATTTCCCTTTTTTACCTGTTTTGGGATTGATTACTTCAGGCTGTATCACGTTTCTTGTGTGAAAAGGCTGGGCTTGCACTACCAAAAATTCAAACTGTGTTTTGCTTAGCATGAAGAACTGGACTTGACACTTTGCCACTCTGCAAGGATATTGTGCTCCCTGGTTAAGGAGTTGTTTCAGCTTTTTGGTAAACTCCAGCTCTACTCATTCTTATACCACAGCTGCAGAAGGAGAATGTTTTAAGAGACTGCTTGAATCTGCAGACTTGTGCATCTGTAGTCCCAGCTGGAAAGGTCCAGACAAGAACCTTTCTGAAGTTTGCCACAGGGAGAAAAGCAGCTTGCCCTCTGCAACTGCAGGATTCCTTCTGCCAGGCTCACTGCACAGTCACGCTCCAGACTACCTCTCCTGAGTGCCTGGCTGTGTTGGGGTTGTTTTTGCTTGATTTATGATACCAGTGTAACACTTGAAGATTTCTCATTCGTCATCCTCCTCCCTGGGAGGGAAGATGTCTGTTTATGTATACATGTAGGTAGATACAGATGCAGAACAGAATGCTAGACCATCCCCAGGGTCCCTTGTCCTTTAAATGAATAAACATCATACACCTTCCGAAAATATAGTTCCCAACACCTTTGTTTTTAAGCCAAAGTGATTTGGGTCTGAGTTCTTTCAGGATAAATAGGCATAAAACTTCAGCAAAATTGTACAAACTAAAAATGCATTCTCATAAAATAGTTTTATTGAGTCTGGATAGAGAGAAAAGTAAAGCTGTGCTCAGGAGGAGGGATTTTATTTATGTGGAAGTCAGTATTTTGAGAAAAGCAGGGAAAAGCGAGGAAGAGACAAAGCAAGACATGAAGTGGTCGGGAGTGAAGGAGAATTTAATGGTCATTAGTAATCCTCCCAGAGGAAGAAATACAGCAATTTCTTTTGGTATGAAAGGAATGTCTTAGGAGGTGGTTGAAAGTTGCAGAGCGGTGCCAAAGATTGGGGAAGTTAGTGAAGCTGGAGGTGTTCGGCAGCACATGTGACACAAGTTACTGCAAATACCTGAAAAGCAGTCTGCTTGCTGCAAGTAGCTCAAGCTCTGAGGCTGGCAAGAGGCTGAAATCCTTGAGTGCTTTGGTAATTGACTAAAACTGTCATGATAGTTCCTGAAAGACCATTTCTGTGAGCAGTCTTCCCATATGAGCTATAAAAAGTGATGTGTTAAGTTGAGAAATCAATGGATCAGTTCTTGAAGGAAAATGCCATGAAACTTTGAGATTTTGCGATGAGTTGAAAATTACTGCTCTGCTGTCACTTGGTCCTTTTATCTTAGGACTAATTAAATCTGGTGGTTTTGGCTCAGAGAAGGGACAGATTGCAATTGCGCTAATAGAAATTACTTCCCTAGCTTCCTTTTGTTCTGCAAGTTTCTGTTTACACAAGTAGCTGGTATCTTTAAACCCTTGTCTCTCTGCGTTCCTAGTTATAACTGGTGCCCTGTCTCTGATAGGGCTCCGAATCCTTCGTCATCTGTGAAGTTATTTGACCCACGGAGTTACCTACTCCTTCCTGCACAAGGCATCGAAGCATAGCCTCATCCTCGGTGAGATATTTACCTGGTAAAGTGTCATCACTGCTTTCATGGAGTTCTCCATCAAAGTGGAGGGTCTGAGGGCCTCACAGACTGCAGCAACATCCCCTAAGGCCCTCCCCAGCTCAAAATGCTCAACTGAGTTATAAACCTGAGGTAATTTCTCCTTCAGCCATAATTCCAATACATATGATTCGTCTTGCCAGACGCACCTCTGGAAATGGTTTCTCCTGGCTGGGGAAGGGCTGTGATTTACAAACGCCCAGGGCAGTGCACCTGGGTTCACGAGTCTCTATAGCAGCTGCTCCAGGGTTGTTGCTGCTCCCCTCGCCGGGCCGCCAGCTGAGCTGTGAGTTGGGCTAGCTGCTGTTCCCGGCGCTGTCGCGGTCGGATTGCAGTCTGGGCTTCCTGAAGCTGTTGCTGAGCTACAGCCCGCGCTGGCTGCTGTCAGATTAAAATCAGAGTTTTCTGCTTCAGCTGTTGTTTCCCCATCCGCTTGATCAGTTGTCTGGTAATAGCTTCTTATGGTAGCCATTGCTTGGAAAATAACATCTGATATCGTGTGTGCATTGGCAGAGCTTTCATCTGGTTCCAGCAAGAGGCTGTGTGGCTCACAAGTGTGGTGCCCACTAGCTGCAGCTTGATTTTAATTCCAAAACTCATTCAAAGTTGGACTGTTTCTTCTGAACTCTGCCTTCTTCTCCCAATGGGCCATCCCTTGTGTTAGGAGTGGAACTTGGTAAGCTTCCTTTGCCCTTATAACGTAGGAGAAATTAAACTGTAGCTCCTCACAGAAATGGAGCGTGTGTTTGCATCGAGGAGCTGGGCAGCCAGCCTTTTTCCAAGACTCAGCGTAATTGCACTTTGGCTTTGTTAGTCCCGTGTGTGGCCTCCCCATAAGGTTCTGTTCAGCGTTTGGTGACAGGCCTCTGTCTGATTTGCTTCACAAAGCTGGCAGCTCCAAAGTTTTGTGAGGCCGTGGTAGCAGCCTGTAGCTCACATGGAACAGTATGAAACACCAAGCTCTGGAGTTTTTAGTTCCATCAAGGCAGTACAGATGCACAGAGGTGGCTCTGGCTTCGTTCCTCTGCTGATGAGAACCCCTCGCTGGGTTCAGAGGGTAGCACATACAGATCAGTTACCTGTTGATGTGTACAAGAGGGACCTCAGGTGAGCAAACTCATTCATGAGACAAGTGTCATCATCTTGACACTGATCTTTCTGCCCTCTGTGAGCAGAAAGCAGTCTGAATTGCTCGTGTGCAGCTTGGAAGCACTCAGCGGTGTGCCTGGGGGAGCGCTGGAAGCAGATGCCTCCAGCAGGCATTGTGAGTAGAGTTCAGCTCATCTGCTGACGAGGAAGGCTTTTGTGGAAAGTGAAGCTCAAGATGACGTTGCAGAAATAGGTACTAAGGCCGAGCGTGCTGCGTTAGCAAGAGCACAGCCAGCAGATGCACGGGGTGGTCGTCTGCCTCTTGTTGGCACTCAGGGCATCACCCTTGGAGCGCCATGCCCAGGTTTGGTCTCTGAAGGATGGGGGACGTGGACTGACTGGAGCAAATCCAGAAGGCAGCTCCAGGGATGTGCAGGGGGCTGAAATACCTCACATACGAGGAGAGGCTGGGAAACCTGAATTTCTGTGGCCTTGGTAAGAGAAGGCTCAGGAGTCTTATGGCTCTCTTCAGCTGTATAACCTGAGGGTGTGGAGAAGACAGAAATGCTCCATGTAGAGGGATGGACCAGAAGGACAACAGCCAGCAGTCACGAGTCACAGGGAAGAAATTCTCACTAGCCATAAAGAGAAATGTTCTCCCCATGAGAGCATTTAAACGCTTGGGTAGGTGCTTAGGGAGGCTGTGGGATATCCAGCCCTGGAAATTGACTGGAAGCTTGACTGGGAAAGGTGCCGAGCGACCTGCTGTAGTTGCCCTTGCTTTGAGTTTTGTGGGATTTGTTGAACTAGTTGACTTCTGGAGATCCCTTCCAAGCTAAATCATTTAATTCTAAACGCAGCATCACTCAGTGTATGAGGGTGGAACTCAGGAAAGGAAAATGTGAGCTTGGGGAGCCAAAAAGAATCAAAATGTATTAACTTTAATGAAGGAATATGCACAGGTATTCACTCACAGGACAAAAATCTGGTTTGCTTTCCAACTTTAAAAATAAAATGATAAAGTGGGGACTAAACATAGAGGAAACCTGGTCTGCAATGTTCATGTCTAACTTAAAAGTTGCAACCTTCTGAGCTTAGAACAAAATGAATCTGCAACTTTGAACTCCTACAAAGATTGTTTAAAATCACTACCAGATGGTTTGTCTCTTTCTGATATATTAGGTTATTAAACAAAAGTGGCCAAACTTTTATTAATATGTAAAATTAGGATTTCAAAGATTGGTGTCTGCAGCTTAGTGTGTGGACTTCCCGGTGGGTTCTCCTGAGTTCTGGGATACAGCTATCTGAAGAAAATCCTTACCTAGATGACAGGTAATCAGATTGATCTCTGGGTAGTTATTTCCTCTTTATTTCTTTTTGAACTTGGGTTTGCAGCTACAGTAAGCTGCTTACTATATGATCTGGCTATTGTTTCTACTTGTCAGTGCTATTAAAAGATTCCCCAGAAAGCAGGGAAGAATTATATACCAAGTGTGTCTCAACAAACCACATTTGCTTTCTCTTTCTTAATTCTTTACTTTAAAAATCTGAGTAAAAAATTTGAACCTTAACATGTTGTTTTTGGCTTTTTCATCCCTGTAGAGAGTGAATTGTAAAGTTGAAAGTCTTGCAGAAAATCCGCTGCTGGCAGCTCCCTCGGAGAAGGCTCCAGTCCAAAATGACAACTGGAGCAGCGTGGTACAGGCACAGGAATTGTCTCTCAAATAAGCATAGCCCTGTGAAGCCATTTAGGGCTACACAGAGTCCAACCAACACCTTGAACTCTGTCCAGGAACCCTGGAGATTAAGGAGCTCTCTTGCCAGCAGCATGACCTGAAACACAACCTGCCCGTGTCGCTAGACAGTTTGAGAAGCCTATTTTCCTCTGACACTCCTTTCAAACTCTTAATAATAGCATGGCACAGATAAAAGATGTTAGGTTGACTAGCGAAGTCTCTGAAATTTGTATTTAAATGAAGACAATACTTTTTTTTTTTTTCCCCACTTAACCATGTTAGTTTTGTTAGCGGATTTTCTTCTGACAGAACAAATTTGAATAAAAGTACTTTGCTAAGCATGACGGCGTACACTTTGTACAGTTGTAGGCATTGTCTGGCCGCCCAATATTGTCACAAGGAAAGTTAATTAGACAGTTCAGATTTTCACGTTCAGAAAGCACCCAGACAGCGTGACTCATTCTGGAAGTGGGAAGAGATCGAATCCCCAACGTGTACCGCTGGAAACTCCTCTCTCCTCTCCAGAGGGATTTGTTTGTCGGTGTCTCTGCCTCAATTCACGAGTAAATAAATCAAAATAAGGAAGGAATGAAACGATGTCCTCTGGCAATGATCTTAAACTAATTGTCGTCATCCAGTTTGTGGCAGAAACCTGCGTGTTCCGTGCTGCCCTGGTGTGGATGGGAGCAGCTGATCAGCAGCCACCCTGCTGCGTGGCAGGGGGCTTTCGACATCGTGGTTTGCAATCTGGAGGAAAAACTGACTGGTAGAGCTGGAAGGCGCAGGTTGGAAGCTGCTTTTCTTGGTTTCCTTTAGCAAGCTGTGTAAAAGTAGAATGGGATAGACCCTTAAGTGGCTACAGACTGGAATTTGGTAACCAGACAGGTGATTTTTCTGTCCTTTTTTTTAAAGGATTTTTAATCCGGGTAATTTCCTTAATAACAACATATTCTTGCATCACCAAAAAGAGCAGAAATAAATACAAGATACTAGATTACAGTGCATTTCTAAAGAATGCTTCTGAACTTACCCTCAGCACTAGTGGCAGCTGTTGTATTTTTCCATGATATTTGCATTTTTTTAAGAGGGGAAAAAAAAAAATCCTCTCCCTCAGGAGACTGTAACTGAGGGAACAATCCTAAAGCAATGTCCGCAGGGTTGGTGGGTTTTACTCATGGCTGTATCTGAACAGGGAGTGAAAGGATCCTCTTCTACAGGCATGGTTGCGAAATTAAACCTTGAGTGGCCAAACAGTGGGAATGGTGAAATTACATTTGCATCCCGTAAAGGAGAACACTTTCCTGATACAGTTTGGATTGCTCTTGTGTATCTGTTTCCCCAAAACACCAAGAATTTCTGGTCACCTGACTTACTCTTCTTGGAAGCAGGACTTCTGTGGCTGTGCCGTGTGTGTGTGCAAGCACTGCTTTATTTATGCAGGTGTGGTCATGTGTGATGTGGTTGTGAGATCTCATCCATGTCCCTAAATCCCTGACGGGAGGGTGCAGAGAGGCCGGAGCCAAGCTGTGCTCAGTGGTGCCCAGTGCCAGGACAGGAGGCCATAGGCACAGCCGGGCACCCAGGAGGCTCCCTCTGAGCACCAGGCAGCACTGCTGTGCTGGGCGGGTGACGGAGCCCTGGCACAGGCTGCCCAGAGGGGCTGTGGGGTGACTGCAGTGTCTCTGCTCTGTGCTTTCTGCTCAGCTGGCTGGTTGGGCTCGAGCCCGTCGGCCTCCTTAAGCAGGCAGCAGTATTTGGGGGCAGCTGCATGTGGGCACCAAGTCATCTCATGGCAAACAGCCTGTGGTCACGGCCTTTGTCTACCCACAGATGAGGAAAGACTGCAGCTGTTCATCTGCATGGTCAGCAAAGAAATAATTGCTACTTCTGGAAAAGAAAAAGCTTAAGTTTTTGCTCTTCTCTTTAAAACATATTAGAGGATGTGATGAATTGAGCAACAGCTTGCTCAAGTCTTGCATGCTGTCAATACTGGTGATCTAATAGGCTTACACTGGGAACTCATTGACCTCTTAGGATGATGGCCTGGTGGAAAGCGCATCCCTGCCTTGTTAAAGGATAACTACAGGCATCTTTAGTTGTCTTTCCAAAATAAAAGTAACTCTTTGCCACTCAGTTTTTTGCATTTGAAGGTGTTTTTATGTATATTCCTATGGAGAAACCATATTGCACTTTAAAATGCAATTGATGCTTTAAAAATATTTGTTTTGCAGGCTAGCTATTTTCTCTAGGCAGAGCATTACTCATCTTTATCATAACATCGGTTGTGTTTCTGAATTCTAGGGGGTTTTTACTGGCCGGTTAGTTCTCTGTGTGGCTGTAAGAGTGGCGGTGGTTTTTTGTTTGTTTGTTTTGTGGCCACGTGTAGATAGCGTCTAGAGTACCACTTCACCATTTCTCCAACCTAAGCATCCTTCTCTCCGAGTGCTGAGCTTGAGATACTTGGCATCACTCAAGACACGGACTGGTGAAGAGGAATTTCTGCTGCATTTCGTGGCATCATACCATAGGATGGCCCAGGTTGGAGGGGACCTGACAGACCATCCAGTTCCAGCCCCCTGCCACGGGCAGGGATGCCACCCACTCCGTCAGATTGCTCCAAGTCCCATCCAGCCTGGTCTTGAACACCTATTTCCACCTCATCGTTTGGAATAAAAGCATTTCCCTTGCAGCTTCCAAGTACAGCAGTGAACGTAGGATATTTTGCAATGGCACAGCAGTGAGCTTTGTCTTAGTATACAACCTTTGTCTCAGTTTCATAAAGGCAGTGTTATGTGCTTGATTTAACTTGTTCAGTTTCTTGCAAATACATCAGTTATTACTGGAGACTTAGCATAAAGTTCTACAGTAAAAGAAATGAAAGGCATTGGTAGGCAAATCATCTAATTGCTGCAACCGTAGCCCGGGAGTTACAGAGTGACCACTCGTTATGCTTGCATACAATCACTTCTGGTTTTTTAAAGGCTTTGTCTCTGTGCTTGAAATGTCAAGGTTTGTATGAAAGCAGCAGCTCTTCTCTCTAGGCAGTCCAGATTTCCTAGGTGCTCCAGCTCTGTCTGCCATGGTCCCTCAGATCCTCCCAAGGAGGGGACTCTTCCCTTCCCACCCCTCTCCCAGCCGAGGCTGCACCCCTACAGCATCCTACCCCTGCCTCTGAGTCCGAGTTATCCCCCCACCTCCAGCCAGCTCACGATTTTGGGCTAGCCTGCTGCTCAGCCAAGTGGCGTTAGAGACCCGATGAGCGCCGTACGCTGTGGGATCTGTGGGAGCCACAAGAAGTAGGTGTTGGGAGCTTCCCCCTCTTGAAAGGTCAGAAGTTTGAAGAGCTGCCATATGCTGTACTTTGGCGACAGGGTTTAACTTCGTGACTCTTTGTATTTTAAATGAGGTAAGAGGAGGTTGCTGAGCTAGTCAAGTTATGGGATTTGCAGGTTTTAGCGAAGAAGTAGAGCTCTTTGTTCGTTTGCGCTGTGTACTTTCGAGTGATTCTATTGTAGCCCGTCACAGATGTGACAGGAGATCCACATTGTTTCTTACTGAGGTTTCTTTGTTGACCCCCTCAATCCCAGTAGGAAGCCTAGTGTACTGGTTAAAACCTTAATATGAATGCTGTGCTGTCATTGCAAACATGATTTAATGGGATGATCTGACATTTTGTAAACCTTCGGCAGCACAGCTTCTTTCAGGGGCGAGCCGAGAGAATTCTTCGAGTCCAGGCAGCTGGGTCACGGAACTGACATCATGCAAAAAATGTTTTCTTAATTCATGCAACTGCAGCTTGTTAGAATACTTTATGCAAATAAAACAATATAGCACAAGTCTTGAGATTGTCCCGAGTTTAGTCACAGTCAGGGCAGCAGCGTGGCGTTAGCACGAAGGTTTACCAGCAGCCGACGCTCAGACCTGGTGCCCACAAGAGACGCGGTTGGAGCATGGGAAGTTGTTTTGTGGTGTAGGGTTTTTCTGTTTGTTTTGTGTGGTTTGTTTGTTTGTTGTTGTTATACTTATTGCTACTGCAGAAGACATTGAGGGGACCCATCTTAGCAAATAAACTTCCAGAACTTACACCCTTATTTTGAAGGTAGGTTTTCAAGCCCGATCATATTCTTGTCCTAGCTGTGTGTGTGGAGCCATAAGGACACCACTTCTGTGCCGGGAAGTTCTCAGTTTGCATGTAAATGGTGGCTCACATGCCCTCTGCCAAAACAGGCGTTTCTGGTGTCACAGAAGAAGTGCCTGGCTCTAATCAGGGAGATATTAAACTAATGACTACCAAGTGATTCTGCTTGCTTTTAAGGGCAGATCTTGGGCATAGGGGAAGTGGACTGGCTTCTTATTTTGCCTACAGAAGTTTTAACATGCTTAACGTTATCCAATACTAGCAACTGAGGTAGTCTAAATACCACAGCAGGGACTGATTAGCTTTTTCAGATCACTGCTTTTATTCGCTGTTTGCAAAGAGGCTTAATCCAGTGCTGGAGATCAGGCTTCCCACTGTGCTCGTGGGTAGCTTTCCCTCAGTCTTTGTGTTCACGGTGGCAGAAATTAGTGAGGAGTCTCCTCCTGCCGCCGACTCAAAAGCCCCAAAATAGTGGTGCCAACTGTTGTTCTCGGGAGTGTTTAGTGGACAGTGCAGAGGAACTAAACTTGGGGGTCCCGATCTTCAGTTTCGTATCTGGACGTATGGTAAAGTCATCAGGTGGTAGCGTGATGGAGTGTGGTTTCGTTTACTGCCTTGAATCGCTAACATCCACGTAAAGCTTTGGGAAATCACCCAGAGAGGCCTCACAAACCTGTTCGCCTTCGTTACTTCTTCTAAATCGCAGCTGAAGTTTCCCGGCAGGTCGCCTGTCTTCCCAAGCAGAGGAGGAGGACAGCTGACCCTGTGGTTTTCAGTCATGCTTTCAGCCACGTACAGATGCTGAAGTTCAGAAAATTTGCTCTTCCAGCAGTCCTTCAGGTGAATGTTTGCAAATGTAGAATCTCTGCAAGGCTGCGTGCTTCTCTGCATTGAGCTGCCTGTGCTGAGGTTACCAGCCGTGGCAGCTTCTGATTTGGAAGGCCGTATGACTCTGCTTTTTTAGTCAGACATCAAACCTTGCTGCTGTTTTAGGGCCTGTTGGATTGGAACATTGGGCAGTGCAGGGAGCAGGACTGGAGTTTGGGTTTGGGTTATCGTTGTGGCTTACCTCAGTCAAAATAAAAACAGGAGAAGCTGGCTATTGCCTAGCTGCTGACTTCTGTTCAAATATTTCATCACTGCAAAGGAGCAGAAAGATCTTGACATCCAGAACAGGCCTGTGAAATAACAGGGAGAGAAGTCCTGTTACAAACAGGAGCGGTGCCAGAACAAAAGGGTGCTTCTTGCTGCCTTTCTATCAAGTGCCCTACTGTTTCACTGCCATTGCATAAAAATGTGCATTATTGCATGTATTAATATTATGTGAGTTTACTTTAATCAGTTTTGCCTTCTGCTGAAACTGAAAAATGTCCACAAGTACTGTTATAGCTGTGTATAAATGCAAATTTATTACACTTACTGACTGATGCACAAAAGTGTCAGGAAATTCAGAAAGCGGTTTCTGAATACATTTCAGTGCCTAGTGTGGGCTCCTTTCATAGCTCCTTGCACAATGTACCGATATGATTAATTTCGCTAACAAGAGAAGGGGAACACGCATAGCTACTGATGGATTTATTTCACCTCAATATTTTTCCTTAAAAAAAACTTTTAGTTTCTGTGATGGAAGAGATTATATTCCTCGGGAGTGATTTTTTTTTTTTTTAATTTCATAGGAACTCACAACTTTTACTACTTAAAAAATAATTCCTTTTCTTTGTTTCATGAATTAGAAACAATGAGGAGAAGCCGAAGTCTGCCCAAGCCAGGTGTTTCTTGTTGGCAGCCTGCTCCCTAATGACTCTGGCTCTCATACAGCAGCTGCCTGCTAGTCTCTTTTGTATGGCCTATTGTTGCTGCATACCCCTCGTTAATACACATGCTGCCCGGGGCAGACCCTGCGAATGACATCAACTTGCTTATCTTAGAAACCTCCAAACCTGATGCAGGGTGGGGAGGTTGCCTTGCATCTGCCCGGCCAACTAATTGTGAGCGCTGCGGGTTGTGATTGGCTCCTCTTCCGCTCAGTAATAGGTTAAGCAAAGACATTGCGGGTCCATCTGTTCATCCATTCATTGTTCTGCTCGCTAGCCTGAAGTCTGCAGCTGAAATCGTGTTAAGGAGTTGCTTCTGGAACAGCTACAAGAAACCAATGTCTGTGTGTTTCCCAGCGAACGTAAGTATACGGGCTTCTCTCTGCAGCAATGGGACGCTTCGCCTTTCTGATGTTCCAGCAGGTCAGTTTGTGCTCTGACAGCATAGCTAGCGTCTGGGTCAGATGAGGTTTGCACACTTTGGGTATCTCTTTAAAAAAAAAAAATCTATCTGAAGACTAAGTATATTAAAGAGTCATCTTCTAGCTCAGTGCATTCTGTTAAGGAACTTTTAAAAGCAGTAGAAACGGTGCGTTTGCAAGAACCTGAAAATGGTAGGCAGTACCCATCCATAGAACGAATTTCCTTCTGGCCCCTTGAGGAGAAGGGAAGGTTTCAACCTTGAGTTACGGGTCTTGACGTTCTTTTTGCAAGTAGGCTATTGCTTATTTTAATTTCTGAGAGGTAGAAAATGCTTTTAAAAGAATAAAGAAAACTTTTTTGTTTTGTACCGTACAATGGGTAAGTTTTTCTGTTTGTGAAAATAGGAAGAGCTCCATTGTGAGCTGTGCAGAGATACTGTATTGTGAGAGCATTAGGATATTCTCAGGTGGGAACGTGTTCCATTCAAAGCTTTTGTGCTTTGAAAGCTATTCATAAGTGTGTCAAATCTAGCACAGTTATTTTTATAAAGTTTCTAATCTGTTTTGTTTTATGTTTTGAGTTCGGATGTTAGGCTGAAGAACAAGCGCTATATACTCCATGAGCCTGTGTTCCAAGGATCCTGTAAAGAAAAAAACAAAACAAAAAAACAAAGACCTTCATATATGAGTTGGGAGGGAAAGAGAGCATATAAAAGGGTTAAAAAGAGGTTTGCATTTCTACCACATGCCCTATTGTGTGAACATATGCATGAGTCTATTGAAAGTTTTCAGAAGATGGGCAGGCCACCAGTTGCTGGTCTCCTGCAGTTCCAGTAGACATCTGTTGCCCCAGAGCATTAACCAATCTGTTCAATGGGACATCCTTCCTTTGTTGGGTGGAATGATGCAGACAACAGCACTCGCTGAAATACAATGGTAATTAAATACATAGAAACTACAGCAGTAGGTATTTATTACATATTCATTATTTTATTTGCATTGTTGCAGTATCTTTACGATTTGAGTAACACACGTTCATTTTTTCTTTCCTGATCAGCTATGCACTTCTTTGTGACAAGTGATTACAGTGTTTCAACAAACTGTGATTTCAATATTTCCCATTTTCTTTTTAGAAGATTTAGAAAAAAACTTCCTGTGTGAAAACAAGATGATCTATTTCACTGTAGAATGCATCTTCAGAAACTCTTGAATTCTTTTGAGAATACACAATTTCTGGTACTTTGCCACAAGACATGCCATTTGCTCCTTGTTATTTTCCTCCATGAACGAAATTTGCATTAAACTACTTTTCTTATGTTCAGTTGTAAGTGAATAATATTCAGAATATGCATTAAAAGATTAGATGATCTCTTTGCCCACATTCCTCTGAGAAATGGAAATATTCTGTGAATTAATGAGTTGATTGTTGTTAACAGCTAGTGGAGAACAGTGGATGAAAATGGAAATGAAAAAGGAATGCAATTCTACAATGTAATAGCACAGTTCTCATCCAACATATTACATTTATGCTTCATAAATGACTCAATAGTACAATATTTTGGGCCATTATCAGTGAATCTAGCATGAGATGCTCTAGGTTCAAACAGGCTGTAGTTTGTTCTTAAAAGTTACATTGTTGTAACTATAATGAAATTGGTAACCCCCAATTTGGACAATTTTTTTTTTCTTTACACATAAAAGCATGTTATGTTACTCAGCATAACCAAAAGTTGTAGACTTTTCTTGACACGATTTTTTTTGGCTGTTTTGTTTGCTTGTTTGGCACTCAGTCAAGTCAGAACTCGTAGTGGATGTTTTTGTTATCTATATTGCATTGTATCAGCACACATACTTCAAAACCTTATGTGCATAATGAGAGTTCCTTGTAAATAAAGAGTGTAAGGAGTTCTTCGTATCTGATGTTACTCCTTGAATAAATGTGACCTTTTCTGTTTGGTTTTTTTTTTTTTTTTTTGACCTTCATTGTGCTATATCTAGGTACACTAGTGCTTGAATGAATTTGAATTCCAAAAAAACAGATTCTGGCATATTGCTCCTCGCTAACCAGGTCAAGATAAAATAATCAACTCCAGCAGCATTTAACAGTGACATCTGATTTTCATGGTTCTAATGAAGGCTCTTGTAAGGGACATCACCTTGGGAGCTCCCAAGGCCAGCATTTCAGAGAGATGCTGCTGACCACAAATACAGTGTGCAAAGTTCACGGATATTGCAAAAATTGGTCTGAAAACAAGTACAGTTTGCATGCAGGGTATAGGCCAAATGCCAGGAATAGCACACTGCTTGTTAAGCACAACTATTTCAGAAATCTTCAGTTTGGGATTTGCAGTGGATGCCTCATCTGAACTACCCTTGAGAGACGGGGGAGACTTAAAGCAGATTCGTGCTGGGGGGGTGATATATACGTTCCCAACAATGCACGGAGCTCAACTTGTGGTCACTTTTTGTATGTAGTTGATGTGCAAATCATCTCAACTATGCTCCGTATTAGGTCTGATCTTCGGATATATTCATATGCCAATGAGGTTTTTTAATCACACTGGAGGGTGTTATGACTGTAGTTGCTGTGAGGCACTCAAATTTCAGCGAAGAAGGAATTGGAAAACGACTTAAGTGTTATTTTAACACTAAGCAAACAAAATCCTCCTGGTGATCGAGGCACTTCAAGATTTCTTTATGCCATGCTGTTAATATCCAACCTCATCCCCCACACACTTCCAAGGGGGGGGAGAGAAGGAAAAACAAAACCCAGCCTCTCTCTCCTCCTAGCTGAGTGCTAAAATGACATTTCACAGTACACGGATTTAGGCAGCGACCCATTATCCGAGCGCATTCTGCGGCGGCGGTACATGAGCCAGCTCAACTTTTCAGTGTTGCCCATTAACTGGACTTCCTCGAGTCAGAGCAGATTGCGGCTGGGGAACAATGATGTCGGGCCTTCCAGATTGGTTTGGCAGCTGCATTGTTCTCCGAGGGGAAACCAGACGCACTTAAGTCCCACTCTTTTTCATGGGCTTTTGTTCATACCAAATTATTCTTTTGCCGCGCTAGTATTCATGATGGTATGTTAAAGGAGCGCATCCTAGCAACTAAGGGCTTGTTGCTTAGCAGCCTTGCTTCCAATAGGTTTTCCTTGTTTGAGTTTTTTGTTGTTGTTGTTGTTTTTTTGGGAGGGGGGTCAGTCCTATGAAGGCCACACCGTTGGGTTTTCTAACTGTATCCTTTTATTGGGATATCGCGGTGATTTGTTACTAGCACTGTGCTATCGAGTGCATTACATTAGTTACTAAATCACTGGTTGGATAGGTTCATCTCTTAATTTCTTGTTGTGTTTGATCTGTGGTATGGTTTGAAATCCTAAAACTTCAAGTTAAGGGAACGTAATGTTCCTTGATAAGCTGTTTGGGAGAATGTTGTGGCCTTACTCCCTTCTAATAGCCAGATCAAAATAAAACTTCAAAGTAGAATATTTTTAGTGGTCCGTCTTAACCAGATTATGGCACTGGATACAGAAATGCTTCTGGTGATTTTTTTTTATGTATTATAACTAAAAACTCTCAGGTAAACTTTTTTTATTCAGTTAATGAAATCTCCACCCCAGCAATGATATCTTAGCATTAAGTGCCTATGGGATGCTCTGTGATTAAATCAGGGGCTGGTTTCCTTGGTTGATTCCCTTTAGTCTTAAGGCCAGCCTGGATGAATTGCTCATGTGCACCCAGATCTTTATCCCTAGAAGAAGAACGTACACTGTATTTAAAAAACACTGGGTTATTCTTAAATGCTCCCCTGTAAGGAGATAGGAGAGTTAATGTACTTGCTGTCAGAGATGTTGGCTCTTTGTGGGATGTATCAGTAACTTGTATTAGTGTAGATCAAGGGATTCTGCTTAGCATAATGTTTTTTTCTCAATATAACTTCTTTAATGAAGTTTGTGTCTGTACTGTCTTTGTCAAGTTCAAGTGAAATCCCTTGAGTCTACATCTTACTCTTGTATTCTGCCTTGTAAGATGAAGTGTGAACGAACTCTTTGTTTCATAGTCTTCCCTTTATGTTTTTTTTTTATTATTATTTTATCGTAACCTTGCAGCACAATTGCTTCATATTGACCGTTGTCATTTATGAGAAGTCTTTTCCTTTTTTAGTTGAAGCAGTTAGTAAAAATTCCCATCTAAATTCTTCTAAAAGAACAAAATACGGGAAAGAGGTCGCAAGCTATCTTTAGAAGTATAGATTGTGGAAGTAATCTTTGTGATGAAATGGGCAGCTAACTTCTGTATAACTGTTATACAAAATACCTCCAGAAAAACTGGTGCAGCAAGTGTACAAAGTCCAGAAAACTGCAGCTTTTTTTTTCCATTCTTCCTATGTGACTTCTTTCGATATATTTAGTTTGATCCAGCAAAAGGCTTGCACAAGTCAAGTCCAAGAGTTGAAATTAGCATTTAATTTCATTGCCTTACTGGCTTGATGAATAGCCTGGTGTGATCAGTGCAAGGATTTCCATTGGCTTTATTGGCCATTAGATCAATCCATGCCTCTACATCCTATATATGTTAGCAATGCAGTATTCTGAGAGCAATTAGCCTTTCTTCACTTAATTATCACTTTATGAAAGAGTTCAGAAATAGCTTGAGTGTATTTAGTTTAACCGATAGTGTATTTTAGGGCCAATAAGTTTCTTATTTTTATGTTACTAATAACTTTTGTTTATGGTAGTGTCTTCTATTTGCCTAATAAGCCAGGTAATCTAGTATTATGCTAATTTCTATTCAACAGAGAATCTAAGCTACTTAGTTTAAAAGGTTTTTATAGTACTTGTATAGATGCATTTTTTTGTTGTTGTTGCAGTTTTGTCTATAGTTAGAAGAAATACCTAGGTACCTTTAGCTCTTGACGAATTCCGAGTTACAATAAAAAAACTTGTTTGGTTTACTATTCTTTCATTAAACTATTTATTTTCATAAACTATATAAACTTTCTTATTCTTTTACATTTCTAGAAATGATTAAGTAAAAGCATTTCATACATTCGGAAAACAGTTGTTAGTCAGCTTACCTACATTTATTCCTTATTAATTTTTGTTGTTTTTTCCCAAAAAAAGTTTTCCATGTTTAAAAAATAAGTCATATTTCATTTCTGGGAGACAGTAAGTGCAGTTCCAAGGAAGCAGGAAGAAAATACAAAACAAGTAAGATGTGTAACCAGTTGCAACATTTTTGTTCTCTCTTCAGGAATACGGAACACTTTATATTCAGGAATACAAGAAAAACAGCAAAGTGGAGTCAAGTACATGCAGCAGCTTCATGGGCTTGAAGGATCACCTGGGGCATGACTTAGGCCATCTTTATGTGGGGAGCACTGGCACACAAATAAATGCAATTGTACCTTGGTCGATGGCGGAGAAGCCAACGATGGATAAGGTTAATTCTAGGAAAGAAGATGTAGTCAAGGAGGCATCTGAAGAGACTTCAGGAAGCTCCAGTTGTGACTCTGAAGAAAGCACAAATTCTGATAATGATTCAGAGAAACTGAATAATTCTGCATCAGAATCACATTTATTGCCTAAGACTCACCGACAGCTGTGCCGATCTCCTTGCTTAGAACCTCATATTCTAAAAAGAAATGAAATCTTGCAAGACTTTAGGATAGAAGAGGCTCAGATAGTACCGAAGGAAGTCAAAAAGCCCCCTGATGTGGTGAAAGAATATCAAACCAAACTGGAGTTTGCACTTAAGTTGGGTTACTCTGAAGAGCAGGTTCAACTTGTACTAAATAAACTTGGTACTGATGCTTTAATAAACGATATTTTGGGAGAACTTGTCAAACTTGGGAATAAAACTGAGACTGATCAGTCTGTAACTAATGCTAACACTAGTGTAATGCGTGAAGCGTCTTCCATAGAGTCTCAGAGGTCAGAATCTCCGCTGCAGGAGGATGTGACGGAGGATGGTGACAACCTGAGGCCAATAGTTATTGATGGCAGCAATGTTGCAATGAGGTATGTGACCATGAAGCTTTTCCTTTTGTTTTTAAATGGAAACAGAATTACCTTGTCCAATTCAAGCACTGATGTTCTGAATAATTGCCTAAAACTGTGTGCAGGTTCTTTTGCAAGCTTCTTCCTCAACCACACAGTGTGCCGATCTTGTAATCAGGCTGGAGGTCTGTAAGAGTTCAGTGGTTTGTACTTGCTGTTAAAATAACTGTAGGTTAACTATGTCAATCTCCCTGTGTACACAGCTATCAAATCTCTCCTTCCCACTGCCAGTCTAATAGTTAATTAACTTCTGATATAGTTAAAAAAATCCTTATTAGGCACCATTGCTACGAGTAATTGCTGTATCCGGTTACTTACAAGACGTCAAAGCAAAGATTCTTTAAGATTATAAAACAGTAAGTGACTTAGAAGAGAGTGGTTTAAGGGATACTTTTCCTCTGTAGGTTCATGTGATAAGTGATCTATCTGTAAAATCCGAGTGTTGGTTATCAGATTTGGAGCTAGACTTTACTGTTGTTAAATTCTGAGATAACTGCATCTTTAGACTTTCACTGACGTGCCTGTGGGAGATGCACCTACCTGCAGCAGTCACCCATTCTGACCCCACTCGTCTAGGTGCACAGCAAGAGACGTGTCTGGGGGGAGGCAGGAGGTTTGTGTTTCCTCAGTGATTAGAGAGAAGGAAATGGCAGAGAGATGCTCAGAGATGGTTTTTACAGCTATGTAAATGATTAAGTGACAAATTGATTAGTAACTAATTAGGTAATTCATAGGGATTATCTGATTACTGGCAGCAGAGTTTAGAAGGACATTTTTAGTCTCCTAATGAACTAATGTGGTTATATTAACATAGCAATAAAAGTTGGTGCGAGACTCTTGTGGGATAAAGGCTGTAGGTCGCTAGTGGGGTTTCCCAGGGCTCCATTTTAGGGCCAGTTCTCTTTAATGTTTTCATAAATGGACTTGACAAAAGGACTTGAAGGTGTTTTGAGTAAGCTTGCAGGTGGTACTAAATTGGGAGGAGCTGCTGACTTCATTGAAGGTAGAGAGGCCTTGCAGAGACATCTTGACAAATGAGAGAAATGGGCGATCACCGACAGTATGAAGTTCAACAAGAGCAAGAGATGGATTCTGTGCATGGGATGGAGCAACCCTGCCTGTACGTACAGGCTTGGGGACAAAAGGGATTTGGGTGTTTTGGTCAACAGCAAATTGAATGAGCCAGCAGTGTGTCCTGGTAGCCAGGGGAGCATCAAGCTAGCCAGTCAACAGGAGGGATTGTCCCACTCTGCTTGCACTGGTGCCGCCTCAGCCTCAAGTACTGCGAGCTGTTTGGGGCACCACAATACAAGAAGGACATAAAACTATTAGAGAGCATCCAAAGGAGGACTACAAAGATGGTGAAGGGTCCAGAGACATATGAGGAGCAGCTGAGGTCCCTTGGTTTGCTCAGCCCCGAGCAGAACAGGCTGAGGGGAGGCCTCATGGCGGCCTGCAGCTCCCTCACGAGGGGAGCGGAGGGGCAGGCGCTGAGCTCTGCTCTGGGGACAGCGACAGGACCCGAGGGAACGGCGTGGAGCTGGGACAGGGGAGGGTCAGGCTGGGGGTTAGGGAAAGGTTCTGCACCCAGAGGGTGCTCGGGCACTGGGACAGGCTCCCTGGGGCAGTGGTCACAGCACCAAGCCTGAAGGAGTTCAAGAGGCATTTGGTTAATGCTCACAGATGTCTGGTGTGATTTTTGAGAGCTCCTGTGTGGAACCAGGAGTTTGAGTCAATGGTCCTTGTGGGACCCTTCCAACTCAGGATATTCTGTGATTCTGTAGTACTTCTTTCTAAATGGGGCATTCCTAGTTTTTTCTATGTGATGAGTCATTCATAGCCTTGTTCAACTTGAGTTGTAAAGGAGTTATGTCCAGTTGAACAAACGCTGTTCTGATGCTAAAATGGGTTTGAACTGCCTTTTACAGAAATCCAAAACACTTGTGTGTTAGTTCAGACGTGATGCCTGAACTTAGGTGCAACTACTCCCATTAACTGCACCCAACAGATTCCAGTAGCTCCAGATCAGTCACTTTTTCCTGATGTTTATTCAACTATTACCTGAATAAGGCTATGACTTCCTATTCT
Source organism: Anas acuta (assembly GCF_963932015.1). Taxonomy (NCBI): domain Eukaryota; kingdom Metazoa; phylum Chordata; class Aves; order Anseriformes; family Anatidae; genus Anas; species Anas acuta. Next base: position 17,918,645 of record NC_088979.1, read on the forward strand.
CAGTTACTTCCTTGACTGCCTACATAAAATGGGCCAAATGTGAGTCCATCCAGTGCATGCTATGGGGCCTTGAAATAGAAAAACTATTAATTAACTGATTTAGCCTATACCTAAGAACCCAATTAACAGCTCTTTACTTCTTTTTCACCAACTTTATATGATAGAATCATTGAGTTTGGAAGGGACTTATTGAGATTTTCCAGTCCAGTCCCCTGCATGGAGCAGTGTCAAGTCTAGGCCATGTCCAGTTGGGTTTCAGATGTGTTTAAGGGTGGAGATTACACATGTCCTCTGGGCCAGTGTTTGAATGCCCTCACTATAAAGAAGTTGTTTTTCTTTTTTTTTTTTTTTTTTTTTATGTTTCGACAAAATTTCTTCTATTTTTGTTAGTGCTCACTGCCTATTGTACTGTCACTGGTCACCACTGAGAAGTCTGTTTCAGTCGTCTTTATTCTCTCCCTATAAGGTATTTATACATATGGATAAGATCTCCCCAAGCCTTCTGTTCACCAGTCCCAGCTCTGTCAGCCTCTCCTGGTGTGACAGATGCTCCAGTCCCTTAATTATCTTTGTTGCCATTCACTGGGCTTGCTCCAGTATGCCCATATCTATTCTTATACGGGGGAGCCCAGCACTGAACCCAGCACACCAGATGTGTCTCGCAAGGACTAAGCAGAGCAGGATCACCTCCTTCAACCTGCTGGCAACACTTTTCCTAAATACAGCCAAGGACTCTGATGGTCTTCCATGCTACAAAGGCACACTGCTGGCTCGTGGCCAGCTTGGTGCACACCAGAAGCCCCAGCGTCATTCTTCTCGGAGTCGCTTTTATACTTGGTGGCCCCCAGTCTGTACTGATGTCTGGGGTTATTCCTTCCCAGCTGTAGGATTGGCGTTTCTGTGTGTTGAACTTGCTGATGTTCCTGTTGGCCCATTTCTCTACCAGTCCTCAGGAACATCCACACTCCCCATGACCTTTCAGAGGTTACCAAGAGTGGCCTCACAGTGTCATCAGCCAGCACTGCTGAGTGCATCCTGTCAGGACCCAGTGGTTTGGGAATGTCCAGTGTTCCTTGAGCTCTGCCAAGGAGAAGCCTTCCTTGCTCCAGACTTTCCTTGGACCAAGATTCCTGAAGGCAGATCTTTCCAGTAAAGACCAAGGTAAAGAAAGCATTGAGTACCTTCAGCTTTTTCACATCTTTTGTCACAAGGTACTTGCCTCTTCTCCCCAGGGCCATATCCCATGGGATTCTTCTAAACAGGGTAGCATCTGCTCTCCTGAAGTTCAGGGTTATGATCCTGCTTTTTCCATTGCTTTTTCTTCAAAGGCCCTGAACACTACTCAGGTCACTGCAGCCAAGGCTGCCCCTGACCTTCACATCCCTGACCAGTTCTTGTTTGTAAGTATGAGATCCAGCAAGGTTCCCATGTTGGTTCCTTAGTCAGCAGTGTTAAGTTATCAATGCACTCTAGAAACTTCTGGGTTGCTCATGCCTTGTGCAGTTCTGGCCAGCCTGATGGCAAAGACATTTTTGTTCTGCTTTGTTCAGCCAGTTGGCAAAGATGTGCTTGTTCTGCTTGGCCAAGCAGATTCCATCTTCAGGCTCCTCTCCCTTTTGAGAAAATAGGTAATAGGTACTTAACATACTTGAAGGAGTTCAGCTTTTTCCCACTGCTTTGAATGTTATTGGTTTGTATATAAGATAGAGGAATTCTCCTGCAGCTCAGATAATCTTACTCAAATTTCTGTATCTCTGTATGTCCAGGGTACTGTTATGAGTACCTAACACCTGTGAACTGGCACAGTCTTTTTTCTTTCCTCTTTGCTTTTCCAGGCTGCTGCCAACTAGCCCACTTTGGAGCTGCAAGCAGGAAAAGCAAGACCATAGCTAGTCTAGGGGGTTTTCTCTTATGTTCTGACAGGAATGGGTAGGCTGAGCTATATTCTTATCCCTCTGTTGTCATAAGACATGGACATAATGATTTGCTATTATAATTACTCTAAAAAAGAACTGTTTGCTTTCCTTTAAGGGATCAGTTTGGTGTAAATGGGACGGAGGGAGGTGTTCTGGTGAAGGATGAGGTGAGCAGTGCCCAATAATACAAGTGGGGTGAGACAGCTGTCCTCTTCTGGAAGCATCAGAGATTGCATGCAGCCCTGTCTCCATTTCGTGTCTAGGGACGTGATTGCACAACACATCCAGGGAGGGACACGGGGTGGCTTTCTGTCAGTGAGAGGTGAGCCTGAAAGTGATGCTTCCCTCCCTGCATCTCATCTAGTGACAGCACAGCTGCAAGCTGAGTTGATTCAGATTCCCTTCTGACTTCTTTTTCTCCTAAATTAGGGTTATTTTTTCCATTAGACCTGTAAATGAAGCCAGATGTCTTGGTGGTTGGGCAAACAGCTAAGTCTGAAACAAAGGAGGAAGGACTTGCCTGATTATGTGGCTGGATGTTCATATTTGTGTAGCTGGTTGCATAAAGCCAAGTGATGGTGGGTAGATTTGTGAGTCCCTTGGGGATAAAGGGCAGCATAGATCCAGGTTTGGGCCAGAATAACTCACTCTGGCTGGTCTAGGTGCCGGTCTAGTCTGGTGGCTGCTCCAGACAAGCTGCTTTAGCCAGCTTGCTAACCCTCTCTTACTGCAGTTGGCTTCCAGTCATTCACTAATGCTTGGAAAATCTTTCCTTACGCTTTGAGGTGGCATTGCTTGTCATTCGTGCCTTGAACCAAGAACAGTTGGTAAGATGCATCGTGTGTCTTTCATATTGTAATGCTCCAATATTGTCTAAAAAATTGGTTGAAGTGTAAAAACAAAGCAATCTTCCCCCCCCCCCCCTTTCAAATCACAAACACATACTCTTTTCTTAGAAAAATCTTACAGATGAGACTGACTCGTGTGTGCATGTCCCTAAATTTAAAATCAGAGCTGAAGAGTAGACTGGATAATCCCCTAGAGCAGGTGTAGAGCTCTTGCTGTACGTTTACTACAACTGAGAGTGAGGCTGGACTGCGGGGTGGAAACCTGGGATTCACTCGTACCGTAGCTGTGCAGTGATGTACACTGGCGCTGCAGAGAGCTGTGTAGATGTGACCATGCTGCAGAATAGTGTTCTAGTTTGTATGCATTGTAATGCACAACTGTAATTTAGAGTTTTAGTCCACAAGAGGACGAAAAGCATTTGTTCACTATATAGAAATTCACTCAGCACCTTACTTAGCGCAAACTGCACAGCAGATACTATACAGATGACACGTTTCAGTCCACAGTAGTTCTGTATCCTCATCTGAACCTTTAAGCTAACCTAAATTTTTCATTTACTTAACAGAGGTAAACAAAGGAACGTAATCTTTGCCCATCTAACTACCCATCATCAGCTCTTCACCCCCGTGTCCGCTGTCTCTCCTGGATCCACTTTTTGTGCATCCCATGCTGCCTTGTCTGGAGTGGAAGGGAGAAGGTTCTGTTTCTCCATGAGGTGGCAGAGACAAGGGTTTGAAGGGTTTTTGCCCCTTCCCTTTAAGGCTCTACCGCAGAGGTTCAGAGAGTTCCTTCTGAAGAGAGAAAATATGCTGCAGCATATTTGACACAGTCCTTTTCCTTTGCTTGTCCTTTTCAAGGATAAGGCTGGGACTCTGAAAATTGCCTAAAATTAGTTACTGCTGTGATGCTTGTCTTTGCTGGAATCAAAGTCAGCCTTTTGCCAGCAAGAGTACAGGGTAAGGAACAGTGTTGTTAGTTACAAAGACAATTGCAAAACCTTCACTGTGTAATTTATGTGCTTCTTTCCCATGTTTGTTACCTTTACAAGGCAGCTGTGGGTGCCTTCGCTTTCTTTACTGACAGGGAGAATGAGTTACAGGTTTTATGTAAATGTACATAAAACTTTGTGCTGAAAACATACAGACAAGAAAGTCTGATCCTTGTTGCTGTGCTTAACGGTGAAAGCAACATGAAGACAAGAATGATAAGCATGTCATTGGCTGTATTAGAATTTTTATTCAACCACTTTCAGAATTACATAGGAGAAGGAACTGAAGTTTTGATCATGTGTCATGTGGGTTTGCTGGTTAAAATCAGTGAATCTTATTCTGAGTAATTAGGTTTTTCTGAAACCTTTACCCTTAGGATTCTAAGATGATGTAGGCATTGAACTTCAGCTTCCCCTTTGGGAAAACCCCAACCTGTATTGGTTGTACATCTTTGCACAAGGACAGGGCCACTTGAGATATCCATTGCATACCTAACTTTTCTGTGGGAGAGGAAGATGCTGACTTTTTGGTTTTTAGTTAAATGTGCTCCCACTTACGAAAGGCAGAAATTGTACAGTTTTGTTACAGCTTTCCTGCCCAGCCTTGCCTCCAGCGCTCCGCAGTATCAGAAATGCACATCCACACCTGGCAGGTACGACAGTCCCAGTGCTATTCAGGAGGGGCATTCAGCTGGAGGATGTGCAGGAGATGCCCAGTGCTGGCTGAGGCACCTTTGGGTGTCTCTGTTTAGGTATCTGAGTCCTCTCCACACGTGCTAATCGCATTGCAGGTCATTTGGCTGTAGTAAAAGGTTTGCTGATACCTGCTCTGTGTAGTTTTTCCACAGCTGCAAATCTTCGTGCAGTGTCAACCAAAGGAGGAGTGGTTTTGTCTCCTCTATGCCAGATGTAGCTTCCATCTAGCAATTAAACTGCTTATATATTATGATAATTAACCAACAATTCAGCTGCATTAGCCTCTTCTCAGACTCTCTGCTGCTGAGCTTAGTAGCCACAACAGCACTGGTTGAGACATTCATCCCTCAGTGGCACCAGCACTAACGTGGCACTAAAGCAGCCTTTTCCCCATGATCTGACTTGTTTCTTAAATTATTTTGAGAAGCCGCTTTAAAGCAATAGATAAAAATATTTTTCCAACAAGTAACGATCATGTGGACAGGAGCCTGTTGCTGGCAGCTCTGAGTGTAACTTCTCTTTGTCTCTTTTGAACTCTGACTGCTGAGTGCATGACTGGCTCGGTCACGCACCCGCATGTGTGTCTGGCTGGTGCCAACGCTTGCCGTGCCCCAGCACTGGAAATCCTGCAGCTGAAGTGGCATTTTCATACAGGCTTTTGAGACAAGGCTATTTACCCTCAAAGACTTCAAAGCGCTGGAGTCATTTGGCCTAATGGGAGAAAAAATTTGTAAACTGTTTGATCCACTTCACATCTGCAGCAAAATGCTGATAAGGAGCAGGATGGAAGGTTCAGGTTATTGAGAAATACTTTGGAACAAATTATTACTCTGGTCAGGAAATTGGTGGAGCTTCATAACAAAATTTAAAATAATAGAAATAATAATAAAAGGGAGGTGAGGAGGGATGAGGTTAGCGATAAAACCAGCCTGCCAGGCTAATGAGTCACTCATCCAGGGTGGAAATTCTTATCTCTCTTGTGGACTGCTTTCCCCCTATGACATGATGGAAGAAAACACTCTAAATTTAAGAAAATCGCCTCTAACTGTGCTAGACTGATAAATGTTTTAGTTTTGTTGTTCTTGGTCTTTAATAAATATACTTTTACCTGTGAAGTATCTTGTTGTGTACAGAATTCACTGAGATAAAAGCCTGTGTATGAATTGCCCCAGACCTTATTACAGCTTTCAGCTCTAACGTCATTAGTATGTATTATGCAGCTTTCAAAATCTGAGCCAAATTTTGGGTTGAATATTGGATTAGGGCATGGCAGAAGCCTTGCAACTGTTGTTACTAGTCAGGGTTTTAGGAGTATGCTGTAACTCCTTTCAATGACTTAATCTCTTGAAAATCTAATCTAGGGGCTAGGAAGGTAACAGAGAAAATGAAAATGTTCTCATCAGATATTTTACCACTTTTCTACTACCTCTGTCAGCCTAGAAAATGCTTGTCTGATTTTGCTCAGGAAGTGTTTGGTGTAGTACTACTAGCTTTTTTTTCTTTTAAAAAGAAAACCACATCTATCGACAGGGCAAACATAAAGGTAGTAACAAAAGGAAATCATTCATGCAGGGTATGAAAGAGTAATAGATACTTCGTAAGGAATTTTCTTTACTTTCCTATAACTTGCAGCAGTAGTTTAAATACAGTCGGCAAACAGAAACAACGCAGAATACACTCATTTGCTACTGCTGTTATCCTGACTGCCCAAAGCTTCCAAATAATTGTAATATTTGGAAGAGGTTTTTTTGTGTTTTTTTTTTTTTTTAAAAGCTTCTTGACAAAGAAATACAAATAGTTCTCTTCTTTACAAATAATCAGAAGGAAGAAAGAGGAAGAAGCATGATTTCGGTCTTTTCATCATGATATATCATAAAGCTGATGAAGCTCAAAGATCACAAAAAGCAGAGCATCAAATCTGCATAACCACGAAACAGAAGAAAATAACAAATTTTAATCACATTTTTCAGAGTTTTTCACTAATAATTCATATTTTTGGGGGAGTTTATCAGTTCAGATACTAGTTTAGGCATGCCTTTGAAGAGAACCAAAAAAATGCGAAGACTTATGTGAGCTGTAAATCCCCTTGCTCAGCAATGCTGAAAAGCTTGTATGTATTGTAATATATTTGCCATTTCTGTTAAGTAGAGTTTACGTATATTTCAAATTTATGCTCTGGGTGAGAATATTTCAAAGGTCTGCATTAGGCAAGAGAAAGCTGAGGAGCTGAACTGCCTGATCCTTGCTCTGCCTTGAACAGCGTGGCTTGAATTCCAACCCAGCTGAGAGCAGCAGGAAAGAATTTTCATTTCTTTCAGAGAGGCCAGGATTTCGTTCCAGAAGTGATTTATCCGATTTATGGGGAGAAACATACTGTTCATACTGTTACTAAAGCGTACTCTAACAAAACGCTGCTTCACCGTAAGGAGCGAAAAGTGGTTTTATCCATTTGAAACCATGGAGATTGTTTGGAGTAATATCAGCGCGGTGATTTCACTGGAATTTAGTAGCTGGAAGAAACCCTTCCTGACTGTTTTAAAATGGATTGCAATATGTGCATGGCTGCACACGATCTGCTGATAGCAGGAGCAGTAACTTCTTGTATCAGGCTCCACAAGGGAGGCTGACTGATGCGTGCAGGGAAGAAACCTCGCATCACTCCTCAGAAATAAAAGCATGCTGCTTGGCCTGCCCTCTGAACACACCCAGGAGTCCTGCATGTGTGTTATCACAAGGAGGTGTAATTACATTTGCCATGGCCGGAAATACTCTTGGCCATTTCTTTTCTGTGTGTGTGTGTGCGTTTTAAACGTGATGCATCTCTGCATGGTTTGGTTTCCCGTTCCTGGGAAGTTACAAAATCCGCACATACTGCTCTTTCAGCTAAACAAATGCAAGAATAATTGTATGATATAAAGTGATGCCTAGAAAAAAATAATTTACATAGTTTATTATTACTGTGTTATTACAATGGAATGGTGTATTACATTATATTACTCTACCAAACAAGGGAAGTACTATTGCAGAGGTCTCTACCCATAGCTAAACAGGCTGTTAAGGTAATAAATCTCTTGTGCCCTACAGTCTTCCTAGTATAGCCCTGTAGGCAAGGAGGTGGACTTGAGCAATCCTTAGAGGGTTCCTTGTGCCAGCTAAAACCCGCAAATGTTGATTGTTGCAGTCTGCAGCCATTGCAGTATCTTGGTATGTGATTTACGTTCCCAGGTCCTGTTTCCAGCATCATTGGAGAGGAAATAATGCAATTACTTCCTTAAAACAGAGATGTGGTAGTCTTCTTTTTTTCTATTTTTTTCTTCTTTTTTTTGGGCCTGTGACCTTCAACACAGCCTCTGCTGAGGATGGTGCTTTGTGAGAGGTGTTAGCCACAATTCACCACCTTTAGACACCTCTGAAGGTGTAGGCCACATCCTGTGCGGGCTTCTGGAATCTGAACACAGTTGCTAATTTTCTTCCTCACTATTCCTGTAGCACTTCATCCAGGGCACAGGTACTCGAGTTCCCTCAAGTTATCAAGGAACATATGGCAGTGCTGTGCTTTAGAAAGGAAGAAATACCTGATAATTTAGAATGGTTCTACCAAAAAAAAAAAAAAAAGTTGTTTAATAACTTTTATTGTGTTTATATTTACTTAGCAACTTGAAAGTAGGAACCTTTAAGTGTGTCACCATATTGTCCCCATCACAAACTGCTCCTCAGTGAATGAAATACCTCCTGCCTTTCTGGAAAAGCAGGTGATGCAGTGTATGCAACAACCTGTCAGGTGAAAGCTAGTGGCCTGCTGCTGTGCCCGTGTGTCTCTTCTGCTTCATGAACCTGTGGGGTTGGGAAAACCTTAGAAAAACTGCCGGCCTCCTTGTATGCAGAGCCTGGACCAGCCCCAGAGGAGCCATCTGGCTTGTTCTTAAACGTCTCTCATGAGGAGATCTCAAAACACCCCTAGGCAGATTGTCCCGTTAATTGATTAGAAGGGGTTTTCTAGTGCATTGCTTAGCTGTTCCTTACACACATGATGGTGACTTTCCTGTCCCTACCCAGTGGGACCGGGATGGGCTGGCCCCAGCTGGCAGCCAAGCGCCCAGCCAGCTGCTTGCTCAGCACCACCCCACGGCAGGACAGGGGAGAAAACAGGAGGAACAGCAGCAAGAAAACACAAAATAATGACAGGGAAATCACTAAGTACTGTTGCAGTCAGAAAAGTTTCAACTTGGGGAATTTATTTCAGTTTATAACCAGTTAACAATTACCACAGAATCGTCTAGGTTGGATGAGACCTCCAAGATCACCTAGTCCAACCTCTGTGGTAATTATCTAATTACTGATTCAGATATCGGAAAATAAAAAAAGACAAACATTAAGATATGAGAGAAAATGTCTATCTTTTCCACAGTCCCTTCACTTCAACCACCTCTCCTCCCTGCTTCCTCATCCCCATGCTCACTGCAGGCTCCTCTCCTCCCCAGGAGGTTCAGTCCCTTCTGTGAGGCGGTGAGGTGCAGGGGATGGCACCAGCAAATGGACACATCTCTTTCTGTGTGCTGCTCCTTCCTTTTCATGCTTTTCTTCCTGCACTCTGGCACAGGCCCACCACAGGCCACGGTCCCTCTGGGGCTATACCTGCTCCAGTGTGGCCCCATCCCTGCTGCAGCCCCTCTGAGGGAGGTCCCTGCTCTCCCACAGAGCACCTCCTCCTCCTCCTCTGGCCTTGGGGGTGCCTCGTTACCTTCTCCTCTGACTGTGCCATGCTTTTGCCCTTTCTGAAGTGTATTTTCACAGAGGTACCACCAGCTTCTCTGGCAGGCCTGTTGGCAGCACGCTGGTACCAGCTGTATCCAGCACGGGGAGCCTCTGAGCTCTCCTCACAGAGGCCACCCCTGCAGCCTCCCGGGGACCAGAAACTTTCTGTGGAGGCCCATGCTTGCTTGCTGTCTTATGTTTCAGTTGCATCCAACGTATTAAGACTTTTTTTTCCCCAGATTAACTACATGAAGTTCTTCCAAGCTCTCCCCATAGGTTTCATTTTGCTTTCTTTTGGATCCTCTCCAGTTTCTCTCCATCTTTCGTATTATGCAGTGTCTGAAATTGGATGTGGAAGTCAGCTGAGGACTCATCTGCCTTCAGAAAATGAAATAATTGCATCCCTTGCCTTACCTCAGACAGTTATTGCACAATGGACGCACATTTTTGTTTTGCTTGTGCCTGATCGTGTTCTGCTGAACTTGTGTCTCTCCGTGTTTTTTTTTAACACATAATTAATTTCACCTTCCTATGTGCAGCACTAAGCAAATTCTTACTTTTTTCTTGTTGATTTTAGTCTCCAGTTTGCCTCATCTGTCTTGCAGAGCTCCTGCCACCCCCTGGGGTTAGGAGTCCCCCTGCTCTTCCTCTGCTCAGACGGGAGCTCGCCGAGCTCCCTGCTGGCCCTTCAGGCTGCCGTGAACACAGGGGCTCGGTGTTCATTGCCAGCATCTCCTCCAAAAGTTGCACTCTTTCATGGGGTATTTCAGCCTTCCTTTACCAAGTCTCTATGGGGGTTGTTACACACCAGATTTTTGGTTGGGCTGTGAGGATTTTTAACATCTGTGCTTTTATTTTTCCTATTTGTCTAGTCTGTGCAGAGATGTTAAAAATATTCAGCAGATTCATTGTCCCTCTGCCATACCATTTTGCAAGTGATAGCAACGTTTGGGCAAGGCTCAGACTGACCTCCAGTTACTTTCAGAAGCCCTGGAGCAGGTGGAAAACATGATGCTGGACGGGGAGATTTGTGTCTCGCTGTGTTCCTTGTGTGCTCACAGAAAAGCCAAGTCATATAACAAGGAATTTTAATGTGTGTTTCAGCCACGGGAATAAAGAAGTATTTTCTTGTCGAGGGATCAAATTGGCAGTAGACTGGTTTTTGGAAAGAGGCCATAAGGATGTTACAGTGTTTGTGCCAGCATGGAGGAAAGAACAGTCAAGACCTGATGCTCTCATCACAGGTAAGCTCTGTTCTGCCTTTACTGGTTTGTTTGATGCTTTGTACAATGTGAATGCTACTGCACAAATGAACAGATCATAAAAAATGAAAGACTATAATAGAAGGTGTCTTTGGTGTAGCAACTGCATTGCAATCTTCAGGAAGGAAAAAGGCAAAGCAATGTTATCACCAAGCCCTCCCTTTCTGCTCGCCTTATAAATTTTCCCTTAATATTGCTACTTATTTCTTCAAGAACATTACTGCCATTTTTTAAAGCTGTTCCGCCCATGTAGCGGTGGCAGCAAAGGTTTGAAGGCAGTGATTCACCAAGCGATGGCTCTTGTGGTGAGCAGTCTGCCAGCCCGGCCTGTCTGCCAGTCACCTGCGGTGAGTCACTCTGCCCTGCGCCGGGAGTGAGGAATGATCCCGGCAGAAAGGGAACAGTTCTCCTTTTGAACATTCCTGTTAACGAGTGAGAAAGCTTTTGAAAATGTCTGTTTTAAATGTGTTTATTAAAAAAAAAAAAAAAAAAAAAAGCTGTAGAGGCATTTACTTCTTTATCCAGCTTCTTTGTTCTGTATGGAGTATGGAGAGTTGTCCCCCTTCTGCCCTAAAGTTGAAACAGAGGAGAATTAGGGCTTTTTTTTTTTTTCTTTTTTTTTTTTCATTTTAATCATAGAACCATTAAGGCTGGAAAAGCCCTCCAAGATCATCTGGTCCAATCATCCCCCCCCCACCAATATCACTCACTAAACCATGCCCCCAAGCACCACGTCCAACCTTTCCTTGAACACCCCCGGGGACAGTGACTCCACCAGCTCCCTGGGAAACCTGTCCCAATGCCTGACTGCTCGTTCTGAAAAGAAATGTCTCCTTATTTCCAACTTGAACATTTTCTGGTCCAAAGGAAGGGAAACTTATGAGAACATTAGCTATGACTTCTAAAAGAATATGGAAGCATGCTTTGATTTGCACGTGTATTTCTGAAGAGCTGGAAAGGTCTTTACAACTCTTTGTTTTATTTGCCCTATTGCTACAAGAGCATGCAATGTTAGTGTAAGAAAGCATTTGGAAAGCTGTTGTCATCTCCTCAACAGAGGCAGAGTGGAGCCTTTCTCTTGAAGGTAGTCGGGTAAATGTTTGCTATAGACTAGTGCAAAGATAATACAGGAAACCATACCCTGAGAAAGAAGACGTTTTCCCTGTCGTAAGAGCTGGTCTTGATCAAGTTGTTTCACTGTACCAGTGTTTGAGGTATGAGAAGAACATTGGCTAAGTAATTAAGAGTTGACTATTTAGAATTGAAACATAACATCTGCTGGAGCTGTGGCTAGGGCTAGAAAGCCATAAAGGAGTTTCAAGCAAGTAGGAAGTCACAGAGTTGACCAGTTGTCTACCACAAAAAATTAATTTCCTGCATGTCATCATGGACCCTGAAAACGGAAGGAAAACCAAAGCAGTTTATTGTGTCTTCTGTAAAACAAAAGTATCAGGACGCAGGGAGCCTGTTGGCCAACAGTCTTGTGAAATACGTTGTGCTGACACTCTGTCTCTAGAGATAGGTATCTGAAGTACTTGGCCATCTGGAATTTTGAAAAAGTCTCAAATGACTTACTAATGGCTCTAGACTGTCCAAGAAACTTCTTGGACTATGTAATGACTGCATTTTTCTTAGTACTACCTGTCATTCTTCTAGACTTGACAGATTTTTTGTTCTTTCTTAATGGGGAAAAATGACTTTCCTTCAGACTCTCACTCATCATCTACCACATGGGGAGAAAAATGCCTGCAAAAAGGCTGGACATCATTTCTGATCCTGTGTTTTTTCTAGTAAGCAGATAAATGCTTGCATGAAATATATTGCTTATTTGTAATATCAGTGCTGTATTGGAGTCTTTTTTTTTTCTGGGTGGAACATGTTCCCTGTCAAGTTTCTTGTGCTACAAAACAGCTGAGTTATTTGAGATTTAAACCATTATTAAAAGCCATGACTCATATTCAGCATGCAGGTGTCTTCTGCAGTTGTAGGTGTCGCCTAGCTTTCTGCTTATTTTTCTTTTGTAGCTTGTCTGCTCTGAGGAGAGTGATAGCTAGCAGAAACAACAGAAGGCAGGGGTGCCCCAGCGCTCCATGCTCTGGTGCTACACCCAGAGTCATAGTCCAAGTCACCTCCTTGGCACTCTGAGCTCCCCAGGGTCTCCAGGTTCAACAGAGAGAAAGAGGGGATGCTTTTGGAGGGGTGACTGAAGGACTGTGTAGGACAAGAAGGAATTACATCAAACGTTGAACACTTGTTCAGCAGGATGAAGAGAAACCTTTTTGGGTTTGCTAAGACTTCATACATAACACTGAAAACTCTTAAGTGAAAGATAAGTTCTGAGCCAATACTGGCAGTAAAAATAAAAAATAAAAATTCTGCTTCCTTTTTTTATATGGTTACAAGATGACATCAGAAGGCTTTTTAGCAGATGTTACTAAAATTTGTGAAGAGCCTGAGTGTTTGTACAAAACGTAAGTTTTCTAGTCTTTGTGGGTAGTAGGAATACCCTGCTCATGATGGGGAGAGACTTTAATGAGGCAGATCTATTTATTTAAGCTATTGACGTTGTTGCAAAAGATGTTTCTTGCTGGCGGGGTACCACAACAGGATGGAAGAGTTGTATCATTACCACAGAGCTCAGTTACGGAAAACCTTTGGCTGTAAGCTGGGTAAATCTTCCTAATCACTGACATTGAGTAAGATTTAAGACTTTTTTTCCCTCAAGCGGAGGAGTTTTTCACACGAGTTTTGGTAAGCAGTGTTTCTTTTAACCACAGCGAAGTGAACAAGGTCCCCTGTGTTGCTCTTAGAGAAATGCTGGGTAGCGGAAGGTTTTCATTTGCTTTGGTTTGGTTTTGAAAGTGTTGCTGGTTGGTTGCTGCCTGTAACTTCAAGTATCACACGTCAGACATCTTCTGCAGGGCTGTAGCCTTGTAAGACATAGTTACTCCTAAATGCTTGGGTTTTCTTCCTAAAATCTAATGTCTTCAGAGGTGAAACAAACATCTTTTTCTTTACTTTCTTTTTATTTTTTGACCTTTAATTCGTATTCCTTGTAGATCAAGAGATCTTGCGTAAATTAGAAAAAGAGAAGATTCTTGTGTTCACACCGTCCCGCCGAGTGCAAGGGAGAAGGGTGGTATGCTACGATGACCGATTCATAGTGAAGCTGGCCTTCGAGTCAGATGGCATCATTGTTTCTAATGACAACTACAGGGATCTAGCTAATGAGAAGCCCGAATGGAAGAAGTTCATAGATGAACGCTTGCTGATGTATTCATTTGTTAATGACAAGTAAGTCATTCTATCCTCGTAAGTAAAATAACTGAGGAAAGGACAGTTTGAAGACATGTATGGATTTTTTATCTTCTACCCTAATCACTAAGTACATGCAGGAAAATAGAAGGAATAGTTTGTCATAGATTTGGTATTCTCAATAAAAAATACTTGAGCTTGTTTATTTTTGCCAGACTTTTTTATGGCAATATGTTTATATCTTTATATTGTAAAATTATTTGCTGCTTCTGGTGTATGCCAATGTATATGCTATATTGTATGTATGTTACAGTATTGTATTCCAATTTTCTTGATGTACTGAGCCAGAATTTTGGGGTGCCGATGGTTAGACCCCTAAATCATAAAGTCATAGAACGACCCACATGGCAATGGACCTCAGGAGGTCTCTAGTTGAACCATCTACCTTGATCCATCTCTTGTAAATTCTTGTAAATGCCTAAGTGTCACTTGCAATTAATACTGATGTCTTCTTGTAGTGGGAAGGTCTCAGTACTCTGCCAAGCAGACACTTGTAGTTGAGTGCCTCAGTAATGATGAAAAAGACTGAAGTCAAAAGACTTTGATCAGCACAGTTTTGCAAATCTATTTGTGGTGTTTTAGGAAATTGCTGCCCTCTCACTGGTTTAGGAATGGGTTGTGAGCAGCCCTGCCCTGCTGCAGAGCAGTCAGCTGGGCCAGACTAGAGGTGTCTGAAGCCAACGAGGGGTGTCCACAGTCTGTTTGTATGACCGGTCTCTCAGGTAGTACCTGCAGCAGAAAGGTGGCCTTGCATCGCTGCAGGACAGGGACGTCAAGAGCTGCAGCTAATTTCAAAGCAGCTCTGAAAGTACCCAGGCCTAAAGATGATAGCATGGCAGCTTACGGCGTGGGACACAGTCATGAGGTTCTTGGTCATTGCATGAGGAATATAAAAAGGCATTTGCTTCCGTAACACTTTTTTGTTGCTTTATAGATTTATGCCTCCTGATGATCCTCTTGGCCGCCATGGCCCAAGTCTGGACAATTTTCTTAGGAAGAAGCCTATTGTGCCAGAACATAAGAAGCAACCTTGTCCATATGGTAATTTGTTCTTCTATCCATGAGCTTTCTGTACTGCTGGGACTCAGGACTGAACTCCTGCTTTACTTTGATGCTGCCAAAAATAAAACTTTTAAACAGAAGTTCTTACATTATTGTCTTAGCCTGAGAATGTTTGAAAAACTGAGCACTGGAGTTAGTGGAGACCAAAGCGATTTTTTTTTCATGTGCTAGCTAAAGAACATTTCTGTGTACCAGTTGAACTAAAGGAGTAATTTCATTAATCATTGGTAGGAAGAGATCCAAAACATCACCTAAATTCTTCAGTCTCCAGAAAACCATTTTGTAATGTGCTTTGTCTATAGCACATCCAAGTTTTCTGCCAGAAAATGGATCGAGCTGCCTGACGTTTAGCTACTCACCTTCCTTACAGGCACACCAGCATCTTGACTGAGCTGAACGTTTGCTGCTCTTATGACTATGATTTTCATGTTAAGTTTCCCACTTGTGTATCTCCTTAGCACAATACAGCAAGTGTGTGCATACACACAGATGGCATCGTGTTCAGCTCAAAATGCTGAAGGTGGTGTTGGTCTGTGTTCCTAGAGCAGTTGCTTCAGCACATTACCACTGCCTCTTCTACTGACAATACAGGAAAGGAGATCCTAGATCTCACCGTGTCACACAAAACCATTTGCAAGATCTTTTTAGAAACATAGAAAGGTTTGGGTTGGAAGGGACCTTAAAGATCATCAAATTCCAACCCCTTGCCATGGGCAGGGACACCTCCCACCAGACCAGGTTGCCCAAAGCCCCATCCAGCCTGGTCCTGAGCACCTCCAGGGATGGGCATCCACAGCTTCTCTGGGCAGCCTGTGCCAGGGCCTCACCACCCTCTGAGTGAAGAATTTCTTCCTTATATCTAATCCAAACCTACCCTCTTTTAGTTGAAAGCCGTTCCCCTTTGTCCTATCACTCCACTTCCTAATAGAGAGTCCCTCCCCAGCTTTTCTGTAGCCCCCTTTATCACAGAATCACAGAATTTCTGGGTTGGAAGAGACCTCAAGATCATCGAGTCCAACCTCTGACCTAACACTAACAGTCCCCACTAAACCATATCCCTAAGCTCTACATCTAAACGTCTTTTAAAGACCTCCAGGGATGGTGACTCCACCACTTCCCTGGGCAGCCTGTTCCAATGCCTCACAACCCTTTCAGTAAAGAAGTTCTTCCTAAGATCCAACCTAAAACTCCCCTGGCGCAACTTCAGGTACTGGAAGGCCGGCTACAAGGTCTCCCTGGAGCCTTCTCTTCTCCAGGCTGAACACCCCAACTCCCTCTGTCTGTCTTCACAGAAGAGGTGCTCTGATCAATCTTTCAAATTGTCAGCAAAACTGTAAATGAGAGGCATTTTCATTGTTTAACAGTTAACAGATTTTGCTTCATGTTTTTAATCTCATTATGTTTGTGTTAACAGGGAAGAAATGTACCTATGGACACAAGTGCAAATACTATCATCCAGAAAGAGGAAATCAGCCTCAGCGATCTGTAGCTGATGAGCTTCGTGCCATGTCTCGAAGCACAGCTGCCAAAACTACAAGTGAAGGAGGACTGGTAAAAAGCAATAGTGTTCCCTGTAGTACTAAGAGTGATGGCACTTCTGAGCTTAAGCGTGCCGCTCCGAAGAGGCAGTCAGATCCTAGTATAAGGACTCAAGTCTACCAAGACTTGGAGGAAAAGCTTCCCACCAAAAACAAATTGGAAACCAGGTCTGTACCTTCCTTAGTTAGCATACCAAGTTCCTCTGCTGCAAAACCCCAAAGCACTGCACCTTTAACCAACGGCCTTCCATCTGGAGTTCATTTCCCACCTCAGGATCAACGACCACAGGGACAATATCCTCCTACGGTGATGATGGCAACCAAAAATCACGGAACGCCAATGCCTTACGACCAGTATCCAAAATGTGAGTCTCCCGTGGACGTAGGGTACTACTCCATGCTGAATGCGTATTCAAATCTGAGTATATCTGGTCCACGGAGTCCCGAGAGGCGCTTCTCCTTGGACACAGATTACAGGATCAGCTCCGTGGCTTCTGACTGCAGCAGCGAGGGGAGCGTTAGTTGTGGCAGCAGCGACTCCTACGTGGGGTACAGCGACCGCTCCTACATGAGTTCGCCCGACCCGCAGCTGGAGGAGAACCTGAAGTGCCAGCACATGCACCCCCACGGCCGCCTTAACTCCCAGCCCTTCTTGCAGAGCTACCACGAGCCTCTAGCCCGAGTGCAGAGCTACAGCCACGAAGAACCAAAGCACCACCACAAACCTCCCATCCCGTACCTGGCTGTGCACCTGCAGCACCCCGCGGTGGGTGCTCGCTCCAGCTGCCCCAGCGACTACCCGGCCTCGCAGAGCTCGCCGCACTCCAAGGCCGTGCACCTGGGGAGAGCCCTCGTGTCCACCCGAATCGACAGCATTTCGGACTCGCGTTTGTACGACAGCTCTCCGCTGAGACACAGGAAGCCTTTCGCTGCCCAAGACGGGCTTGGTAGCTGGGACAGGCAGAGCTACGGGGTCGATGCCTACGGCTACCGCCAGACCTACTCCTTGCCCAGCAACCCCACGCAGCCCTGCTACGAGCAGTTTGCCTTCCAAAGCCTGCCCGAACAGCAGGACCAGGCCTGGCGCGTACCCTACTGCGGGATCCCTCAAGACCCCCCGAGGCACCAAGACACCAGGGAGAAGGTTTACATAAACCTGTGCAACATCTTCCCCCCCGACCTGGTGAGGATCGTCATGAAGAAGAACCCCCACGTGACGGACGCGCAGCAGCTGGCCGCAGCCATCTTAGTGGAGAAGTCTCAGCTAGGTTATTGAGAGATGATGCATCTTTGTGGTGTCTAGTAGTTTTTCAGCTCAGCTCTAATGCTGAGGGAGGTTTGCTACAATAGCATTTGGGATCTCCTTCTCAGCAAGGAGGTTATAATAGTAATCCATTTATGTGAAATGCTGTATCATGGAGTCTGTATGTATAGCCCCGTGCATCCGAAGGACCCGGTATGTTTTGTGTTCTAGTTTGAAAATTTTTTAAATGGCTATTTTCATGGCTGGAGGATGCTCCAGTTTAAATTAATATATATATATATATATATATATATGAAAAAAAAAAATCTGTCGTCTCTGGTTATAATCTTTGGTGCATCAGGGGTTTATATGCAGCACTTTCTATCCTTGTTACATGTTGTTGCGACTTTCGGTTTTGTTTTTTAACTTGCTGGATGTTTGTCCTTGGGCTGCGTGGTGTCAAAACGACCTGCAGAGAGAGGATTTTGCTTCTTCCAGCAGACAAATTTCAAGCCAAGTTTTTGAACTTTTTACAACACCGTGTTTGTTTGTTTGTTCGTTTTTTGTGGGCTTTTTTTTTTTGTGCTATAATCATATTTATAGGAAACAAAGATTTACTACAGCACTGACTTTATTTTTTAAACGAATAATTGAGTTACCAGTTAACGGTGAAATGGGTAACGATATATTAGTAATTTATAGTATGGCACTTTTCATTGCTCTTTGTTTTGTTTAAGTAGTTACATGTTTTGTTGATGCAGTTGATTAGTAAGATCAAATGCAATCAGAGGACAATTTTTTTATTATTATTTTTATTTTTTACTAATTTATGGATAAGGTGGAAAGCCTTACTGCCTGATTTTCAAAGGTGCTGAGAATTTGCAGCCCCCTTTGAACCTGCCACAAACTGCAAACACTCAGTACCTCCTAGAAGCAGGCCACCTGGTTTCGATTCCCACGTGCTGTTTTCCAGCTTCCTGTACTCCTGGTCAGTAGAAAGGGGCCTGAAATCTCGTAGGGTTCTGTTTAGTTGTTTTATGTGTTTTTCTTTGTATTGCTGCACCAGTGTACTGGATAAAATACGCTTTTCATAAAATATTTACCTGTTTTTAAATGAATTTAATTATCTCAATGCAAGTTTTGTATTTAAGATACTGTTTGTTTTTTTGTTTTTCTTGCTATTTATCAAGGCTGGCCTGAAAAGGGTTTGTGTGTTGAGGATATGCAACGTTTATTAACTGCACTATGGTAATGATATTGTAGCTCAAAATAATAACTTAAACTTTTTGTCTTTTCTGTTTCGGTTGGGGAGGGAGGGTCGCGGGGAGAGAAGAGGCTGTACGTGTTCCTGAGGTTAGTCCTTGGCCTGTTGCATCATGGAGGCCCAATTCTTGCCACAAATAGTGTAGTTTTAGAAACAGACAAAACAAGTCTGTTTTAGTACTAGTAAGGGATATTTCTGGTTAAAGTCATGGGTTTTACTAGCACCTCATAAGCTTTTATATATATATATATATTAAAAAAATAGAAATAGATCTTGCAATTGATGTCAGTTGTACTTAACGTGACATAGTCAGTTACCTACAGTTTTAGGTTTCCATCCATTGTAATGTTTTTCAGTGTTACAAAACCACTAGTTTACTGCTGATAATTTTGGTACACTTGCTGGAATTTAAAGGCCCTGAAGAACCAGAAAGTACCTTTTACTGTTGATACAAATTGTATCTTTTTAACTGAGAACTATTTTGATTTGTAGATTTAGTAGAAACACAAACGTATAACTATAGTCTTTTGGGCAACATTTTATCCCTTATTGGAAAATTAGAGTTTTCAGACATAGAATAGACTTAGGTGAGTAAAAATAGATATTTATTTAGGTGTCTGTCTCAATATCACATATTGAAAAGAAAAAGAAAGAAAGAAACTATTGGCATCTTCTTCCTTCTAAAATCTTTGTAGTGTAAACTCACTAAAATAAAGGTAAAATGCTGCCTGAAAATGATGTCCAAGCACCTTTGAATACGAAGACATTTTCACTACTTGCGCGACACCATGTGTTGCGGCGAGTAGGATTTGGGTATACAGTAAATGCTTCTAAAGAGCATTGTGCTTATAGACATATCCAATAATCTGAACCGTGTTCAGCAAACTAATTCAGGAAGTAGTGTTCCAGACAGCTTTCACTGCTGATTTGGCCTGGGATCTGCATTCGCCTGTCCCTGTGACAATACAGGAGGTGCTGTACATAATTAGCCTGAGTTGTCTGCTTGGCAGTAGTTTGTCCCGTGGTGTGGTGGGTCGCTGTCCGTAGAGCTTGTCTGAACCTAGAGGCTGATGCAGCGCTCGCGCTGAGGTTTGGAGTGGTAGATGGGTCTCGTCTCAGTCGTACTCTAAGATTTTTTAAAAACTGAATTACACTGAAGTACTCCACCGTAGTGTAGGTGCAGCTGTTTTAGTACTGCAGTTCCTGTGTTTGTGTTTTTGGTGAGTTTCTACATTCATTCTTATGTAGGAATTCCCTTCTGCCAAAAGATGAATTCCTTGAAGGCCAACAGAAGCGTGTGCATGTAATCGAGGCGTTTCATCTCTCCTGCCCGTCACACGAGCCTCAGAAGGCTCCGAGCAGCGCCGCCGTGCAAAGAAGCGTGGTGCTGGGGGGGGGAAATCCTTTCCATACGTTGTGTGCTTTGTGCTGAAGCACTGAAAATGCTTTAAAAGTAGAAGAACGGGGGATATTTGGTGGTTCTCAGTGTTGTGCAATGATGTGCTAGTTCCCCTTAGGCTCTTACCCTGGGTAAAGAAAACGCGCAGTGGACAAAGCGTTGGCCTTGGTGTTTCCTTTGTAGTTGATGTGAGTAGCAGAGGGAAGGAGGAGGTGTGTGCGACCTCCCCCTCGAGGAGGAGATTGATCTGTGCATTTCACACCCTGTGGAGAGGAAACCAGTGCTAGGCATGACCACGGTGGTACTGCTCAGTACTGCACCTGTTGGTGTAGTTGTGTTGATGCAAATAACTGAACCACAGCATCTTAAACAGCAAAAGGTGGCTTGGTAACGTTGTCTTTGCTGCAAGTGCTGGGGTTACAGAGAATAAAGCACAGCTAGCCCTGTCCCACCCCTAAAAACAGGGCAGCGCTTACCCTTGTCTTCACTACTCAAGAGTTGTTTTGATACTTAGCAGAAACTCTGTATTTTTAAATACAATCCAAGCCATTACAGCTCCCTCAGTACTGGTGTGTAGATACACGGTGTTTTGAGCGCACGTTGACATTTGGCATCTGCCCACAGCAGTTTTGTAACAAAGTGTGTTGCCAATATTTAGAGTTCCTAAAATGCCCCGTGGATACCTGACTTAGAGCTCAACGTGCCCGGGCTGCGACAGTGTTAATCACTAAGATGTCTTTTTTAAAAAAAAAGCCTGAAATGTCACATTGTTGTTTTGTTGTTTTGTTTTTTAATACCTTAAACTCACTTGCCAACTACCGCTAATGCTCTGAGGTAAGACCACATCCTTTCAGGTGTCCCGTTGTCTGGGCTATGTCTGAACTGTAGCTCGGGGCTCTGCTGCAGAAGAGCTCCGGGGAGAGCCACAGGGCTGCCGTGTTCATGGAACACCCCAAAAAGGAGGAGTGCCAGCCTGGGGATGCCCGTGAAGGGGACTTTGGCAGCCTTCGAGTACGCGGACTGTCACTGACTCGTTGCCGACCTTCTGCTGTGAAAGTAGTAGCTACTGGTGAACACTTCTCCAAAAATACCAAACCCGTCGGTGCAAACCGGAGTACCTCACTTGGAGCGGGGAGCCGGCAGCTCCTGTCCCCGCGGGGTGACAGGGAGGACGCAGTGCCCAGGGGAGAGGTGCCGCAGCACCTCGCGAGGCTACCAAAACCCGTGTCAGTCCCATCAGTTGCTGGTTTGACCAACTTTGACGTTTTTGACGTGTGAAGCTTGAAAAGGAAAAAAAGCGAGATGATGCTTTTTGTACTGTCTAAAGCATTTAGAACAATACAACACCCAACTGACTTTGCATTGCTACTGAGAAATTAAAATACTGTGCAATTAAAGAGACCATTTTTTAATAAAAGTAATTTAGAAATTATTTATTTTGATTTACAGTGTGACTCTTGCTAATTTATTCCTTGCATTATAAGGCCGTGGTGGAGTGCCGTTTATATTTTTTATTTAGCCTAGGAACTTAAGCTGTTGAAAAAACAACAGATTAAAGCTCAAAACAAAACAAATCCCTATGGCCTTGTTTTGTTTTCTTACAAAAGGGCTGAGGTTTTTTAAATGTCAAATCGTGCATTTTATATATTTTGTAAGTTATAGAGAAGTTTAGTCTAGGAATTTTGTTGCAGGTCGATGTGTGTGTGTGCATTGTTCGGACTGACCCTGTAACTAATCCCCAAACCATCTGTGTGATGAAATGGTTGTTCCAGCTGACCTTTCGGTAGATAACACGAGGTGTGTTCAGACTTCACCTTCAGCTGTTGCAGCATACATTTCATATCGTTCATGAATGTCTTCAGGCTTCACCAGGAGCTGGTGGAGTCGTGATCTATCACCCGCAGAACATCTCCACGCGGGTGGATCCGACCCCTGCACGCTGGGTTTTCCATGCAGCAGTACGCTGGTGCCTGTGACATACAGGAGCTGTTTATGCAGGCACTGAATTCACCGAGCTGTTAATAGCCTGAGTGTGCTGCAAATCATTTTCCATCTTCTGTTTTCAGGTCTCGAGGGATGGGCACAATGCGTGCTCGAGTTGTTTATTCCTCTGCCTACCCGTTCACCTCTGAAGTGTAAATGGCTGCAGTAGGTCCCCTCCCCTCGCTCAGCTTTAGCTGCCATTTAGGGCCCCGTCTCCTGAGTGCTTACGCACACGCCTGACTTCAGCACAAATACGTGCACTGGCTGCTTTTGGTGGAATTGGAGAAGGCACGAATCAAGGTGGGCATGTGTGCAAGTGCTGGAGGAGTTGGGGCCTTGAGCACGTCGGGACCAGCTGGGAGCAGCCTGCTGCCCTGCAGAGGTGAGGGCTCACTGCTGCTGCCAGCACTGAAAGCACGCAGAAACCAAAATCTGTTCAGACATTTCTGTACATCTCATCCTCGCTGTCTCAAAGGTGTAACAATCACACCTCCTAAAAACCTCTCCATTTTTGTAAGGCAGCCTTTTTGTTGTCGTCGTGCTCAGATGAAGTCTCATTTAACAAGTGAAGTTGGCTGGTTGGTTACGTTATATGAACAACATGCTTAATTATACTGGTATTTAAGAAATGTTTTACCAGCATATTACAGAACATCGTGCAAGGAAACAGCAATGCAGATACAGCAGCAATAATTGTGTTTTGTAGTTCTTTTTCCCCTCATTATGACTGTACTTGTACTGAGTAGGCGAGATTTTAATGTTGTCCTGAAGCCAGCTCTGGCAAAAGCGTTAGTTAAAAGTCATGTTTGGACTGCGTGATAAAGCAATTGTCAAACTTGCTCATCGTTCCTCCACTGGTTGTTCTGTGTTGTTTCTGTGAGGTGACAATTCACACCTTAAAGCCACCGTCTAAACCATACAAAAAAAAAGAAAAAAGAAAAAAAGAAAAAAAGAAACATGTACCTCGAATTCTGCTTTTAGAGAAAACAATAAAGATTCATTTTCCTCACTGATGGGCTGGTTTTGTTTCATAAAATAGAAATCTCGAGCAGCATAGAAGTTAACAGTGAATGCACAGAGAGCCCTGCCAGCCCTGGGGCAAGGAGCCCGGCAGGGCTGAGGTGGGTGCAGATGGAGTTGGCTTGAGAAATGAGGCAGCATTGCCCGAAATGAGTTGTGAGCATGGGTAACCTGCCTGATGGGATGCTCTGCACAGCTGTGTGCATCAGCTGCATTACTGCACCCGGGCTGAGCACAGTGCATGGCTTCGCCTCCTTTCAGGGCCCAAACAGGGGCACTGGAGTGGAACTGGGAAGGTGCCTTTGATGTTTCTGTCTGGGCAGAACCAGCATTTTGTGATGAAAAAGCCTGATTTATTCCCCTCCCCTCCATCCCTGCCATTTTAATGCTACACAAGGTGGGGGGAGATGACTCTTTGGGTGCTCGCCTGGCTCCTGATCAACCTCACAACCTCCCCAAGGTTTTGCCTTTTTACCCTATACAGATTTATTTTTTTCCCTGAGCTGCTGCTAGAGGACAAACACCTTGATCTCACTGTTGTCTGAAACCAGCATGGGATGGGGCAGGGCTGTCCTGGGTGCTCACAGCTCCTTCAACAGGGCACTACCGGCTGCTCTGCACCAGGCGGGTGCCCCATGGGATAAACCAGGGTTTCTTGACTTCCCACCACTGCTTTCCAGCAAACCAACGCTTGCAGGTCCAGCAGAGCGTGTGGCAGCAGAGGGCCAGGTGGAGGTGAATTTCACCTCCACTGGGTGGAGGAGACAGCTTATGACCCAAGGCCAGGTCACCTTGGCCGTGTACTTGAGCGGTGCAGCACTGGCCGGTGGTTTGGCCACGTGTTTGAAGTCGTTCTCTAAATCAATTCCTTTGTGTCTCCGCACAATAGGCCCAGAGGTCTTTTGTTTGCAGGAAACAGGGACATTCATGTCCAAAGGGCAGTGAAGCCAGTGAGGGGTTTAGGGAACAAGGCCTGTGAGGAGCGGCTGAGGGAGCTGGGGGGGGTTGGTCTGGGGAAGAGGAGGCTCAGGGGAGACCTCATTGCTCTCTGCAACTGCCTGAAAGGAAGGGGTGGGGAGCTGGGGGTCGGCCTCATCTCACAAATAGCTCCTGATGCCGGTTGAAATGTCCTTACGGTGTCTCTGTTGCCTGTCCTGAAGCCAGCTGGCAGTGCCTCAGATGGCGGAGCCACAGCACGGCTCGTGTAGGCCCACACGGGGACACTCCCCATGGGGCTGTGCCCACACACAGGAAAACCCCACTGGTGCCACACTAGGCAGTGTCCTCCAGCTTCACAGGAGCTTGGAGAGATGGGTGAGGGATCGTCTGCTTCAGAAAGGTCTGTGCTCCACACAGGCGTTGTGGCAGAGGTTAGAGAAAGAGGCCTTGTGTCACTGTGCCACCCCCAGGCCCCACAGCCACAGAGCGGGTGTCCCATTAACAGCCCCCAAAGCCAAGGCTGGCCTTTTGCTTCCCCCTCCTGCTCCACAAAGGAGCCTGCCAAGAGCAGCAGGTGGGTCGGGAGGAAATTAAATGCCGAAATTAATTTACATGAGCTGCTGAAGCGCGAGCAACAGGAGCAGGGGGTGAGGAGATGGCGATCGGCGCTTGCCCGGCGGCTGCTCCGCGTCAGGTGGGTCGCGTTGCAGAGATCCCCCCCGATCGCGGCCCGGCGCTCGGTGACCTGATACCGAGGGCCCAGAGGAGCGATAATGGCACAGGAGGCTGGTGTGGGAGATGGGAACTGTCCTGCACGGAGACTGGGACAAGGTACAGGGATAGGGACAGACGTCGGCTGCTGCTGCTGCCCTGCCCAGGCCAAGCACGGAGGCAGCAGCTCTGAAACACGGGGACTGCAGATGGAGGGAGGAGAACACGGCTTTAGGTGAGGCTGTGCTGGGCCGTGCAGAGCAGGCAGTGCTCGTGCACGGTGCTGTGTGTCCACGCAGGGCACCCCCTCACCAACACGCAGCGTTTTTCATCACACAGCTCCGCTGCAAAGGCACTTCGGACAGACCCACATCGAGGGCCAACCTCCAGCCTGCTGAATTCAATAGCAAAACCCTCACTGGGGCAAAATCCTCACCCCACAGGGATGAGCAGGGAACATCCTGTGGCAGCATTTTCACCTTGTAAAATCTGTAGCCACCAGCCCTGCTGGCCCTTGGCAAACAGGCAGCCTCTAGGGCTGTGGCAGAGCTGCCACGTTTCAAACATAGCCATCGGCAGCAGTAATAGCCCAAAGCTTTCATTATGTCAAAATCACTTTTGTTGTTGTTGCTTTTTTTTTTTTTTTTTTTTTTTTTAATTCAAGCTCTTACAAATATATTACACGTCATCTTGCACAACTCCCTGCCTGCAGCGCATCCACCAGGGAACCTGCACGCTGACAAGAGAAGCCAAGAAACGCTGTGGGCAGAGATCGGCAAAGGCAGCATAATGGTAAATAAAATCCTCGGGAACATTTTGCAGCTGTACCGAAATGCATTTGCATGAAAGCGCCTCGCTACCTTTCATCGTCAGGAACTTGAAGTAAACAACTTAGAGGAAGGAGGCTGCTCCCAGGTGCAGCTACGGCAGAAACACTTTAAATCTGGCTCACAGTGAAATTCAGAGCCAGCAAAGCTGAGATGTGCACAAGTGTTCCCCACAGCCCTCCTGGAGATGGCAACTGAGAAATAAAGCTGCTGCTACCTGAGGCTGCTGTGCCTTGATTCCCCTCAGCCCCAGAACATCCCTATCGCCAACACAGGCCACACAGGGAACGGGAGGCATCAGGGGTGGTTTTAAAGGAATCGATGAGTGCTGGGCAAGCATGTCCCAAGCCACAGTGCTGGCCTTAAGGTGTGAAACACAGGCTGAAATCCCACTGTGCAGGGTTTCAGGTCCCTCTTGGGGTCCTGAACCTGAACCCCATGTGCGTGGTGGTCCTGCTTGAGCTGGTGGTGAAGGTGCAGGTCGCACACTGCCCCACGGGCTGCCTCCACGAGGCACGGTGTGAGTACCAAGACAGCATCCAGGCTCAACAGGAGGCTCGTGGGCCCCGGGACAGCTCCCTCGCTTGGCATTTTGGCCAATAACTTCAGACCTGTGCTTTACACTTTTTACAGGCTCAGGTAATTCCTCCAAGGGATCGACCCACACGGATCTCAGCCTGGGAAGCCATTGTGGCCATTTGCCATGATGGCAATGTGACCAGCACAAATGCTTCCAAGGTTTGGTATAATCCCAATAATTCACTTATCCATCAGCTTTATTACCAAGTGCCTTATTTACCAGTCCCCATCTTCTCCTTCAGGAGTGATCCATTCTTTGCAAATCCACTCCCTCACAGCTTATCTGACCGCAGCACAAAACACACAGGTGGAAACTCCACTATGGACTTGTACCACAAACTGGAAGATCCCAGTGAAACGAACAATGGCACAGTCTAACAATTAGCAAGACTGATCATCAAAAGAATAGTGATCCTTCAGGTTAACATTAAAACCCATTTATTCAGGCTTTTTGTGCAGGGTGCACAACTCATTGCATTACGTATACACAGTATGCACGGTCTAATAGCGTACAAAAAGGCAGGTAGCAACAGGATCTTACACTGGAAATGTATGTACAGGCATACTAAATCGGTCGCTTGACATTAAAAAAGTCACCTGACATTGTTCATGTATCATCGAGGCTATAAGAAATTGTGTAGAAAACCAATAAAACTTGGAAAGTATCTACTCTCGTCTCGCTTTACCCAGGCTGGATAGAGGCAGGCTTCCCACACTGTGTCATCTGTGGTCCAAGCCTTCAAGATCCCCGAAGTGGCCGCACCACCGTTCGCTCTAACACGTCCCATCGCATGTTAAAGGCCGATAGCTTACTGCCAGGTCCTGCTTTACAGGGGAGAACAACAACTGAAGCACTTCTAAGAGAGGATTTTCTCCCAGGAAAAGACAACGAAGGAAAGATTTAGAGAGATCAGAGAGAACCAAGCGTTACTGAAATGTTTTAACAGCGCTTCCTGGTCCTTGCAGAAAAGTCTTCGTGGACCAGGCAGCACCTAATTTAAAGTGCTGTGAACTGTCCAGATTTACAGAAGCGCAATGCAGGCCTTGGCAGACCCCAGGTCTTCTGCTGATCTTTACCTCGTTCCTATCCTAAGGGCTGCAAGAGATCGTACTTTTGTAACCTGCACAGAAAGACACAGAGAAGTCAAGGAGATTTAGCACAGGCACTACACAAAAGCAATAAATAGAGTCATGCAGCAACATCGTAAGAGCTGTACTTCACTCGCTGTAACTGCTCTGAAGTACCAAATTCCTGAACGTAATGTCTGAATGAATTTTGTTTCAAAGATGCCAGCAGAATGAGGGAACACCAGAAAAGAATGATTTAAGAAAAATGTTTTTCCTGTAGCCAGGAACCCCCCTCCCCAAGAACATGGAGAACTTTCATTGAATTTCAGCTCACAAAAGCCAGGGCCAACTTTGTTCAACAACTGTTGCATGCCCAAGTCAACTTTTTTATTTTTATTTTTTATTTTTTCCACATACCAGTAGAGTTTTGATGGCAAACTTTAGCCTTACAAAGCACTACCCTAAAAACCCACTCAGGGAATAGTTTTACAGGATTAATTTGCTAATGCAGACAACACAGATGACAACTGAGCATGACGTGAGTAAGACTGTTAAAACTGCTTCCAAAGGTGGCTGAAATAAGCTGCATTGTGGATAAATACACAAGATATAGGACGTATTTGTAGAACATTCAATCACAGCCAATACTATTTCAGACATCTCTTCCTTTCAGCATCATACACATGCTGTTCGCTGGGTTTCTGTGTGTGAAGATACCGAAAAAAATGCGTATTTTCCTTTTTTTTTTTTTTTTGTGGAAATTCATCGTTGAAGTGGCTTGAAAAATGTTTTCCTTTTTGACAATGATCTTCCTTAAACACACCATATTCTGAATACACACAGAATAGGAACGCTGAATTTAAAATACTGGTTATAGAGCCAACCTCTCATTGTGATCGTTTTAAAGAAACATTTCATCAGCAAGTATTAAAAAACCCCAATTTTATTCAGAGGGAATCAGGAAAAGACTTTTAATTACCAGACTCTCTTCATCGTTTAACAAGCACGGGGAATGAATTGCTCGTTAAAAGTAAGAAGCCCTCAAAGCTCTGTGTTCCCCTGTTTCATGTTTACCAGCACAACCGCAGCACGTAACACGCGGGAACACCACATCAAATTTTATGCTGCAGCCCCTGCTTCCCACACAAATCACTTGCTGGCGCGGAAATTGGGAACTTCCAGGGCCTGAGTACAAGCAAATAAGATGTGTGGTTACGATTTAGAAGTAGTAACACTGCTGGTGTTTGAGAAGTCTTGCAGCAATTCCTGAAGGGGTGTGGGAGGAGATTGGCAGTGAGAGAAACTGTAGATGGGGAAGGTACCACTGAAACCAGTGCTTCCTGGTGCTGGTAAATGCCCAGACACAACTGGCTTTTGCAGGATAAAAACAGATACATGGGTAAATAAATCTGATTTTGGTATCATGGGAAAATTGAAGCATACTCACTCTGCATGCTGTAACATTTTAAGTCATTCTTTAAACACTGTTAGCTTTAAAAAGCTTTATTTTTAAACCTACTCAAGATCAAAATTCATATAAAAGAAGTTGCTACTTGTGTATTTCATTTTATTACTGCCATAGTAAGGCCTGATGCCACGTACCATGTTAGAAATCTGCACTGTGCGATATATATTTATTCACACATACATAACCGAGTTCAGCCAGATGCAGGTCAGAGCACCTTTTCTTCAGAAAACAGTTTCACCCATTAATTTACAGACCGCAAAGCTACTTCTAGTGACCTAGGCAAAGCACAACTTTACAGAATCACCGGGGGAAAAAAAAGGCATTTTTACTCTTAAATGGATACAATAATCCACCACTGAAATATGACTGTAGAAAGACATACACGGTATTATTTTCTGCAATGCTCTTTGAAGAATCCAGCAAGTGCCAATAAATAAATAAATACTTTAAAAGCTCAGTGAATTTTACCAAAGTACTTTGCTACAATAAAGTGAGTTTGAGGAAAGGGTTACCTTGCCATTCGTAGCTGCCTGCCTCTCATTTTCACTTTGTGTTTGCTGTCTCTGTAGACTATGAAGTATTTCTTTTGGTAAGTCTTGGGGCTTCAACCTTTTTTACCCCACAATATTTTAAAATGAGTAATTAGGTCAGGGAATGAAGATCTTGCATAATTTGCATCCACACCGAAACAAAAGTTAATTGCATTAAAGCAAGCAAGGATATAAATTGAAATCTATTCTTCAGGTAAAGTAAATGCCACGAAACACCAGCAAGTTAAGCAAAATAACAGCATTAAGACAAGGTGAGAAGTGGGAACCAGTTCAGAGACTGGGAGAAGTGCTTATAAGAAAGTCACACAGATTGTATCGAAGTCACTGCCAGAAAGAAGGCTCTCCAGAATTTATTTTCATGGTCCAGTATGGAAATGAACAGGCAGGTAAAGGATCTCTTACCCCAGCCACACCTGCCACTGCTCCTTTAAACACACGGGCTGAAGAACAGCTGGGTAACGCCTCAAATGCAGCAGTGCTTATGTTACTGAGAGCTTCAGTTTCTACCCGAGTGACCTATAGATGATGTTTGAAGGCAGGCAGAAACTTAGACATGACTCCTTTATGTAACAGTCTGCAGGGAAGAGTCAGCTAGTCCGTGTATTTTCTTTTTAGGATTTTCACATCCTTGACAACTGCTGTGTTGAAGAAACACAAAGCCAGGGCACCGTGCAATTGCCCCTGGCAAAAATTGCCCTCGGTCCAGCCACACAGAGAAGCCACAGACCAGAATTAGACAAACAGAAATGTCTCTGCCACGTGCTCCCTTGCGAGTGTGACTAGGGTTAGGCTCAAAGTAGGCTCAAAGCCTCATGGGTATAAACACCGATTCACATCTTCCCCAATTTTCTGCATGTATTAATATATCTATTTTCTGACATTTTCTGTTCCCCAGAATGCTCCTGGCAATTATTATATAGTCACTATAGGTATTACTTTTAAAAGGTGGCATATAATAATTCGCCATGCATGCCTGATATTAAAGCTTGTAGCCTAAATTAATCCAGAGATCGTTGCAAGAAGCAGCAGCAGCAGTTCTAATTTCAGTACGATGAGTTAGTGTGATTTATTGAAAACAACCATGCAGGATCCCAAATGCTAAAGAAGAGAAAGAGCAGGAGCTGTGTTTTCAAAGGGTACAAAGAAGTGTGACTGGTACTTGAGCAGCATGACGGTTCCCTGATACGCTGGTTGTAAGAGAAGAGATCAAAGAATTTAAAACATGAATTAAAGCGAAGAAAAATTATCAAGAATAGGAAACAAAGTAGAAGCACAGATTAATGTTATAAAGATTTCTCAAGGCTTTTTTTTTTTTTTCTGATGCGTGAACAATCTTGCTATCCTATCCCAAATCCCTAAAATACTGAATCCGCTCACTCAAAACATAAAATTTGTTCCCTGTCACAAAGAGGAGGGCTGGATTTACCAGCCTATGCACTCTGGATGTTACCCGCACATCGGAGACTTACTGCGTTGACGATCGAAGTGCACTTGGCAGAAAAGTTTTCAGCTTCAGCCCCAATGCAAATGAACCTCTGGCATTACAACTGCAATTACCATATTCATAGAGATTAATTAATTAGATGTGCTGTTTAAATGAAAGTAAAGCTGGACTATTTCAACTCGTCATGATGATGTATTTTAAGAAAACATTTGACACGGAGTCAGCCTTTTACTAGAAGCTCGGCTTTGTAGAAAATCATTGGAATCGCAGATTAAGATTAAATCCTGTATAAAAAAGGAATTGATGTGAATAAGAAGTGTGAAAGCTGAGGCCACAGGGAGCTGTGAACTTGATATGAGAACCTGCAGAGTTCCGCGTGTGTGGTCACAGAGCCCGCCACGAGATCGCTGTCTCACATGGGTCCACGTGGGTTTCACATTGCTGGAACAAGCAACGGGGCAGCCAAAACCGTGGAGGTAGGAAGGCTCCAAGGCAAAACCATCAGACTGCAGAGGGTGCCTGCTGAAATGTAACGAGCTACACAGAGGGCAGGCTGGGTACGCCTGGTTTTAAAGAGCTCCGAGATCTTCCAGTGTTCAGCAAGAGGCCTCCTAAAGGCCTTCAGCTGAATGTTCAGGGAACAGCAAGCCCTTTGGTGTAAACAGGATGCTCTAAAATAAACAAGCAAAACAAAGCAATGCAAAACCAAAAACCGATGTCCTACCTCTGAGCTTGATGTCTTTTCACCTGATCCATTTATCCAGAGCACAAGGAACATTAACTCTGCACACAAGCATTAGGAAAATCTGCACCAAGCAGGGCACCTCCTTTCAAATGTGTTTCCATCTCCCCTGGTTTCTTCTGCTGCCTACCGCCTACTGCTGCGAACAGAAACTCTGACAAGTTATTTACAAAGGCCAATACAAGCACCTCACGGAATCCCAACAAGTCAAAATGTTTCATTTCCCTTTGCTAACTTTCTCTCACTATGAGCTATGTGGGCATAAGCTTCTTCTCCCTGCACATGTGGAATACCGCAGGCACTGCTGCAAGTATCGTGGTCTCTTACTGTCCAGAAACAGGATTGTTTAGGTTTGAGTTTTGAGGGGAAGTGTTTTTGTTTTTATTTTTATTTTAATCCTCTTTATTCACATTACCTGAGACATCTGTATTTGATAGTGTTGGCAATCTCTACTCATAAGGCAAAAAAAAGCAAAACAACTCAAAGTTTCACTGATCTCACTTCAAACACAAAGTTTATCAACTCCAAATCTGCAGAGAGTAAAGTGAATGCAAGCGACAGATTCCAACAATCAGAAGAAAAATCAGCTGGCCTGCGCCTACAGATCCGGACTCAGCTCTGTGGAGTGAGAAGTGCATCACTTTCTGATGAACCAGCTGCTGAATTTGCTAAGCAATGCTCAGAATCAATTTCTGGATGCTGCAAGAACAAACTGATGAGGCCTTGAAAATAAATCTGCCAGTTAAGGACCCTACCTCACCATGTGGCATTTCTTTTCTAACAGCCCCCTACCACTGTGAACTTTCACTATCACACCATCCCTCCCAGCCCTGAGATGCTGCTGGCAGGGTCCCCAAACTGCGAAACAACCCCGTCGTGTAAAACCCACCTGCTTGCAGACCAACAGGCTAGGCAGGAGGGGTGCTGCCTGGCCTGCCTGGGGGCAGAGCGGGCAGACACTAACCTGGGGGGCACCCACGGCAGCCAGAGCCATCCCCTTGCGCAGCTCCCAGGTGACAAACCAGCACAGCACCCCAGCTGGGAGGCAGCTCCACTCACCTCTAAGCACAGCTAGAAGAATTTGCTCAGACGTGTCAAAAAAGTATCAGTTTGTATGTCGATCCATTGACATTTACTATATTTTCCAAAAAATATCTTATTATCCAGATACATTATGTATGTTGTGCATATGGGATGGCTTCTAGTAAGAAGTGAGCACTGCATCAGGCTCTTTTGAAGGGAAGCTTTTCATTTTCTTGTGCTGACAACCCTACCCAGAAAACACCCTTATGAAGGTCAGTATCAGCCACCTCTTTCCATGGGAACACATCACCTTTGTTAAAAACCCCAGTTCTTGAAATTAATTTGAACAAGATATTTTGGATGATCCACACCTGAAGACATGGAAAATGCTTGGATAGAAGCTCCTTTTCAAAAGCAAAAGGTTTTTAACTGATCATTTTAATCTCTATGTTGTCACTGAGAGAGAGAGAGAGAAGTATCTTTGTAAGTTTAGTCTTCTGTTTAGAACAGCCCTCCTTTCTCCTCAGAGGTGGTTAAGCAAGTAACCTGAACAACCCTGGAGAACGTGTTCCAAGAAAGAGGCAAAAGTGCAATACTGCTTCCAAACTGTACTTAAAAATGCAGGCACAAGTTCTGTTACATTTTGGGCAAAATAAGTGGATTAAGAAACACGTACTTGAAGATCCAACTAACAGAAAATCCAAGTTTCGATGTGTACAGGGACCTATTTTAAAAAGACAGAATCTCTTTTACACTGAAGCATTCGAAGTGATTGTGTTAGTCTGGCCTTTAAATAGCGACACTTTTTTCCTCCATCTCAAGAGCATGTTTAAAGAAACCACTTACAGCACACTTACCTCCCCTTTCAAGCACAATATTCTGAGTTACATACCTACGGCAGAAGCTAGCAAATGAGAAACTTCAACTTAATCTCCAGCAGAAGGGGCTTAAAGAAGAAGAAAGTGTAAGCTAAAAACACAGAGTTAAAAGCATCAAGTACAAGTGTTTTAATTCATTATAATAATTCTACCATACAGAGTAACAAAACTGAACAGAACATCACCTGAGAGGAGGCCTCATTTATGTGAGAGCAGATTAATTTGTAGACTTATTTATGCAGGACTGCTCCTGCCCTTCTCCTAGTGCAGTAGAGGGGTGAGAAATTACAAACTTGCCATTACAGAAAACATGCAGCTATGCATGTGTTTGACAGCATTGTCTAAAATAATGTGTAATATCATAAAAAAGTTTGTTCTAATGTTTAAGACTTTGACTTAAAATTAAATTTCACTTATCCTGGGGCTAAGCAATATGTAGGCAGTGATTGAAAGTTCTTACATTATGTGGCCAAACCACCCTCAGCTCAGAAGGACCAATATGCTCTGACGTTTAAATCCCATTCTGAATCAACAATCACCACTGCTTTCTCCCAGCTGCCTGTGGCAATTTCACGAGTACCATTCTCTACGGACAATTTAATAATTTATTTTTAAATTTCGATTTGACCATCCTGTGAAACAAAAGACTGATTACCAACATTTGTACACTGCTCTGAAAAAAGCCTACTACAGTGCATTTAGTGACAGGAAAAAAATGTGCTTTAAATAACAACAATGGACCTCGGAGAAATTAACTGTATCTCTTTATTGTTAACCAATGAATGTTATCCAAAATAGTAGATGTAATTGTAGCTTAATTGTACAACACAAAACAGGATGCTAAAGGAAAAAGCATGTGGAAAATTACTTCACCAAGTAATCATTAAATGTATTCTTAGTACTTCTGCACCAGTAAGTGTTCCCAAATGCTGGTGACAGCAGCTATTACCACTTTGTTCATTGTGAAAATCCATAGTACAAATGGTTGTTCCTGGTTTTTAGAAAAAAAATCACACAGCTTTATAAATGGATCTAATCCATTTACCCCTATTCTATATACTGTAGATTTATGAACAGCAAACTTTACTGGTATTTTTCCCCAACACTGAACCTGATGTATCAACGGTAGTGCACACTTTCCAGGAAGAAAAAAGAACTCCTTGGAAGCACAGTGTTTCACCTGCTATGGCAAACTGTTCCAATACCTCGGAAATTTGCTCGTGCTTCAAAGTGTGAAGCCTGTGAAACAAGAACTGTTCTTACAATGCACCGCAAGCAGAAACACCAGCTTCCACCAAGCAGCATCTTGAAGCACGTGTACACCACCTGCGCATCAGTCCTCAAGGTTAATGAGATATGTTTAGCCCCACAAACCAAAAATATATTAATGTATCTTTATTTTATTTTCATGATGTCACCCCACATAGCCAACCTTTAACTGCAAAATAAAAAAAAAGCCTTAGTCGGACTGTTCATAAGAAAAATTAAACCTATTGTGCATGAAAAAAATGTTTAATAAAATGGCAAATTTTAATAGATAAGTGTAAATTTATGAGTGCATAATATCAAACAGAAAAGAGCTGAACCATCCTCAGAGAAAGCAGGGTTCTTCCATTGTACATATTTACTAGGCTACTGCAACAGAAGGAACAACTGCAACTCACGTTAACTGTGGTATCTCTAATGTTCATTTTCTAAGCAGGTTTCTCAAAGAAAAACACATGAAAAAAGGAGCAAGTCTCCTTCTCAAGAGAGAAAGGACTTAATGATTGACATCAGATATGACAATTACAATAACAGCTTCAATGAAAACTGAAGCTACGAATACTTTTACTCCAACTCTGGGAACTTTCATTTTTATTTGGAAACCTAAAACCAAATTAACTCATCAGCACCTTCTACACCCCTCCCAGAAGATAGTATACCAGTGACAGGTTACAGCTTTAAAAAACACACTATGTTTTTACAACTTAATCTCAACAAAAGGCAGTTAAATAGCATTTAGCACTGTAAATCCATCTTGAATTCAAAGAAAATCCTAGGAGTGAGGGCTCCTAGCATTTGTGATATGACTGAGTAGTGACAGTCAGTTTAAAGAGAGCTTTTTCCCTGGTGTTTGAAGGACCAGTCATCATGTATGTAGTAGTGAGGTAGGATACTGTCCCCTCCCTGGGACTGATGTTTTCATATGCTCCCTTGCCAGAAAGGTCCAGGTCTCCCTACTGCAAATAAAATAATTACAAGCAAATAGCTTACAAAGCTTTTTTTTATTATTATTATTATTATTTTATTTTGCTGCGTTAGAACATTTTGCGCATCTAAAATAATCACCTAGGCAAAGCAATACTTATTCAAGCCTATCCGCAGCCATGTGCTGCCCACAGGTAGTGTTCCATTTAAAAAAACATCTCCTGGAACTACCACCTGCCATCCAGACCTTTGTGAACAGGTAGGCAAAGAAAACCATCAATGATGACAGGACATGAAACACCAAAGAATTTGACTTGGGAGGGGAAAAAAAAGAAAAAAACGAAACTGAAAGTCAGTGATATCAAACTCTTAGTGGTGTAGCTACATTGGAAAATGTGTTTTCAAACTTCATCATACTGAAATAGTACCTATCCAGTTTAGGTTCAGCTCCATTATTCTTTCTATTTCTTAAGGTTCAAGCAGTATGTACACTTGTCAGTCAGTATATACTTCACATCAGTTTTCAAAGAAAAAAAATATAAAACAATAAAACTGGAGACGTGATGGGGAGGAAAAAATTGCTATTATTCTCCACACCCTCCCCCCGCAGAAGTTAGGATGACAGACTGCCTTACTGTTGAATAGCTTCCCATAAATTTGTCTTCTGACCACTGTAGTCACACTGGTATTAAGTGCTTTGGCAAAGTGGGGTGCAATCCATCAAATCTGCAAAGCCCTGCTTTTATCTCTGTTGGTGGTTCAGCTTTACGAGGAACATATATGCAAAATAACAGCTCTCACATTGCTTCAAACTCATCGATACGCTGCTTTGTATTGCCTTGTCGGATTTGTCGAAGTGTCTTGTACTTATCACGGCCTGCTTTAACATTCTCAGCATGAAGGACATCATTTTGTGTTTTCTTGGTTTCGTCTCTGGCTTGAGCCAACTCAGAACTTAAAGCCTGTTGAATAAAATATTTGCATTTGAGTGCTTTCACTAATCTTTTTAATGACTCTGGAATTTCTGATAACATCTATTTCGCAGCTTGGAATTTCTTGAACACCAACTAATGAAATACTTTCTGTAATGTTCAGTAACTAAAGTTGGGAGGTCTATCAGAAAGACTACAGAAGGAAGAGAAGAGCAGCAGCAGCACAGGATTCTTTCCTTACAGAAGGGTGAACATCAAACTAAAAAGGCCTCATACCCTAACATCTAAGAAAAGAGGGACCAGCAGGAAAAGGCAGCAGAATGATCTTATTTCTATTTCTGCTTGACTAAAGACAGCACAGTCATCTCCCTGATTCTGTCAGTGACTGTTCAAGCAGAAAAGATAAATTACCGAATCACACTACTAAGATACTGCTGCCAAAAAAAGAAGCAACTTCTCATTTATTTCCTTTCCAAACAGACATTTCGTAACTCAGCAAACTGTTACCACTGATATTAGATTATTATACTTTGAGAGATTCTTTTAGAGATAAAATAGCCTACAAGTAAATGCTTTTTTTCAGTGAATTAAGATTCATCCTAAATGGGCATACTTCAGTTTTTGCATTTACAAAGTCTGAGCAACTGCAAATAAACCCAAACACCATTAAGCATCTGTTCATACTGCTTAATTTCAGTAATTTAAAAAGGAAAGCATCATGTCTTAGCATTCGGTGTCCTGGGCATTAGAATAATTACTAGAAATCTTTACTGTCCAGCATAGTAACACTTCTGACAACATAGTAATACTTTTAAGCTATGAAGAAAAATCTTACATCCAGCCTTCCCCTTTCTTCTGCTGCTAGAGCACTATGAAGGATATTGGTTAAATAGTAATAAACCAAAAGAAGTGAGAGTGTTTTCATAACTTCAATGAGATTTTTGACAAATACAGAATGAAAACCCAAAGCCTGAAATATGTCGATGCAACTGTAAGTCTTCATTACCTGGAGCTGTTTCTTAACACGTTCGTTTTTCTGTGTTTCTGTTACCCGTTCTTCCTCACTCCTGTGATTCATGACACCATCAGAGGACAGCTCTGCGCTGGCTTCAGCATTGTTCTCATCATGTTCATCGTGTTCGTTCTCTGTTGGAGGAATAACTGGTGGGGGAGGAGGTGGAGGAGGAGCAGACATCACAGATTTCAGTTCTTCTTTGGTCTTTTCCAAGTCCTCCTGGGCTGCAAAAGCCTAAATAAAGTAAACATCGCTTAGCATCTTTAAAAATGATTTACAAATAGTCAGAAAATTAGAAATAAATATTTGAGCTGGTTTTAGATACATGGAAACCGCCTCTATAAATGACACAGGAAAAGCTTATATGCTGAAAGCTCTCAGAGAAAAACAAGGTAAAAGAGGTACGACTACAACCAGCTTTACTATAGGTCCCTTCAGTCCACCCATTTCCAGCAGTAGCCATAGAAGAGGGAGAGAAGAGTCAGAGACGGCAGGAATATATTGATTACAACTTTTCCAGCCTCCAGAAATTTGAGCCTCAGGGACTTCCTAAACAAAGGTGATGTCCTTGAATTTCATATTCAACCAGAACTTTTATAAGAAATTGTTCAATCACTTTCTGAACCTGTGTATACAGCTAGTATTCACAATCCACAGTCAATTACAAATTGTGACGAAATATTTTCACAGAATCACAGAGTGATAAGGATTGGCAAGGACCCCTGTAGGCCACCTGGTGCCAACCGTGCCCAAGCAGGGACACCCAGAGCAGGCTGCCCAGGCCCACGTCCAGGCGGCTTCTGGAGCTCCCCAAGGAGGAGACCCCACAGCCCCTCTGGGCAGCCTGTGCCAGGGCTCCGTCACCCGCCCAGCACAGCAGTGCTGCCTGGTGCTCAGAGGGAGCCTCCTGGGTGCCCGGCTGTGCCCATGGCCTCCTGTCCTGGCACTGGGCACCACTGAGCAGAGCCTGGCTCCGGCCTCTCTGCACCCTCCCGTCAGGGATTTAGGGACACGGATGAGATCCCCCTGAGCCTCCTCTTCTCCAGGCTGAGCAGCCCCAGCTCTCCCAGCCTCTGCTCACAGCTCCAGTGCCTTCATTGTCCTGGTGGCCCTGCCTTGGGCTCTCTCCAATGTGCCCAGGTCCCTCTGGTACTGCGGAGCCCAGAACTGGACCCAGCACTCCAGGTGTGACCTCACCAGTGCTGAAAATTTTACCTTAAACTGAATTTTTATTTAAACGATGGTCTCATTACATTTGATGGGCCTTTGTTCTAATTTTGGTTCCTCTTTTTCACCACCACTGATAGTGTTTTATACCTCTCTTGATGTGCTTCTTTTCCAGCACAAAGCTCCAATCTATTCCATTGCCACACATACAGAAGCCACTTCAAATCTTTGATCACACCTTTGTGGTGAGAATTCCCCCTCCCCCCTTTTATGTCTATCTACTACTAAGAGATGACATATAGAAGTGTAAACTGACTTCAGAAGACTGGAGAACAAAAACCTTTAAGAAAAGCTTCTCTGAAGCCTAAGGGAGTAACAGACCCAACCCCACGGACTTCCACTGGTATTCCTGCACTCATCTCCCTCAGTTTCTTTGAAGTTCTGACTTCACACAGCATGAGCTCATTACTTTGTGTTGCCATTCTGAGGCTTCCTCCTCTTTTTTTTTCTTGGCCT
This sequence comes from Anas acuta, assembly GCF_963932015.1. NCBI lineage: Eukaryota > Metazoa > Chordata > Aves > Anseriformes > Anatidae > Anas > Anas acuta. Next base: position 17,957,985 of record NC_088979.1, read on the forward strand.
CCTCTAGAAGTGCAATCTTGGCAGTGAATTCAGCAAGTTCTGCTGCCTGAAACAAAAGCAAACAAAAAAATTAGTTCAATACTATTTTGGTTCTGCCTTTGACTATTTTCACGTTGAATCACAGCAGTTAGCCATCACTTCTATGCTATTCTAAGCAGAAATTTTAAACATACACGACAGAGGGAGAGAATCAGTAATTTGCCTGATAGGAATAAGACCAGAGACATACATACATACATACACACACACACGTGTATTTTCTGCACTTCCAAACTAGTTGGGAAATAAAGAGCTGCAGTTACAAATTGCCATTTGGCATTGTTTCAGTTTAGTACAGCTTTAAAGGTTCCACCAAAAACCTGGTGACTCTGGATCACATTCTCAGCCCTATCAAGCTACATCTTGCCTTCAGCATTGTGTGCTGACTTCGCAGACTTTTTGTTTTTTAACCATTTTATAGTTGAAAAATACTCAATACTCTCCTAAAATTCGTGCCTCTCAGTTAGTACGTGCAAATCTTCAAACAGAAGCCATCTAGCACAGAATATAAGGCAATGCTGCAAAATCTAACATAAGGGTTTTATTATTATTTTATACTAAGTCCCACAACAATCTGTAACAAAGCATAGAGCATTTCACACAGTTGTCCATTTTTCAAAATAGATGTAACCAAAATCAACTGTATTTTTCCATTTGTTCAATGTAGGGTTAGAGATTCTTACTAGTTGCTCCTGGTTCTTCATTTGATCAGCTGCCTGCTTGGCTAGAGCAGCTTTAGCTTCTTCAGCTGCTCGACGCTCTTTTTCCAGGCGCTCTGCTTCTTCTTTTGCACGCTTTCGTTCTTGATCCAGTTCTAGAGCTCTTCTAGTCTGTTCCTCTAGCTCTGCCATAGGGAAAGTTTGCAGACAATACATGGTTACTTAACTCCTACTCATACTAACACAGATAACAGCCGCAACACTCAAAGATAGAAAACTGACAAAGATTTACAAGGCTGCCTCAAGTTAGCCTGACTGAAGCCAAGAAGAGTTATCACATTCCCCAGAGCTACACTCCAAGTCTGATTTTTATTCTCCGTTTGAAACATATGTTGGCTATATTTCATCTCACTTGACTGACAGCCCAATGTTTCAGAAAAGTATCAACTCATCTTTATTAATTTAGTTCTATCACTAAATGTATACTCCCTCTCATTTGTGTGAGAAGTTTTTATACACAATAAATCATTCTGTTGCCATAAAAAGGCCAGAAAATCACCTACTCCATTAAAATGCTTCAAACAGTAACTGCAACTGACAATTTAGGCATGCACCTCCAAAGTGACCCACTGGAGAGGTCAAAGAACAGAGCCAACTTCAGAAAGATGCTAAGAGGAGAACCTTAAATCAAGGAAGGGGTAATAGTTGTCTAGCTGCCTGGTTAGCAAGACATTACAAGCTAACGGGCAAAAACCTGATATAAGAGAAACAGGAAGAAACAACAACCTACCAATTCTGTAATTTCAAAGGAAGATTTGCACAGGGAACTTTGGTTTTTCTGATAACCCAAATCTGAAGGCCAGAATCAGGGGCACAGCATTACAAATATGCTGAGTTGCATAAATGCAGTACTTACAAGATGAAATAAAATGCATGAACATTTAAAAATACTATTCAAAAGGACAAAGTCTTCCAGTGCAGATGGAAAACACTTAACTACCGTATCAACTACAGAACAAAGGCACCATTCATATAAACACTAGTCCATATAGGAAAAGAAGGCTAAGGACTACTAACACATGACCATTATGTACTGTATCGGAAAAGAAATTATGTCCTATTAAATTTACCAGAATATAAAATAATTTGTTCAGAATCATGGAATTGCTTTTTGAAGGTCGAATATGCTGTTTAACTCAATATAATGAGACAATTCCAGGCAAAAAAAAAAAAAAAAAAAAAGATTCCTCTCCCTGAATGGCACAGACACACTCTGAACAAAGTTAAACTTTGTAAGTTTTCTTCGCTAACACAGCTCTCAAGAACTCTAACCTCCAGTATAATTCCTGTCAAGTTCTCCAAAAATTAATGTTTGTGACATGCTTAACACCAATTCTGATGTCCTGTCTTTGGAACATGACCTTCAAGTCAGAGTAGCTCTGGACACAGTGCTTATTTTCAAGGTTCCCTGATGTCTATACTTTCACAAAAAAATATTTCAGCTGACATTTTCCCTGCTGAACATTCTGCCCAGGATTGCTTTTTTGTTCATTTAAAATTTAGACCCAAACATGGGATTTTTTATTTTTTTTTTTAATAAAGGAAACATGAAACTTATTTCACCAGATCATCAAAAAACCCAGAACACAAAGCCCACAGAATGAAAAGGTTTTAACCTTTTCTCAGAGCAGCTCTGTCATACTCGAATTTAAGCAAGGGCTGGAATGTGCAGAGGGCACCCGTTACATCAACAGCAGTGCCTTTTCAGTGCCTGGTGAAAAGTTGCTGGGTTTAGTCAAATTACAGACGTACACACATCTTTCAAGGACTTGTGAGGCGTACCAGCTGCTCACTGCTGTTTACTGAAAATGTGCCTGTGGGTTTTTTGTTTTTTTTTTTTTACTAGCAGAAGGGCAAACACCTGACGTCAGCAGTTGATTTAGTGATGGAGACACAATAATATGACAGTCAGGTGAGCTGCTCACCGTGCTGATGCTGCTGGTTACTTCCATGATACGAGGCAAAACAGCACCAGGAGATGCTACCAAGCACTGGAACTCACTATCCACACAATTAAACCTTCACAGTCACCCTGACGCTGTGATGTCCTGGGCTAAAAACCTCTCCTTTGAACAATTCCAAAGCCCAGCTTGTATGTCAGCTGCCTGGGTGTGTCCAGCCTGTTCTGCACTGAAATACTTAAAAGTATGGAGGTAGAGCTGTAGCTCACAGAACAGTGCCAGGCACATGCGATTTATTTGCAAAGATGTAGCCAGAGATTCTCTTTATCACACTTGAAGACACCAGAAGTGTGATACAGTCAACAGAAGAGAGAACGGAACTTTTATGAATATGAACCAAACCTTAAGCAGAAAAAGAGTATGGAAAGCAGCTGAGGCACAGACTGTACAGAGTAGTTCAACACAAAGAACCACAATAATTCACTAAACATAGCTTATTCACTAAAATCTGGTAAGATTTTAGGTTTTAAAATTCTCAAATCTTACAAGGGAATGGGAAAACAAAGGGCTAAGGAACTTTTCATCTAAAAGTTCAATTCAACAAAATCCTAGAGGAATTACTTTGAATCTTCACTCACCCCCCCGCCTCCAGCCTCACGTTTTCAGCATGCCAAGTACTTCACAGGTTGAAAGTAAACTATATATTCATTAACTTCCATTTTATTAAAAAAATACTTGCTAAAATCAGAAATTACTTTCATATGATGCACACATACCTACACCCCAACTTTCAGCTTTTAACATTGAAAAGAAGAACAGCTCTTCTCAAATCAAATCATAAACATACCAGTAAGTCTTGCTGTTATTAAAATAAGTTGGAAAAAAAAAAAAACACACAAAAACATACACCAAGAGAACTGTGGAACCTCACTACCCAAATGAACTAAACAGTGTAATCAGCTATAACAAATCCAGGAGAGCTCACCTTTCTGAGCTTTCATTGTTTGCTCTTCAATTTGTCTTAAGCGTTCCATTAATTCTTCCTTTTCACGCTCTATTCTTTCCTTTTCCTTTTCTGCTATCTCCCTTTTCTTCTTCTCATTTTCTAGCTGTGCCCTGAAAATAATACAAACTTTTTTTAACCTCAAGCAGATTAAATTCTACTCTTAGGATTGTGGTAGCATATTATTTTAGTTTACTCAGCTAGTACAGAAGTACATAATTCTAAATGTTTTGAATTCATTTTACAGTACAAACAGAGGAACCAAGTTTCATTATTTCAAAATGCTGTACAGAAAAAGAATTTAGAACAAGAATTGCCTAGCAACCTTGGTTATGGCTCAGCCAGATAAATCCAAAACTAGTTACATTTTTACACAACTGATGTTTCATCTGGGCTAGAAATAGCAACCGTCTTTATTTTTAGAGTATACAAAAGGTAAATCACTATATTCTTCACTGAACTTGCTTTAACGGTTCACCTGTAGAGGATAAAAGTCCCTAAGAATCAAGCAACAGAGACTTAAAACTGTTTCACAAAAAGACTTAATGAGAAACAACGGTACAGCTACTATTACTATGCTGAAAGCTCAACAAGGAGACGGCTTTCTATTAAGACAGGTGAACCATGTTACAGAAAGAAAAGCAGACATCCTTTCTAGAATGCTAGGATGCCTGCTATTCTATGACTTAGTTTTCTTAAAAGGATAGAAGAATTTTTCTTCCATTTCATGAAAGTTTGTTAATTACCTTTCCAATTGTTTCTGATGTTTCTCCTCTCTAGCTTGGGCCTTCATCTGTTGCACTTCAATTGTATCAGGTTTCCTCCTCCTCATGTACAATTCATGATTTCCCATACACAGTGCCAAAATCCTCTTGTTAATTCTCAGACGAGGTGCATAAAAAACAAAATCCTAGAAAAATAATTGCAGCATATCCATTAAACACTCAGTTGTGATGAGACTCAAAGTATCACCGCAGACCTGCAATTGTTAAATTTAAATTTACAAACATTTTGACATTTCTCCTGTGAGCAATTCAACACATTAAGCCTATAAACCTAGTTACTGCAAGGAACCTGCAAGATAAATTCAAAATCCTATCTGGTTTCCTCTACGTAGAGATTAGCCATTTTACCCAACATTATTTATTTCAACTTCTAAATGTAACACTATTCTCTACTCTATTTCAGTAAGTTAATGTTTAGCCCCAGAGGTTCATGAAACGTGCCACTATAATGCAAGCAAAAAAAAAAAAGAGGGTAGAGGGATTTTTAGCATGCTACAATGCAGCTTTTCAATTCATCATAAAACGTTAGTTGGTTTAAAAACGAAAAGGAGAAAAGAAGAAGAAATCTTATCAGACTGTCAGCCAGAATGAAGAGAAGGAAAATAAGCATACCAAACTTCACAATTAAGACTTGTTATTGATTACCAACACGAAAAATAAATGCCATACAAATATTTACACTTGCCACAGTGCCAGAGCAGGCCCCTTAAGGCTTAAAACTCTTGATATACAAAGGCATGCTATTCTACAGAGTACTTACAGGGGCCTTTTTGTCAATTGGCTTTATGACAAACTTTTTGTCATTAAAAGAGATGTTTCTTATTTCACTCCATGGAAAACCAATCTTGGGTGTCAACCTTCAAAGAGAAAAAGTTCTCATTAAAAGAAGTGCATTTCATTTACATCCAGTAATGCAGAAGGCTTAATTTTGTACTGTTTTGACTGCCACACAATCACACGCACAACAGTTTAAGGACATTTTGGAAGACAATTCCATATACTATTACATGCCCATCAAATTAATGTTTCATATTAATGCAGCACTTCAACAGGAGGAATTCAGAAATTTCAACTGGATACTTCTTCTGCTATCATTAAATACATGCTAAACATCACAATCTCACACTGATTCTTTAGAAATCATTAATAATTTCCCCTTCAGTAGGAAGGGTACCTGTTTTGATGAGCATATACTCTTAGAAAAGTCTGACATCCCAAAGACTAAGATTAAATTAGCCTTCAGTAATGCTGCACTTTGTTTTTAATTTAGCTCTAAGACACGTTCTTACATTCCCAAAGTTCAAACTGAATTTCATCCACTTGCGTTTTAAGCAGAATTAAGTTCCGGAACAGTTCCAATGCTTTGCACCAACTGCCTAACTAAATATTTTTCTCCATGGGCACAAAAAGGTTTTTTTCGGTTTATACTAACTACAAATACTTAAAGATGTTTAAACATTTGATTGCTAACTATCAGGAGTAAAATAATTCCAAAAATTAGCTGATCATTCAATCTGATCTGAACATTTCCTGAGTGTTTTCTTCATCTTTCAGGAGTTATGTTGCCATCTAATGGCAATTAAGGCTTACAGAATTTTGTTAGGGAGTATATACATCAGAGAGCATGAAATTACAGTTCAGCTGACAGCTCTTATCTGGTGTTGATACATCATGTTTTACTTCAAATCACTCTGGAAGTACTGTTAACATCAGATACTAATAATAGAAGTGTCTGGAAAGAAACAAAAGAATGAGTCTGTTCTTCATTTTTAAGACTCCTAAGCTTTGCACATTTTAGCTTTATCCACCTTCAAATAGGAAAGAATTTGATCTCTTTATCAGAATCCAAGATCCATCTGTTTTCCCTGATATCTAAAAGGTTTCGTTTTTAGAACATTAAAAAACTTTGGTATCTAACAGCTCTAATCCTAATAGTCGTTTTTGCAAAATGTTTCTCAGACATATTGCTCAGCTTTTTGGTGTCCTTTTCACTCTGACTGAAACTAAAGACTTGAGAGAGTGAGAAGTACAGAAAGAACCCATATAAAAATGCTCAAGCTATCATAAATTTATGTTGCTAAATATGGATGTAGGTTTACACAGAACTGTTCTGCCATTCCCTGCTTTTGCATTGCTATTTCTTCTTTAATATTCAAACATTTCAGCAGATATTTTCTGTTACATAGATTAGAAAATCTTTGAGAATCTGTTTTGCTGATGTTCCTGAAACAGGATAAGCTATTTTTTGTATAATCTCACATAGGATTTCCAAGGACAGAATGGAAAATGAGTATTAGCCACTTACTTGTCATCGTGTTCATAAATATTCAAACCCAAAGCATCAACTCCTAACCACAACTCAGTTCCTTTTTTATTCTTTATTTCAAAATAGTTGACTCCATACATTTCCAAATCTTGTGCTATCTTAAGGTATTCCATCATAGAATCTTCCCTGATGAAAAGAGGAGAAACAAATGTAAACACAGTGTGGACAAATCAAAAGTACACTGTAAGAATAAGGGAACTGCAGAGTAACTAGCGTGATATTTAGTTAAGCACCAAACCTCCCTTCCTTGAAATTCACATCTACATTGATTTAGGTACTTGTAGAGGTGGACACCCTAATACTCAAGTACAGTTTAAATAACTGCACTCTGTATTTTCAGACTGTGGACTAATAAAATATTAAATATATTTTAGAGGTAGGCAACTGCAGACAAAAGCAGTTGACAGCCTTACCAGAAATCATGTAGGTAACCAATAATCCAACTGGAAACTCAACTCTGACCTAAGCTTTTGTGGAAGTTTTTGATAACTGGCTATACCAGCCAGAAGAGAATAAGAAAGACGTTTCCAAGCAAAAATAGCACCTCAAAATACATTCTAATAATAATAATAATGAAGTCCTAAAAGGTCTTGGAACATTTAAGCAATTACCTTAGCATTCCCCTGTGCTCTTCGTGCCAGTTCTGTATTCTTTCTTCCCACTGTTCTTTTGTCAGTTTGTGCTGTTCTAATACTCTGTGAATAGAAATTGTTATTAAATTACACTGGCAACCTTTTTTTTTTTTTTTAAACCTTGTGGACTAACACATGCTTTAACTGAGTAAGTTTAAACATTACTTCCTATATACTCACCTTTTTAACCCAGACCCCGAAGTTTTGAATTTTAAAAAATACGTATTTTAAAATAGTGTGAACTCAGTTCTTTTTTCATTGTATTCTACTCTTTGAATTATAAGTGACAGCATGGCATGTCTCAACTTTCAGTAAAGCCATAAAGCGTAATGCTGGAACTCCCCAAAACACAAACCTATAAAATCCTCACAGAACAATACCACAGATTACTCTCTATATATTCCCAGACACATTCAAGCTTTCATTCTGCTGTCATTTGGAAGAAAACATAGCACATTTAAACAAATCAGCAGGCTACATTTGTGGTTTTTTTTTGTTTTTAAATCTACTAAAATCAGTAGCAAAGCAGTTTCAGGAATTTGATTATAGAGAACTACAGCAGGCTGCAATGATGGAGATATATTTTGACCTACCCAGAACTTGTAACGTACGACTGCAGTAAGAAATCAAATGTGTATGGTAACTTTTTACGCTTTTACTCTATGTGGCTAGTTTCTCAAGCATTCCTTAAGAAATTATTTTTAAGGGCTATTAAATAAAAGGAAACTAAGACATTCTTACTAAAAGAAGTCAGAACAGTTGTTTTTTCCTTCCTTTCTCTTTACTCAGGAAAAGAACAATTTACTACTTTTCCCTACATTTTTAGGGAACTACAATAAGGAATAAACAGGGTGATGCAAAATATACTGATGCAGTATTTCTATTATAGGATTTCTCTTACTCATTTTGCAACTCTATCGCACATCTAAGTTCTTTCTTCACATGCTCCTGATGAAACATGGCTAGCAGGTAGGCAAGTGCTAGTAGTGTGACAAAAAGAAATCAACAAGGAATTTGTCTTGTTGCTGCCCAGCTCATTTCTTCTGAGCCAAGAAGTATGTTCACTGGTCAAAACACTTCACAACTCTATAGTTAAGGAGAACTGCAGGTCTTCTCACCTTCTGCAGTAAGATTTTGCAATGCTAGTCTACTTCTGGAAATGAGTATTTTTGTCATTACATTGTTCTGAAGTACCTTAATTATGTACCTGTCAGTTTTCTGGCAAATCTCTGGTGACAGGAGGCAAAACAGGAATAATTGTGTTAGAATGAATACAAAAGATGCGTGTTCACCCAGTGCAAACTGGCAAACTATTGGTTGAAAACATGCTGGGAAATCATCTGAACGATTGTCTACTGAAAAGGAGCATCCTAAGCATTTCAATTTGTGTTGTACACAAGCACTCTGGCGTTCACAGGCAGTCACCACAACTAAGCAAAGACCAAGATTTGTGAACTACCACATTCAGCACGGAGTTGTATTGGTTCTTAATCTCCTTGCCTTCCTAGTACAGCGTATTTTTCCAGAAGTGTGTAGACCTCACAGTCACAAGAAAGTATGCAACCGACACCAAACTCTTACCCAGAATTTTTAAAAACCTGAAACATTTTCAGAAATATTTTTTTCAACACTTCACAATCCTTTGAAATGCTTTTTTACTAGCTTGAGAGTTCAAAACTTAGCTAATGAGCTAATTCCTACTGTAAGTTCTCACAAAAACAGAGCATACGGATTTCAAAGAAAACAAATTATTCCATGGTTCTCATCTCTTTGAAGAGGCACTCGTGTTACACATTTAGTAAGTACACATTTGTTGACAATACATCAACATGGAATAATTTACATTAACAAAACTATCTAACTTTGTGTATTTGTGTTGCAATGCTTCTCTTGCTGCCAACACATGTCAGGAGCATGGTTTCAGCTGTGAGGGGGAAAAAACAGAAGTATAATCTTGGTGCTTACTTTTCGTAACTACTTAGACGTGTGACTAATACAAAAAGGTTCGTGCTCAACAACAATGGCAACAGTTGATTTTCTAAATTTTCTCCCCAGGCTAGCCATTTTTCTGCTCTGCATCTAACTTATAATATATTTTAATGATTTTCAGGAATTAATTGTTATTTACCAGAACTTGCATAAAAACATCAAGAACTGAAGAAAAAGAACAGATATTAAATAAACCTTAATGATTTATATTAAAGGACTTTGATTTTAAGCCTCTGGGAATGATAGATCATTTTATCTATTTTGGAATACTTTGGAAATTTGATCCACTAAAACTGTGCAGCTGGTTGTGGACAGGACAATAAATAAAACCCATGAAAATCTCATGAAACCATTGGCTGAGATACTTTGATATTTAGTCAGAACTGGGATATCATTTCCTCCTAAATTCTACTACTGCAACATGCATCTCTTTAAGAAAGTTACCATTAAATGCACATTTTCACTTAATATTCTCACAATAAGAAGTGTGCTGCAAGTTTATATACAGCAGATGATGCAAAAGCATATATTTATGGTCTGTCTCACCGCTGAGGGAGGAGTCTGTCATTGGCTAGGTAGCCTAGTTTATGTATCTCCTTATTGTAATCTCCATACTTGGACTGGACAGCGTAAGAAGCCAGAAGAACTGCAGTTTCTGGTGGACAATATATCTCGTCGTTTAAGATAGCTTCTTTGACTTGCAGGAAGAAAAGTCTCTGTGTTATTTCCTGAATTAACTCTTCAGATACATCTTCTGGAAAGAACTTGGCCCTGAACTTGAACTGCAAAGGATTCTCTTTCCTTACATCCTGCTGTGTTACCTAAGGGAGGAAGAAGAAAGTACAGTAAATAAAAACATCAAAAGACCACTAAGTGCTATATTAAATACAAATAGCTTGGCTGAAATCCAGCACTTCTTGACAAGCCCATAGTACAACTCACTAACGATTCACAGGGCACTGCATCAAGTACATCAACTTGCAGAAATTTGAGTAATGTTTCAAAATTTTCTAAGGCTGTGGAAGAGTCTCGTGTGTTATTTATTAAAATAAAGATCTGGGAAAAAAAAAGTTGTAAATACATACAAAAAAAGTTATATGCCTGGACGAATTGCAATAAATATCAAATTAGGTTTAATAAGATTTCTTCAGCAAGAGCTACTGCACATTAAGTATAAAGCTGGACTCTTTTACAAGAAGTCTTTGAACTACTGAACATGTGCTTTGTGCCAGCAGAAAACCACGATTCTATTCATCACATTTTTCTAGAACTTATGCATATGCCTTATCATCAGGATTTTGGTGAAGAGATCAGATGTGGTCAGCTTACAAGTTTTAAACAGCTGTCTACTTCAAGATGTCATTTTTCAGATTTCTAAATGAAAAATAGGTTTCCTGTTTTATTTGAGCTCAGCCTTCAGAACTCACTGTGACTAAAACAAAAAAAATCAAACGTTACAGTAATCCTAACAGTGAATACTGTGGTTATTAAAAGGTGCATTGAGAATAAATCTCAGACATCTCAATTACACAAGCACTTTATTATGCATTTAATCTTACATGCACAAGTAGTCCTTTTAGAACTTCACTACGAATGAAATCGTTTGTTTGCTCAACTCACAGGAAGTACCAAAAGTTATAAATAACAACCATTTAATCGCGTACCTAAGGCAACTTAAACACTGCATTTCAGATGTTCATTTTAAATCTTTTGCTCGCCTTTCATTCTTCCCCATAGAGCTCTGATTTATATGTACTGTATTTTACTTTAAACTTACCAATGATTAGATGGTTTGGGAAAAATTTGGGGAAAAAAAATGGGAAAAAATCATGAATTATTTCCTAAAATTCAAGGCAACAAAGATATTCTTGATTAAACTTCAAGAATCCTGTTATTTAGCAGTGCTGTTAATAATCTGACAGCCAATATTAAGTGACAATCAAACCATAGATAACATTTAAAATAAAATGACCTGGCTACCAATAGATACTAGGTGTTCTGTGCTGCTGGGGAAAACAAAATAGAAATTATCCTACAAATTGCATGTTGGATTTTAGATACCTAAACAGAAGATTAGGAACCTATCATTGGTGCCTTGTTCAAAAACCTACAGCTATATACATGCCAATTTCTGAAGTTCAAATACTTATAAACTTATAATTTGCCACCAGAAAACAAGACAATCATATGAATGGAAGTTTTCTTAAATGCATACATCACCATGGTCCTGGAAATACAGAAAGTGACTTTCAATCGTTCTCAAATTAAACGCTGATGCAGCTTTGCAATATGATTCTGTTCTTTTATGGCTAATCAAACTGAACTCTGCATTTTGTCATTTGAAGCAAATGAAAAACAACTTTTTGACTAGATTTGAAGCCAGATATCTCACTCACAACATCGAAGCATCAAGTCTTATAAAAGCCTCTTTAAAACTATCCATTTGTCTAAGTGTCAGGAAAACATTACCTTTTTATTTAGCTTCAGCCAAGTTGAGTAGCCTTTGCTGTCCACATACTGTAGCCCAAAAAACCAGACTTCGCGAAGACCAACGGTTTTTACCACCTAAAGATAAGCGACCCAGAATCATCAGTAATCTGTACAGCAGGAATCTCTTATGGTTAAGTTGTATAAACAACCTCAAATTGAAATACAATGAAGTATTTAACATAAAAAATAGTAACAAAACATGTTCTAGATAAACTCAAATACCACGTTGCCAAACTACCAGCTGGAGCGAGCAGCTTACTGCATGTATCAACCTCAGCACCTAAGGAGTAAGGCAGCAAACAGGACCCTGATCTTTGAAATCAGGTCTGGGAAGGGATCTGCAGACCTACAGACAAGTAAGTCCACTTCAACAAAAGACAATCAGCAAAATTATATTGAAGAATAATACTTGGGGACAAGTATGATGTAAAGAGGATGAATCACCTCCTTCAGATATTTTTGAGATCTTCTGAGTTAATGATAAAAGGGATAAGAACGGTCTGGCTGACAAATCATAAGTGGATTTCCTGTAAGATTTCTGATCAATCCTATCACCAATGGCTATTAAAGAAACAAAATGTCCTTAAATAGAGGGAAGGCTTTTTTATGGATAAACTAATTAAAAAGAAATAAGCAATTGCAACAACAGACACTGATTACTTGTAGTGCAACCATGAGGGAAGTCTTACAAAACTTCGTATGTGATCCAACAAAAAAAAAAAAAACACCCTGGTATGACAAAATCTGCTGTAGAAAACCTCCCATAAAGATCTCTGAATGAACAGTGGGGAAAAAGATTAACTTTGATAAAAGATGATATTTAATAAAACTAAAATACTGTGCATTGAACACAACAATTTTAATCATGTGAACAGAGTACTTGTTGCAAAGGAAAAAAGCTACAATGACGTCGTGTTTTTATACAAATCTGTGGTTTCCCATATCTCTAATACTACATACAGAGTGGTCGTGTCACTTTATAAAAGGATGCTGCAGCACTGGAAACGTTTCAGAAATGTTGAAAGGAATGATCAGTGACATGGAACATCTTCAGCATAGACGAGACCAGAACTAAAGCTACAGACATGGAGAAATGAGGCAGGGGGGAAGATGATGTGTGTCTTTAACACTTGCATGGCACATAGAAGGAAAATAGAGAATGATTATTCATTATTTCTCATGATGTAAGAAAAGAATTAATGGAATCAACTGAAATCATTAGACAGCAGGTTCAAAGCAAACAAAAAGAAGCACTTTTACTACACAGCGTATAATAAAACTGTGGAACTATCTTGCAAGTCTTTGGCACAGTGAGAGTACACATGGATTCAATAAGCAATCAATCAAAAAGGTCCAGCAAAGATTATTAAACAAACTGTAAACTCTGGCTCCAAAAGATGCAGTAGGGCAGTACTTACGTATGTTCTCAGGCTGGACCATGCTGGCAAGCTGGTTTACTGAAGGCTGTTTTATGGAAGCATTCAGATGCATGTGAAATAGAATTTTACACATAGATCCTCCTCCACTTTTAAGTAGTACTAGCGGGTTGCAAAATTAAGATTTGGAAAATTAGAAAAATGTCACAGTTAAGGCTGCTGTGCAAACTTACTTCTGATCCCTTGCACGTGTGTATTATTACTTAACAGTCACTCAAGTGCACCTTTTTTTTTTTCCCATCCTCTACCCTTCCACCTTCAAGCTCCACCAAGGCACAGAATGGACAACGTTCGTGGATCCAAACTGATTCCTTAGTGAACAATTCTTTGCTGTGAATTCTTACATTATACTCCTGCTTTGGAACAACTGAGCAAGTTTATGCTTCTGCTATTGTCCTGAGCTATATCTGGTGTCCTGCTGCTTCTTTTGGCACAGATCTTCAGCGTGAGGCTGATTAAACTACTCATGGCTTTCGCAGATGACTCCTAATGCTCTTTATTTTGCAGCTGTCCAAGTCAAACCTCGGTACCTACTCAGCACTCTGAGCTGCAACATCAGTCAGTAACAACTGCAGATGTTCAACAGCTCTGCCCGTAAGGCATAAGGAGACAAGTGCTTATGCTCCTGTCAAAACATTTCACTCTCACTGCTAGCCGCTGCCCTTCAGCTGAGAAGCACACTGCACATTATTCAAATACACACAGGTTGCCTTCTGCAAAGTTACACGTGTTTGTAGATCAATACTGAACACGGCTCACACATGAGCTTGTTTTACCTCAGGACATCAGGGAAAAGCATGGTCTACTGCTGCCTCTCAGCTCAAAGAAAAGGCTTTCTGAAACTTTGCACCATGATAATATAAGCACTTATACACAGCAGTGGTGTGATATGGAAAGTACGCAATGGGAAACTTAGGAGTTTGATTTATAATTCAGGCTCAAAAGATTTATTAGATAGCTTCAGGCAAATTTTCATCACATCTGTAAAACAGATTTATCCACCATCGTATCCCACAGCTTGACAACTAACAGGTAATAAAAACCTCTCGGAGAAGAAAAGTGACTAGAAAACAGATACTTGTTTTGGCAGATCAAAACATTCACATGAAGAAAACCTAGCAAGATTTCCATTTAGTCCACCACAGAAAGATCAATCTAGGGGAGGTTTCTGAGATACCCAGAAAGGAGAGCTGGGGGTTAACTTGAAATGAAGCAGACAACTCTCCCATTCCTCCTGAATGGAAGCTACGGGAAACCAGCTCTGCTGCTTGGTGCTAACAACTTCCTGGAAAGAACAAGGCAACCCCCACCTCTGCCACCAGACTGGACAGGCACCCACCCCAGGATCCTCTCTCCCAGGAAAATCAGAGATGATAAACTGGTTGAGAAAAAGAGAACTTGTCTTGCCCATCCTAACTAATGATAAATATGTTAAAGCACCTCCTGAAATAGCATGAGACACTAAAATAAACTGGTTTGTGCAGTAAGAACTTTACTACGTTTCACAATGGAGGAAAAAGGAGAAATAGCATCGTTCTTCCTAGAGAAATAGCGTAGGTTTTGTATGGAAGTGCTATGTCGGGTGTGCAATACAGTTCAAGCTCTTGATGTTACTCTGTGGAAATCACGTACGGATTTAAGATCACGCTGAAAATATTTCTCTTGTAACACAAAACCATGCTGGTTGATTTTGGCTGACTTAAATTTTCAACTTCCACAAGTTGACTGTAAGAGCTTGTGAGATGTCAAAAGCCACACAGGGAGTCAAGGAACAAAACTGCAGAGAACACGAAACGTGCCAGGACAGAAAAAAGAACTCCCAGCTGTATCTTTGTTCCCTGTCTGCAGAAGCCCCAATTTGGATGAAGCTGATTACCTGGGCACCAGACATTACACAGCAGAAGGCCACCCCACCCAGAGCTGCAGGGCGGCAGATAGCAAAGGTTGGCAAAAGAGACAACAGTTTTCAGGCTGCTGTGCCACAGAATACCACCCTTTTTATTTAATGGTGGGGTTAGACAAAAAGCAGAACAGCTGCCCATGCATCTGCCCCCCTTCCTTCAAGATGATTTGCAGAGTCACGAAGTCTACTCCCAAGCTGACGCTGCAGGTAGACTGCTAACAACGTTAGCTAAAGGAGCAGGGGATAGAAGCGGGTCAGATTTGTTCCTAACAAAAATGGCAAATAAAACTAATATAAAGAAAAAGGCTCAGTGTTACCAAACACAGAAGTTATCTACCTTACATACTAAGACATTTAACTGACCCATTAAAGAACTCTTTAATAAATGTCACTTTCTCTAAAAATGCTTAGTGCCACGTACTCTCAGCATCTACAGTGGAGTGGACAGAAGTGGCAGCCCTACCAGACCAGGTATTTGATATATGCACACTGCTTTTGAAAAATAACTTGAAATATTTCTGCATTTTTAACTAAATGCATGCGTCTTCTGCCTAGATAACATACAGTAATTTAATTCCTCACTGAACAAAGAAATGACACAATGACAAGTTTCAATTCTCAACATGATCTAGAACACTCCACAACCTGGATCAAAAAAATAAATAGTTCAAGGTTCTAATGGCTAGCAATACGCAGAATGAATGCAAGAACAACCTTTCTAAACAAATCATTCACTTAGCTGGTTTAAGATAAAAGCACCATCAAGGGAGAATGCAGTGCTGATGGGACTGTAAACCTAAGGCACATTAAAGGCCATCACTTGCACTTTTGCACTCTGAAATTCAAGTTTAAAAAAAAAAAAAAGAGAATGGATCATAGGCCAGCATTACTTCTCAAACATTTGAAAACTGAAATAGCATCTACAGATTCAACTCCTGAAGAAAAAAGATTCTAGCTTTGCTTAATTTTTGTGTAACATTTGTTTTCAAACAATAGTGAAGGCTATTTGAGTTTCTCACACAAGTAACTAACACTTTTATTGCAGCTGTAACCATAGTGCAACACAAAATACCATTATTTAAAGCAGTGCTACACACAAGATTCAGCTGAGGCCCCATTGTTCATCTATGTATGCAGAACTGTCTTTGAATTTAGTGCACTCCATTAGAATTAACAACAAAGTTCAAACTAATTGACAGTTTGGCTTAGATCGTTACAGAAAATGATGGAAATCTATACAAGAGAGCACTTCTGCTTTATCAACCTATGCTTCAATAACCACAACAGCTTTATCTGATGTGTTTGTACAGATGGATAAACACAGACAGGTGTAAGTTACCTGATCAAAGAGCTGCTTGCCTGTTGTATTGGGTTGGATGGCAAATTCCAACTCAGCATCCATTGTGGTCACTCGGACGTTGATCTAAAGAAAACAACAACAAAAAAATAGATATATCACAGTGTACCAACGTAACGCTTCTGTATACTGCAATTACCTTGCAAAAAACAATCTGCAGAAAGTAAATTCAACAACTGCAATGGTCTTGTACATGTGCAGAACACAAACATGTAAAATTTCAATCCGAAAAAAAGTCTTAACGTTAATTTTGTATACAAGCATACTTGACGTAGTACTTAATGTTGGGTTGGAAGGTCAAACCATGGAATAAAATTCAAATAAAATCAACTCAATGGGATGGCTGACGCTACTCCTAAACACCTAAAAAACACTCTGGCATTCATCTGTGGGGCACTACCTTCTGATGAACTTCCCAAACACGTGCAAAATAAAGTTTAAGTGACATGTTATTATTTCAAAGCATTTATATTAGTATAATATGCAATATAAAAAGCAAAGCAGTCCCCTGCCCAACCGTTTCCAATACTAAGAGGCTCAACTTTTTTTAATGGGTCTGGGACCAGTGGTTGGGACAGCCTAATAGCAGCTTTTACATCACTGGCAGGAAGAACTATAGAGGTTGCTCCCCTTACACTGATCCCATCTGATCGCTTCACTACGAGGCTGGAAAAACCACCGGCATCCAATGAGCTTCTTCCCCCTGCTGGAATGGAAACCCATTTTCCAGATGCCTCCTGACAGGCACTGTTTCTATCTGCTCCAAAGCAAGCACTCAAATGCTCCGGGTGTATCTGGAAGCCTGCCTTCCTTGGAAAAAGTGTCTGTTCCAATTTCTCCTCAACTGGTACATGCAGGAGTGGGGATTTTCATGAAGCAGAACCAAGCACTAAATACACAGCGCTGGCTTCTCGCTGCTAGAATGGCCCTCTGTCCTACTGTTAGACTAGCATGTTTTATTTGTCTGTAGTGAATTATAAAGCATTAGAGGCCAAATTTGTTTTGCTATAAATGCAAAACCAGAAGCACAAAACTTATTTAAGGAACACACATAGTTTAATTTCTCTCTCTACTGTAAAAAACGGAGCAGGAATAAATTAGGGCTTGTATTACAGGTTCTCACACTACTTGACCCATGCCTGTGTAAATCATTTCCATTAGCTGTTTCCCTAATTTTGCCACCAGGTGGAATACTTTGAGAAGTGAGCCTGGAAGAGTCTCAATAAGACAGAGCACAGAAGACACGTAAAGTGTGAAAAAGAAAACCCAAGAGAAGTTTGTCCCTGCGTAGCAGTTTAAGCTTGTTCACCCCTTTCTTTCGTGTCAGGGTAAACAACTCTGGGCATGAGCTGGATACGCCAGACAAGAGTAGCGGGAGGCAGAGGACCTCTAGGTTATAGACCTGCAAACAAGGAAGATAGCAGGGGGTTGGCAAAACTTCTGCATGCAAGTCCTGATAAAGAACAAGAGTTGAAGGCTTCGGAGGAAAAGATAGTAAACTTTTATTGGAAAAAAAATAGAGGGTGTGCGTGTCAAGAAGAGGGAAACGAGGTGGTTTCTGCATATTCTGCTCCTCCGTTTCAAGATAAAGCTGCTTTCTTTTAAAAAACGCTTCAACTTTTAAAAAAGGAAGCCTCCTGCTTTAGAGCAGCTACAAACAAGTTATAAAGGATAAGGCTAAAACGTAACTTTATTAAACGCCAAAGCACTCTTACATAACAGCAGCAATGCCAAAACACAAAGTGCCACAGATCTAGAAAGCACAGAAGGGTGAGCTAATTGCAGCAGACTTTTTAAAGTTGCAGCAAAGACTTCTTAAATAAATATCCTTGTAACAAGTGGTATTTTACAGAAACGGAGGGTTTACTACCTGAAAGTCTGTACCCCTCAGAAGCTAAAATATTCAAAATAAATAGTAAAATAATAGAGAAACAAAATATAGAGGCAAAATGAACACAAACTGTAGATTCTGTTTCCTTCTGGATATACTAGCTGAAAAAAAAAAAAAAGAGGAGCAGAGTGCTGTAAGAGTGTTATGAAGAGGCCTACAAAGGCAATCACACTCTTGATTTGAAGAAGAATATCGTCTTCCTCCTGGATATGCTTACACCAACTTCAATTTCGGTGTACAAATATTGAGCTTGTACAACCTTATAATGAATGGCTGAGTTGGGAAGGGCCCTCTGGGTCCATCTGGTGCCCCTCCTGCCCAAGCAGGGACACCCAGAGCAGGCTGCCCAGGCGGCTTTTGGGGATCCCCAAGGAGGAGACCCCACAGCCTCTCTGGGCAGCCTGTGCCAGGGCTCCCTCACCCTGTCACAACAAAGAGGTTTTTCCTCATATTCAGAGGGAACTTCCTGCGTTTCTGTAACATTGTTTCAAGGCTTCAGTTATTTCTGTCCATGGAAGACACCAAGGTTATGCTGGCAAAGCCTGAGACTGAACCCAGAAGACCCTGCAGTACTCAGGGATCTGACCGATGTCATCACAGAACCTCTCTCAATTATTTTTTCAGCAGCCTTGGGAACCTGGACTGGTCTCAATTCACTAGAAGCTGTCAAATGTGGTCACAGTTCTCAAGAAGGACAAGAAAGAAGATCCTGGCAATTACAGGTGTGTCAGCATCACTTCATTGCCTCGTAAAATTATGCAGAGAATTATTCTGGGAGTTACCAAAAAACACCTAAAGGACATTGGTCAGAGCCAACATGGGCTCACAAGGGGAAGGCCATGTCTAACAGACTTCATTTCCTTCTATGACAAAATCACCCAGTTAGTTGAGCAAAGGAAGCCAGTCAGTGTAATCTTTCTGCATTTCAGTAAAGCTTTCAATCCTGTCTCTCACAGCATCCTTCTGGACAAGATGCCCAGAACCCAGTTAGATCAAAGCACACGAAGATGGGCGAACAGCTGGCTGATGGGTCGGGCCCAGAGGGTTCTGGCAATGGGGTTACATCAGGCTGGCAACCTCTCACTAGTGGGGTTCCCCTGGGATGTCCATTTTAGGGCTGTCTTTTTTTCATAAATGATTTAGGTGAAGGACTTGGAGTCGTTTTTTTGGAGCAAGTTCACAGATGATACCAAACTGGGTGGAGCTGCTGACTCCGTTGAGAGTGGGGAGGCCTTGCAGAGGGATCTGGACAAATCAGAGAGCTGGGCAATCACCACCAGTGTGAATTTTACCAAGAGCAAGGGCTGGGTTCTGCACCTGAGAAGGGGTAACTCTGATTATGTGTACAGACTAGGGGATGAGATGTTGGAGAGCAGCCCCACAGGAAGGGATCTGGGGGTTGTGGTCAACAGCAAGCTGAGCAAGCACAACATCCACAAATTATGAAGACAGGCACTAGTCTGAACACAACTGCATGGTGCCAACTTCATCACACCAACATGCAAACAGGGTGGACCTTTCACAATGGTGAGAAGTGTGTGAAGGCACATGTTGGAGAACCACCACTCCTCGTACCACAGGGCTCTTGCTATGCCGTTTCACTCTTGCTCTCACCAGGATTACACTTCTTCTACACTTCAGGAACTCCTACAGAACATTTGACAGGACTTGGGTGATGATTTCAGCTCCTCAGTTGATTCACACATCCAGTTCTGCTGTGCACAGGCTCAGGGCAAGAGCTGCAGCAAGTCTCAGGACACCTGCATACAGGGCATCTGCTCAGCTCCCACTTCAGGTGTATGACTACACTGATCTCCACCCAGTGAAGTTAGCACAGTTCTTGTACTCTTGTGCTGGGAAGGGGGGCATTTAAAAAAAATAAAAATCCCACAACCCATAGGCAACATACAAATGCCATTAGGGTTTGCCTTTTTCTGGCAGAATTTCACCCTGAACGTATTGCCTTGATGTAATTCTACATTAAATTACATAAATATAAGGGAGACCTCATTGCTCTCTGCAACTGCCTGGAAGGGAGGTGTGGGGAGCTGGGGGTCAGCCTCTTCTCACAGGTAACCAGTGATAGGACCAGAGGGAATGGCCTCAAGCTGCGCCAGGGGAGGTTCAGGTTGGCAATGAGGAGACATTTCTTCTCAGAAAGAGCAGTCAGGCACTGGGACGGGTTGCCCAGGGAGGTGGTGGAGTCACCGTCCCTGGGGGTGTTCAGGGAAAGGTTGGACGTGGTGCTTGGGGACATGGGTTAGTGGGTGACACTGGTGGCAGGGGATGGTTCGACCAGGTGATCTTGGAGGGCTTTTCCAACCTCAGTGATTCTGTGATTCTGCGATCAAGGCATTCTATGATAAATCAAGCACCTAGACAAGCACAGACTGTACTTAAAAAGTAATACCAGAGAAGATAAAAAAGTAAAGTTAAAGAGTTATTTTAAGTCTTTTTAAGATGCCTAAGAAGAAAAAAGCATTTGGCAGTAAGTTTCCTTCAACTGGCTACTTCTATGAACTAAGACGCTGCAGGAAGGTATAAAAAACCACAGTGCAGATTAGCATACTGTAACATTTGCTGGACATTTCTCTTGCAAAGCTCTACCTTGGAGCACTAAACCTCTAGTTACAATACCAAGACTTATCTCACAGCTTCTAAAGAAAATAGGTTGGCTCACTCGCCCACAGGTAACAACGTAATCAAGTGGCCAGGGACAGAAACCTTTCACCAGAAAAAGAATGGTCAGACTTTTGGAAAAAAAAAATCTACAAGTATGATTTTCCTTTATTCTCATAAAACTGCTTTGCCAGCTTAAATAAATATCTTTTTATTTATTTATTTAAGTTTCAAATGCATTGAAGCATTGCATTCTGACAGGGATTCTCACCTTGGCATCAGAATTAGTTGACTGAGTTATTCTGTATTTTACCCCACTTGCTTTACAGCATAAGGGAACAACAGAAGGGAAGACTGTGTATGTAACATGTACAGGTCAATTATTTGAAGAATAATGCATGGAAGTATTAGAATGAGCACAGGGGACATGGAAGTAATAGAATGAGTGCAGAGGAGCAGGGCCATGAGGATGATCAAGGGGCTGGAGCAGCTCTCCTATGAAGACTGGCTGAGGGAGTTGGGGTTGTCCAGCCTGGAGAATAAAAGGCTCCGGGGAGACCTCACAGCGGCCTGAAAGTACCTAAAGGGGGCTACAGGAAAGCTGGGAGGGACTCTTTGTCAGAGGGTGTAGGGATAGCACAAGGGGGAATGGCATTAAACTAAAAGCAAGTAGGCTTAAATTAGATAAAAGGAGGAAAATTTTGACTCAGAGGGTGGTGAGGCCCTGGCACAGGCTGCCCAGAGAAGCTGTGGATGCCCCATCCCTGGAGGTGCTCAAGCCAGGCTGGATGGGGCTTTGGGCAACCTGGGCTGGTGGGAGGTGTCCCTGCCCATGGCAGGGGGTTGGCACTTGAGCTTTCATCAAGAAGCCCGGAACTGAGTAGGCAGCAATGTTTAGTAAGAACATTTAAAATTATACGGAAAAGGTTTTCTGTGGTTTTGGTCTGTTTTAATGAATACAGTATGAGTCGGTCATGTGCAAAAGCCAGAGAAACCAGCCTAATTCTTATCTGTAATCAAACTGCATGTAGCAAAAAAGGGGTTTTCACAGTAAACAGCTAATTATTATACTCTCTTTACGTTACATTATTTGTGTTAGTGGAAGAGCAGCATGTTGGTCCCACGGCTTTCTGCATGACACAAGCACACACAGCACACTCCGCACATCAACCTCAGAGCAGACACATGAAGAGATGCAAGAGAACAATCAAAGAACAAGATAAGGTAAAACGCTGAGGATTAAACAGCATTAGGAACGGAAGAGGCTACAGAAAAACAGCCCACAGATTTTGATAATACTGAAAGACAAAAAAAAAAAGTTCTCCAAACTGACTTCATTTGTCTATTTATGCTGCAGCGATAGATCATTTATTGAAGCCGTAACTCAAACACTACACTGCAAAGCTCAAACATCGCCCCGCAAAACAATAACATTCTGATAAAAAATTGGATTTATGATACACAGCATCTCAACACCACCACTTCACTGAAATTACCTTCATCTTGTAAATATTAATTTGAATTTTAAACACCCAAATAATTCCACAATCTGACAGCTCTGGATACACAACACCACAAAATGCCAAAGTAGTCCAAAAAAAGGATTGCTTTTAGGCTTAGCAACGTTGACATTTAGTCCTGTTACTCCATAGTATAATGCTTTCTCTTTCGTGCCTTGCAGTCTTGCAGAGAAATGCTGCA